>NC_140936.1:59606152-60010937 GCF_014529385.1 Adiantum capillus-veneris | reverse complement strand
TCAATAACTTAAGTAAAGAAAAAAAACTTGGATCTTTCACAATTAATAACTTAAGTAAAGCCAAAAAGACTTGGATCTTTGACAGTTTTTTTCAAACTAAAAAAGCACAATCTCATGCTAACAAAACTATAAATCACAATTGAAAGGTTTGAACAAGAAAAAGATCAACAATCTTAATAAGACGGATACTTTTCATTTCATTTGATGATTACAAACTAAAATAAAGTCTCTCAAGAAATTGATAAACAAAAAATGTAGGTGACTGCTTCATTATTTTGAGCAAAAATATCAAAATCTCTATTGATTGAGCTCCATCTAGTAGTATCCTTTGTAAGATCCTGCAAGAAGGAATAAAAAGAAAGATTTGTTAGATACCATGCACATGAGTGTTCAAGCATGTGTATCAAGAATATATGACATGTCACTAGTACCTTAGGGTTGCTTTCTATCCAGCCTTAGAAGATTGTTCTCAGCTTTCACCTTATTTATATAAGCCTTTGCTGTGGTTGCCTTCAAAACTCCTTTTGTGTTACAACCCAATTGCCTAGCTAAAGTGGTCAATTGTGACGCCTTCATGCTTTCAATGGGTGTACGCTCCTTTGCCAAGATCTCTTGTATTTGGGCTCTTCTCATTTCATTGCGGTGGCTTGTGTCACTTGCATCTTCAATGATAGTTTCATCTCTGTCACCTTTTGCAGGTGGTATTCTTCTTGTAAAGAACACCTTAGCTGACCAAACATCATTTTTCTGCTTCCAATACTCCATGATTTGTTTGTATTCACTATCATTTGTCACTATAGGTTGTCCATAACGATTAGAAGCAATTAAATCACGCACATCCCTTCTCTCATCAAGCTGAATCAAGTATGGCAGTAGCTCCTCCAAGAGCATATTGTCAACCATCTTCTCAGCATCAAATTGTGGTGGAAAAATGCAATTGTTTGCTGGTGAAATACATCCCTTGTAAGGAGAGTCATCAATAAGCACTGTTCTTTGTGGATCACATTCAAACCCCATGGCAATTTTGGCTAGAGGCTTGAACATTGCCTCAACGTTTGGATTGTCGGGTCTAAACAATTTTTGAGTTTGAGCGGTGTAGCAAACATCTTGCGACCAAATTGCAAAGAAAGGCAATGTATCCTCAGCTAAGTTGTTTAGTGCTGCAAGGATTTGATACACATTATTCCTAGTAGCTGTCGACCAAATTGCAACATTAAACCTTTGTAAAATAGTCTTCAAGAATTGGATGCAACCTGGCCTGAGTATAATATATCTTTTTGAATCCATTTGCACTGAGTTGTGGTGTGAGGATGGTTGAGGGGAACGTTTCAACAATAGACCATTTAAATCCAATATAATTGTAAGCATGGATTTCTCAACATCTACGCTACATGACGTAGTACCAATTGGCAATAGCTCGTGAGTGGACTTTTCAGTCTCTTTTGATGTATGTTGCATTTTTGAAGCATCGATTTCTTGGTTCTCATTATTGGAAGCTTGCTCAAGTTGCACAACACTAGACTCTAGTATAGAAATATCATCCATCTTGGGCACTTTAGAAACCATAGAATCTATGGATTCTATAGTTGTTGACTGAACCATAGGAGCGTTATCCATCCCAGTTTGTGAATCTAAGAAAACACACACACAAATGGTATCTCAAAACCACTAGAATTTTATTCACCATATTTATATGTAGAACTCCTAGTAAGAAATTTATTTAAGGTAAAGTCGTTGTTAGAATCCTTGCAACCATTTTCAGCATTCGTACACCAAACACCACTTGTCTAAAATACAATCTACTAACTCAACATTTTCCATCCTACACTTTATTAAAGATGAGTACTTAAAGTGAAAACTAAAAGCCACCCTTGTTGAGGAAACATGGATACAAGGTCCACCAAATGTCCAACCTAGACTACAAGAAAATAATTAGAGATTTGGCTTAGATTTGGATTCAAAGGCCACCACTTATTCAAGTAAGATAACTCCACTTGTTTAAGACAGTAATGTTTGAAGCCCCACCACTTGTCCAACCTAGACATTGATTAAATTTTGGTAAGATTTATCACAAATCTAGAGTAGAATCAAGATTCTATGGCCAAGGTAGTCAAATATGTTAGACAACACACAAAGCATAAGAGCACTCTAGATTCTCGTTGAGCATAAACTAAACAATAATCAAATGTTATATTCACTTGAGATTTCATCCATGAAAAATGAAAATGATGCATGTACTTGAGATTTCCATCCATGTACAATACTTTACAATGTCAAGTAAAGTTATAGTCAGCAAACAACTCTTCTCCTGCTTCAACTTGACAAATAGTCTCAATGCATACATGGCCATATTCTTCTGACTTGATGTGTGAAGAGGTGCATTTATGCCAAGGTGGCAAATTTGGATCAAATGTATAGCGTACGTTGGGACAGACATTTGTACTGTGAGAACTATTTATATAGCCCGACACGTTTCCTTCTTCTACACAACCAATAATGTATGATTGATCTTCCTCTTCTTCTATGTTTGGATCCTCTAGAAGAGAATATTTATAAGCTCTTGGAAATATTTTGCATATCTTTTTCCAGTCTTGAAATCTATACTTATGCCCTCCATAGTTTAGAATAGTCAAACCACTTTCCAGGGTAGTATGCACAAATAGCCCATAACCAGCTCCTTCAATACATGAAAGTCGCACTTCAAAATCCACACCGTTAATATGGAAAATTACATCTTTGGGAATAGGAAAAGTTGGTGTCCCAAAAGGATCTTCATGCCAATCATAGTGTGAAATACATCTAGATTTTATATCACTTAACTCCTTTGTGTCTGCAAAAAGAAGAAAATATTATGCATAAAATAATGACAATATCAAAGAAAGATATCATTATTTTATAGTCCAATAGGTCCATTGTATGGAAGACTTAGAGTGCCTCTTACATGGTGCCTCCAAGGTTTCCAAAAAATAAAATCATTGGAAAAAAAAGGCCACTGTGTCTCCAATCTATTGCCCATTTGAAGCATAGAGAGAACCAAGGTCCACCACTTGTCCAAGCTAGACATGGAGCATTGACACAAGATCCAACACTTATCCAAGAACCCTATAGTATATGTGGTAACATGGGATGCATTGATGCAACAAAAGTAGTCTAGCCTCCTCATCCATCTCTTTTTTCTTGTAGCCTAGAGGGATTAGTTTCAAGGTCTATCACTAGTCAAAAACTACACATAGAACATTGATACAAGGTTCCACCACATGTGAAACCTATCATCTCTAGTAGCATGGATGGTTTGATATCAAGGTTCATCGCGTGTCCTACCTATACTCTATTGTAGCATATAGATTCTGGTTTGGTGGTACTACACTTGTCCAAACTTGGCTTGTTGTTGATATCTGGAGGTAATCAAGGGTCCTCCACTTGTCCAAGTTAGGCATATAAAACAATTGCAAGGTCCACCATGTGTACAACATATGATTGATTATAGCATGCATGGTCTTATTTCATGGGCAACCATCTTCTCTCCAACATGTGTCCAACCTCGGCTCCATTGAAGCATGGAGAGAAGCAAGGTCCACCACTTATCAAAGCTATTATTTTCTCCCAGTGCTTTCAAAACCCATAATACGTTGTACATGGGGGGGGGGATTCTTGTTTCAAGGTCCACCCCTTGGCTAAGATTGGATCCATTGAAACATAAAGAGAAGCAAGCTCTACCATTTGTCCAAGCTAGGAGCCATTGAAACATGAAAACCCCATAATATGTTGTATACGAGGGGTGTTTTTCAAGGTCTACCACTTGTCTAAGCTATGGTCCATTGGAACATGGAGAGAAGCAAAGCTCCACCACTTTTCTAAGCTAGGATCCATTGAAACATGGAGAGAAGCAAGCTCCATTGTTTGTCTAAGCTAGGCTCCATTGGAACAAGGAGAAAACAAGCTCCACCACTTGCCTATTATTGCATAGAGATTCTGGTTTGAAGGTCCACCACTTGTCCAACCTTGCCTTCATGTATGGAGATAATCAAGAGTGCAATGCTTCTCTAAGCTAGGGACATAAAAGAGTTTCAAGGTCCACTACATATACGATCTATGATGGGTTGTAGCATGGGAGGTTTCATTTTAAGGTTGACCACTTCTCCAGCTCCGCTTGTCCAACCTCAGATCCATTGAAGAATGGAGAATAAAGGTGTACCAACTCTCCAAAATAGGCAGGACAATCTCTATAAAACCCATGAATTGTTAATATATGCTATGCTGTGGAGTTTTGTTTGAAGTTCCACTCCTTATCCAAGCTACAATCCATTGAAGCATGGAACTAAGTAAGATATATCTCTAGTCCAAGATAGGATCCATTGAAACATAGAGAGAATCAAGGTCCACCACTTGTCCAAGCTATGCATGGGTAATTGATATAAGGACCACTACGTTTTCACCTATACTATGCTCTATCATGGATGGTTTCATATCCTACCAATTTTCCAACCTATTTAGTAGGTTGTATTATGGGGGTTTGGTTTCAAGGTACTTCACTTGTCTGAGGTGGGTTCCATTGAACCATGGAGAGAAACTATGTCTACCACTTGTCCGAAATATGCTCCTTTAAAACATAAAAACAAGGTCCACCACTTGTCCAAGCTAAAGTTTCTCTCCATTGAAGCATGGAGAGAAACAAGGTCTACCACCTGTCCAAAATATGCTCCATTGAAACATAAAAGCAAGGTCCACCACTTGTCCAAGCTAATATAACAAATGGGTGTTGGTTACAAGGTGTACCACACTTGTCTAAACTAGTCTTCATGCAAGGTCTACCACATGTCCAAGCTATATGAGCTTGTTTTGAAGGTCTACCACACCTCTTGAAATTAGGATCCATGTAAGGTCCACCTTTTGTCAAGCTATGCATTTAATGAGTACTAAAACTAAGTAAATTGCAGTACTTAAATACCTTTCCAAGCTCATTAAGATTTTGGTCTCTAAGGCCGGCCACCACCACATGTCTAATCTATGCTCTAATTGATTACTTATGCTATTTCTCTCAAAGTCCAAACATAAGCTCCCTTCTAGCAAGGTTAGTTTAAATTTAGGCTCCAGCACCTGTCTAAGCTAGGTTCAATTTATGAAGCATCACCATTTAACCATGCTACGATCTAATGTATCATATCAAGGGGGTATTGATAAAAGGTCCAAAACTTATTGAGTTCAAGCTCTTAAGTAATTAAGTCTTTGTGAGTATTAAATGTTTTAGTTTTAGTCTACAGATCCACCATTCAAAAACTCAAGTAATTTACTATTTACATTCAAACCTTGAATGCTTGAGATAAAAAATACAAGCTCAATCAATACTATATAAAGCAAAATCTAACATTAAGAGTATCAAATCAGTAACAAGAAACACTAACATGCACAAGAAACTCAAAACATACGTGTCTCCATTTCCAAAAAGTCCTCCATTGACAGAGGATGGTGTTGTTGTTGTTCTTCTTCTCTTTGTGGAGAGCACTCCTCTGTAACAGGCACAATGTCGCCTGATTGCGAAGTGGATTGTTGAAGTCCAGCCCATTTTTCTATATCTTCATGAGACTTAACAAAGTCTAGCAGCATGGTCTCCATGCTTTTTGCCTCCTCCACACTATCAATTAAGCAGATGACTTCTTTTTTCTGTTGTATTCCTTCTTGTGCAACCAAGGAGCCATCACCAAAAACATCAACAAGCTTGCGGTCTTCAAAACAATATGTACGAATGTAGTGCTTGACCAAAGCTCTTTTTTTGGCCTCCAAATATTGCAAATCTGACATATCGTTATCTGCTACTTGAAGAAGAGAACAATCAATTGGCATGGGATGTTCCTCTGATCTTCTTCTCAGGTCTTCAAATGCATTGCCTTGTCCCAAGAAGGCAATAACTGTTAGGAATTGAATTGCTCCTTTGCAAGGAGCTGATGGAAAGTGATGCAATGCACCACAACAATGGTAGCTCAAATTATCTCCCATGGCGTGAAAGGCACATTGCAATTTTGTGAAGTTAGTGAAATCCACAAATGCAAGAAAGACAAATCCAGGATCTGTTGACCCTCCAGCAATAGCCAAGATCCCATCCAAAGCATTGTTAAATGTCTCCTCACTCCACTTCAAATTGCCTCCAACGTTTTTTGTCATATCTAAAACACATAAGCCAATAGGCACTTTATTATTGAAGTGGCGCATCAAGTAGAGATTGCCTTCCATTTGTAGGCTCACCACATAGATTGACCATGGCAAATCTCTAGGCTCAGTTTTCTCCTTTTGAAGGTGAATTGCCCATTGCATGTATTTTATTGCTCCATCTGGAAAAGCCATTTTCTTTGTTCCACGCGTCAAACTAGATCTGATCCATTCCTCGCATAGCATTAAAATTGTTTTATAAACAACATCATTGATGTTATACATTTTGACCACCTCCTCCCAGTCTTTACATGGTGAAGACTCATTCAAATTGTTGAAGCCTTCAAGAAGTGCATCTTGAATCAATTTGTCTTGCTTCAACTGCTTGATTCGATCATACATGTCAGTTGCATCACCATCCTTTGCACTCTTTGACAGTAAAATCTTCTCATCTCTAATCTCTTCTTGAATAGTCTTTACCTCTGATTCCTCAAGGCCACAAAGATATCTAAATACAGTTGTTGGGGGTTTCTTATTCTCCTCTTCTAGATTTTCAATGATTTCTATCCAGCAATCATAAACTAAATCAGAGTAGGTGACCATGTGTGCCTGTTTAGCAATCCAACTTGCTGCTGCACTCATTCTTGCCAATCGAAGAAAACCCTGAAAAGAAATAGAGAAATAATTAAACTATTGAGCAAGATTTGTTAATTAAACACTATCAAAAAGACAAAGAAAATAACTTACATCCCATCCGGCACGAGATGCATGTCCCTCTGCAATTCCACTTGCTGCCTTTGGTGGTCGTCCTGCGAAGATCCATTGACTCCGTAAATGTCTCAATATTTGGCTGTAAGGTTGCTTGATAGCAGTTGCAACAAATGGAGGAGCATTCACAACAATGCGAGCCTTTCTAAATTTATACACGCTAATCAGTCTTTCAAAGATCTCTTTGTTGTTTTGTTCATTGTGAAGCAAAACTTTTGCAGCATAGATTGAATGCTGCCCATCAAGAATCCAATAATGATAATCTTTAATTTTTTGCTCCTCTACCTCTTCTACTGCCAAAGGAGTCCCCTTCTTTGATTTTGCATTTCGAACAGGCATCAAATATGCACATGCTGCAGGCTTGGTCGTACTCCGTGAAAATCCAAATAACACACTTTCAGCGTGTTTTTTATCCATAATACGTGCATTATAGTGATCAGGAGCAAGCCAACAATTTTGAATAGGGATATCAAATTCCCTATATTGGAAAGGAAAATAATTTATGTACTTATTCATTCCACCTGTATCTTTTTCTTGTCCTTTCATGGCCTCAGCTTCTAAAACATCTGGATCCACAATTCTCATCTTTGACATTGAACCCTCTGTTGATGAGGATGCCAAAGATGCCTTGTCTACATCCAAAATGGAGCTAGTTCGCTTAGCTTCTACTTTCTGCACTTTTGCTTGCTTCTTTGTGGATGGTGGTCGTGAAGCTTTCACCTTTTTTCGTTGTAGTGTGGCAATGATGGAGCTTTGAAGTTGATCTGCTGTGATATTTGGATTTGATTCTGCAAACTTCCATCCTCGAGAAAACATTGTCTCTTCTTTGTTTCTAGACATGCGCTCCAATGCATATGCTCCTGGAGATAGTTGAAATTCTAGATTCATTGGAACTAGAATGTCAATGCATTCCACCTCTGGATGACTATCAACTACAGAGACAGATGCTTCCACAACTTGTCCAACATCTTCAAACAAGCTGTCATTATCCTTTTTGGCAATAAATAGATGCACCTTATGAAATTGTGCACCCTCTATACCATGTATGTCCAAATACCATTTCCTAAGATCATTGCAAGTATAGTCAACTGAGACAGCAACCCTTGCAACCTGTTTTTTTGGAGCCATCTTTCCTGAAACAAAAAAAACCAAATGTTATTTTAACATATACTTTTTTGTAATGGATTAAGTTTGTGTGAATACAAGTTCCACCACTTGTTCAAGCTAGATCTAAGCAAGTATACATAGTGATCATTTAAGCTAGTAAACTAAGGGAAGGGAGAAGTAAGGTCCACCACTTGTCCAAGCTTAGCTCTAGACAACATGGAGAGATTGGAGGTCTACTAATTGTCTAATATAGGCTAACTATATTGAAACATAGAGAGAAGCAAAGGTCCACCACTTGTCCAATCTAGGGTCCATTGAAACATGGAGAGAAGGATGCTCCACCATTTGTCCAAAATAGGCTCCATTGAAACATGAAGAGAAACAAGATGCACCATGTCTTTGAGATGCTAGGCTCCATTGAAATACCTTAAACCCATGATATTTTGTATATGTGGGGTTTAAATTCAAGGTCCACCACTTGTCCAACCTATTATCCCTAGTAGCATGAGTGGTTTGGTCTCAAGATTCACCACTTTTCCACTCTATGTCATTATATTAAGAAGATCTGGGTGTTAAGGTCCACCACTTGTCCAACCTATAAGGCTATATCTTAAATGGTATTATTTACCACCACTTGGAATGCACATGATGGGTTTTACATAGGGGTACGGTTCCAAGGTCCACCACTTGTCCAAGCTAACTCTATTGAAACATAGAGAGAATCAAAGGTCCACCACTTGTCCAAGCTAGGCTCCATTGAAACATGGAGAGAAGGATGCTCCACCATTTGTCCAAGCCAGGTTTGATTGAAACATGAAGAGAAGCAAGCTGCACCATGTCTCCAAAATGCTAGGCTCCATTGAAATATCTTAAACCCATGATATTTCGTACATGGGGGGTTTACATTCAAGGTCCACCACTTGTCCAACCTATTATCACTAGTAGCATGAGTGGTTTGATGTCAAGATTCACCACTTTTCTACTCTATGTCATTATATTAAGAAGATCTGGGTGTTAAGGTCCACCACTTGTCCAACCTATAAGGCTATATCTTAAAGGGTATTCTTTCTCACCACTTGGAATGACCATGATAGGTTTTACATGGGGGTTTGGTTCCAAGTTCCACCACTTGTCCAAGCTAACTCTATTGAAACATAGAGAGAAGCAAAGGTCCACCACTTGTCTAAGCTAGGGTCCATTGAAACATGGAGAGAAGGATGCTCCACCATTTGTCCAAGATAGGCTCCATTGAAACATGAAGAGAAGCAAGCTGCACCATGTCTCCAAGATGCTAAGATCCATTGAAATACCTTAAACCCATGATATTTTGTACATGGGGAGTTTACATTCAAGGTCCACCACTTGTCCAACCTATTATCTCTAGTAGCATGAGTGGTTTGGTCTGAAGATTCACCACTTTTCCACTCTATGTCATTACGTTAAGAAGATCTGGGTGTTAAGGTCGACCACTTGTCCAACCTATAAGGGTATATCTTAAAGGGTATTCTTTCTCACCACTTGAAATGTCCATGATATGTTTTACATGGGGGTTTGGCTCCAAGGTCCACCACTTGTCCAAGCTAACTCTATTGAAACATAGAGAGAAACAAAGGTCCACCACTTGTCCAAGCTAGGCTCCATTGAAACATGGAGAGAAGGATCCTCTACCATTTGTCGAAGCTAACTCTATTGAAACATGGGGGGTTTACATTCAAGGTCCACCACTTGTCCAACCTATTAACGCTAGTAGCATGAGTGGTTTGGTCTCAAGATTCACCACTTTTTCACTCTGTCATTATATTAAGAATATTTGGGTGTTAAGGTCCACCACTTGTCCAACCTATAAGGCTATATCTTAAGGGTTATTCTTTCTCACCACTTGGAGTGACCAGCATAGGTTTTACATGGGGGTTTTGTTTCAAGGTCCACCACTTGTCCAAGCTAACTCTATTGAAACATAGAGAGAATCAAAGGTCCACCACTTGTCCAAGCTAGGGTCCATTGAAACATGGAGAGAAGGATGCTCCACCATTTGTCCAAGATACACTCCATTGAAACATGAAGAGAAGCAAGCTACACCATGTCTCCAAGATGCTAGGCTCCATTGAAATACCTCAAACCCATGATATTTTGTACATGGGGGGTTTACATTCAAGGTCCACCACTTGTCCAACCTATTATCTCTAGTAGCATGAGTGGTTTGGTCTCAAGATTCACCATTTTTCCACTCTATGTCATTCTATTAAGAATATATGGGTGCTAAGGTCCACCACTTGTCCAACCTATAAGGCCATATCTTAAACTTTATTCTTTCTCACCACTTGGAGTTACCAAGATAGGTTTTACATGGGAGTTTGGTTCCAAGGCCCACCACTTGTCCAAGCTAACTCTATTGAAACATAGAGAGAAGCAAAGGTCCACCACTTGTCCAAGCTAGGCTCCATTGAAACATGGAGAGAAGGATGCTCCACCATTTGTCCAAGATAGGCTCCATTGAAACATGAAGGGAAGCAATCTGCACCATGTCTCCAAGATTCTAGGATCCATTGAAATACCTTAAACCCACGATATTGTTTACATGTGGGGTTTAACGTCAAGGTCAGTCACTTTTCCAAGCTATTATCCCTAGTAGCATGAGTGGTTGGGTCTCAAGATTTACCACTTTTCCACTCTATGTCGTTATATTATGAAGATCTAGGTTCTAAGGTCGACCACTTGTCCAACCTATAAGGCTAGATCTTAAAGGGTATTATTTCTCACCACTTGGAATGACCATGATATGTTTTACATGGGGGTTTGGTTTCAAGGTCCACCACTTGTCCAAGCTAACTCTATGGAAACATAGAGAGAAGCAAAGGTCCACCACTTGTCCAAGCTAGGCTCCACTGAGACATTTAGAGAAGGATGATCCCCCATTGGTGGAAGATAGGCTTCATTGAAACATGAAAAGAAGCAAGTTGCACCATGTCTCCAAGATTCTAGCATCCATTGAAATACCTTAAACCCACGATATTGTTTACATGTGGGGTTTAACGTCAAGGTCAGTCACTTTTCCAAGCTATTATCCCTAGTAGCATGAGTGGTTTGGTCTCAAGATTCACCACTTTTCCACTCTATGTCATTATATAAAGAAGATCTAGGTGTTAAGGTCGACCACTTGTCCAACCTATAAGCGTATATCTTAAAGGGTATTCTTTCCACCACTTGAAATGTCCATGATATGTTTTACATAGGGGTTTAGTTCCAAGGTCCACCACTTATCCAAGCTAACTTTATTCTTCTCATAGAGAGAAGCAAAAGGTCCACCACTTGTCCAAGCTAGGCTCCATTGAAACATGGAGAGAAGGATGCTCCACCATTTGTCGAAGCTAACTCTATTGAAACATGGAAGGTTTACATTCAAGGTCCACCAGTTGTCCAACCTATTAACGCTAGTAGCATGAGGGGTTTGGTCTCAAGATTCACCACTTTTTCACTCTGTGTTATTATATTAAGAATATTTGGGTATTAAGGTCCACCACTTGTCCAACCTATAAGACTATATCTTAATGGTTATTCTTTCTGACCACTTGGAGTGACCATGAAAGGTTTTACATGGGGGTTGGTTCCAAGGTCCACCACTTGTCCAAGCTAACTCTATTGAAACATAGAGAGAAGCAAAGGTCCACCACTTGTCTAAGCTAGGGTCTATTGAAACATGGAGAGAAGGATGCTCCACCATTTGTCCAAGATAGACTCCATTGAAACATGAAGAGAAGCAAGCTGCACCATATCTCCAAGATTCTAGACTCCATCGAAATACCTTAAACCCACGTTATTTTGTACATGGGGAGTTTACATTCAAGATCAACAATTTGTCCAACCTATTATCGCTAGTAGCATGAGTGGTTTGCTCTCAAGATTCACCACTTTTCCACTCTCTATCATTATATTAAGAATATTTGGGTGTTAAGGTCCACCACTTGTCCAACCTATAAGACTATATCTTAATGGTTATTCTTTCTCACCCCTTGAAAGACTATATCTTAATGGTTATCCCTAGCTATTATTGCTAGTAGCGTGAGTGGTTTGGTCTCAAGATTCACCACTTTTATTAAGAATATGTGGGTGTTAAGGTCCACCACTTGTCCAACCTATAAGGCTACATCTTAAAGGTTATTCTTTCTTACTACTTGGAGTGACCATGATAGGTTTTACATGGGGGTTTGGTTCCAAGGTCCACCACTTGTCCAAGCTAACTCTATTGAAACATAGAGAGAAGCAAAGGTCCACCCCTTGTCTAAGCTAGGGTCCATTGAAACATGGAGAGAAGGATGCTCCACCATTTGTCCAAGGTAGGCTCCATTGAAACATGAGGAGAATCAAGGTGCACCATGTCTCCAAGATGCTAGGCTCCATCGAAAAACATTAAACCCATGATATGTCGTAGATGAGGGGTTTACATTCAAGGTCCAACACTTGTCCAAGCTATTATTGGTAGTAGCCTGAGTGGTTTGGTCTCAAGATTCACCATTTTCCACTCTATGTCATTATATTAAGAATATGCGCGTGTTAAGGTCCACCACTTGTCCAACCTATAAGGCTACATCTTAAAGGTTATTCTTTATTACCACTTGGAGTGACCATGATAGGTTTTACATGGGGGTTTGGTTCCAAGGTCCACCACTTGTCCAAGCTAACTCTATTGAAACATAGAGAGAAACAAAGGTCCACCACTTGTCCAAGCTAGGGTCCATTGAAACATGGAGAGAAGGATGCTCCACCATTTGTCCAAGATAGGCTCCATTGAAACATGACGAGAAGCAAGCTGCACCATGTCTCCAAGATGCTAGGCTCCATCGAAATACATTAAACCCACGATATTTCGTAGATGAGGGGTTTACATTCAAGGTCCACCACTTGTCCAAGCTATTATTGCTAGTAGCCTGAGTGGTTTGGTCTCAAGATTCACCACTTTTATTAAGAATATGTGGGTGTTAAGGTCCACCACTTGTCCAACCTATAAGGCTACATCTTAAAGGTTATTCTTTCTTACTACTTGGAGTGACCATGATAGGTTTTACATGGGGGTTTGGTTCCAAGGTCCACCACTTGTCCAAGCTAACTCTATTGAAACATAGAGAGAAGCAAAGGTCCACCCCTTGTCTAAGCTAGGGTCCATTGAAACATGGAGAGAAGGATGCTCCACCATTTGTCCAAGGTAGGCTCCATTGAAACATGAGGAGAAGCAAGGTGCACCATGTCTCCAAGATGCTAGGCTCCATCGAAAAACATTAAACCCACGATATGTCGTAGATGAGGGGTTTACATTCAAGGTCCACACTTGTCCAAGCTATTATTGCTAGTAGCCTGAGTGGTTTGGTCTCAAGATTCACCACTTTTCCACTCTATGTCATTAATTAAGAATATGCGCGTGTTAAGGTCCACCACTTGTCCAACCTATAAGGCTACATCTTAAAGGTTATTCTTTATTACCACTTGGAGTGACCATGATAGGTTTTACATGGGGGTTTGGTTCCAAGGTCCACCACTTGTCCAAGCTAACTCTATTGAAACATAGAGAGAAACAAAGGTCCACCACTTGTCCAAGCTAGGGTCCATTGAAACATGGAGAGAAGGATGCTCCACCATTTGTCCAAGATAGGATCCATTGAAACATGACGAGAAGCAAGCTGCACCATGTCTCCAAGATGCTAGGCTCCATCGAAATACATTAAACCCACGATATTTCGTAGATGAGGGGTTTACATTCAAGGTCCACCACTTGTCCAAGCTATTATTGCTAGTAGCCTGAGTGGTTTGGTCTCAAGATTCACCACTTTTATTAAGAATATGTGGGTGTTAAGGTCCACCACTTGTCCAACCTATAAGGCTACATCTTAAAGGTTATTCTTTCTTACTACTTGGAGTGACCATGATAGGTTTTACATGGGGGTTTGGTTCCAAGGTCCACCACTTGTCCAAGCTAACTCTATTGAAACATAGAGAGAAGCAAAGGTCCACCCCTTGTCTAAGCTAGGGTCCATTGAAACATGGAGAGAAGGATGCTCCACCATTTGTCCAAGGTAGGCTCCATTCAAACATGAGGAGAAGCAAGGTGCACCATGTCTCCAAGATGCTAAGCTCCATTGAAAAACATTAAACCCACGATATGTCGTAGATGAGGGGTGTACATTCAAGGTCCACCACTTGTCCAAGCTATTATTGCTAGTAGCCTGATTGGTTTGGTCTCAAGATTCACCACTTTTCCACTCTATGTCATTATATTAAGAATATGCGCGTGTTAAGGTCCACCACTTGTCCAACCTATAAGGCTACATCTTTAAGGTTATTCTTTCTTACCACTTGGAGTGACCATGATAGGTTTTACATGGGGGTTTGGTTCCAAGGTCCACCACTTGTCCAAGCTAACTCTATTGAAACATAGAGAGAAACAAAGGTCCACCACTTGTCCAAGCTAGGGTCCATTGAAACATGGAGAGAAGGATGCTCCACCATTTGTCCAAGATAGGCTCCATTGAAACATGACGAGAAGCAAGGTGCACCATGTCTCCAAGATGCTAGGCTCCATCGAAATACATTAAACCCACGATATTTCGTAGATGAGGGGTTTACATTCAAGGTCCACCACTTGTCCAAGCTATTACTGCTAGTAGCCTGAGTGGTTTGGTCTCAAGATTCACCACTTTTATTAAGAATATGTGGGTGTTAAGGTCCACCACTTGTCCAACCTATAAGGCTACATCTTAAAGGTTATTCTTTCTTACTACTTGGAGTGACCATGATAGGTTTTACATGGGGGTTTGGTTCCAAGGTCCACCACTTGTCCAAGCTAACTCTATTGAAACATAGAGAGAAGCAAAGGTCCACCCCTTGTCTAAGCTAGGGTCCATTGAAACATGGAGAGAAGGATGCTCCACCATTTGTCCAAGGTAGGCTCCATTGAAACATGAGGAGAAGCAAGGTGCACCATGTCTCCAAGATGCTAGCTCCATGAAAAACATTAAACCCACGATATGTCGTAGATGAGGGTTTACATTCAAGGTCCACCACTTGTCCAAGCTATTATTGCTAGTAGCCTGAGTGGTTTGGTCTCAAGATTCACCACTTTTCCACTCTATGTCATTATATTAAGAATATGCGCGTGTTAAGGTCCACCACTTGTCCAACCTATAAGGCTACATCTTAAAGGTTATTCTTTATTACCACTTGGAGTGACCATGATAGGTTTTACATGGGGGTTTGGTTCCAAGGTCCACCACTTGTCCAAGCTAACTCTATTGAAACATAGAGAGAAACAAAGGTCCACCACTTGTCCAAGCTAGGGTCCATTGAAACATGGAGAGAAGGATGCTCCACACATTTGTCCAAGATAGGCTCCATTGAAACATGACGAGAAGCAAGCTGCACCATGTCTCCAAGATGCTAGGCTCCATCGAAATACATTAAACCCACGATATTTCGTAGATGAGGGGTTTACATTCAAGGTCCACCACTTGTCCAAGCTATTATTGCTAGTAGCCTGAGTGGTTTGGTCTCAAGATTCACCACTTTTATTAAGAATATGTGGGTGTTAAGGTCCACCACTTGTCCAACCTATAAGGCTACATCTTAAAGGTTATTCTTTCTTACTACTTGGAGTGACCATGATAGGTTTTACATGGGGGTTTGGTTCCAAGGTCCACCACTTGTCCAAGCTAACTCTATTGAAACATAGAGAGAAGCAAAGGTCCACCCTTGTCTAAGCTAGGGTCCATTGAAACATGGAGAGAAGGATGCTCCACCATTTGTCCAAGGTAGGCTCCATTGAAACATGAGGAGAATCAAGGTGCACCATGTCTCCAAGATGCTAGGCTCCATCGAAAAACATTAAACCCACGATATGTCGTAGATGAGGGGTTTACAGTCCAAGGTCCACCACTTGTCCAAGCTATTATTGCTAGTAGCCTGAGTGGTTTGGTCTCAAGATTCACCACTTTTCCACTCTATGTCATTAAATTAAGAATATGCGCGTGTTAAGGTCCACCACTTGTCCAACCTATAAGCTATATCTTAAGGTTATTCTTTCTTACCACTTGGAGTGACCATGATAGGTTTTACATGGGGGTTTGGTTCCAAGGTCCACCACTTGTCCAAGCTAACTCTATTGAAACATAGAGAGAAGCAAAGGTCCACCCCTTGTCCTAAGCTAGGGTCCATTGAAACATGGAGAGAAGGATGCTCCACCATTTGTGCAAGGTAGGCACCATTGAAACATTGAGGAGAATCAAGGTTGCACCATGTCTCCAGATGCTAGGCTCCATCGAAAAACATTAAACCCACGATATGTCGTAGATGAGGGGTTTACAGTCAAGGTCCACCACTTGTCCAAGCTATTATTGCTAGTAGCCTGAGTGGTTTGGTCTCAAGATTCACCACTTTTCCACTTATGTCATTAAATAAGAATATGCGCGTGTTAAGGTCCACCACTTGTCCAACCTATAAGGCTATATCTTAAAGGTTATTCTTTTCACCACTTGGAGTGACCATGATAGGTTTTAAATGGGGGTTTGGTTCCAAGGTCCACCACTTGTCCAAGCTAACTCTATTGAAATAATAGAGAGAAGTAAAGGTCCACCACTTGTCCAAGCTAGGGTCCATTGAAACATGGAGAGAAGGATGCTCCACCATTTGTCCAAGATAGGCTCATTGAAACATGGGGGTTTACATTCAAGGTCCACCACTTGTCCAAGCTATTAGTGCTAGTAGCATGAGTGGTTTTGTCTCAAGATTCACCACTTTTTCACTCTATGTCATTATATTAAGAATATTAGGGTGTTAAGGTCCACCACTTGTCCAACCTATAAGGCTATATCTTAAAGGTTATTCTTTCTCACCACTTGGAGTGACCATGATAGGTTTTAAATGGGGGTTTGGTTCCAAGGTCCACCACTTGTCCAAGCTAACTCTATTGAATAATAGAGAGAAGTAAAGGTCCACCACTTGTCCAAGCTAGGGTCCATTGAAACATGGAGAGAAGGATGCTCCACCATTTGTCCAAGATAGGCTCCATTGAAACATGAAGAGAAGCAAGATGCACGATGTCTCCAAGATGCTAGGCTCCATCGAAATACCTTAAACCCACGATATTTCGTAGATGGGGGGTTTACTTTCAAGGTCCACCACTTGTCCAAGCTATTATCGCTAGTAGCATGGTTTGGTCTCAAGATTCACCAGTTTTCCACTCTATGTCATTATATGAAGAATATCTGGGTGTTAAGGTCCACCACTTGTCCAACCTATAAGGCTATATTCTAAATGATATTTTTTTTGACCACTTGGAATGTGCATGATATGTTTTACATGGGGTTTTATTCCAAGGTCCACCACTTGTCCAAGCTAGATCTATTACATATATATTATACATACAATATTCAACTAGATTCCCTACCTATCATGTCCAGTAGCATGGATGCTCTAGCTTGAAGGTCCACCACTTGTCCAACCTATACTCTCTTATGTAAGGGAGATCTCGCTATAAATTCAAAACCTTCCCGCCTAAATTTAAAATATCCCTCCCAAATCTTAAATATCCCGCCTAAATTTTAAACTATCCCGCCCAAATTTTAAAATTCAAACTTTTTTATAAAAATTTAAATTTTACTACTTAAATTTAAAATATTCCACGCAAAATTGATTTTAAATTCAAGTTTACCACAAAAAGATATCATTATACCACCTAAATTCAAATATGCAAACCTCAAATCATTATATTGTACATAAATTCAAACAAATTCAAATTAACAAGCCTAAACTGATATTAGTTTGCATAGATATGAATTTATCACACCTAAATTATGTCACCATGTTAGAGAGAGTGGTTAGAGAATTTGAACAAGGTCCACCACTTGTCCAACCTAGATACCAAGAAGGATTGAGTGTACAAGGTATTGTTTGGAGGTCCTTATAGTCCATTGGTCTCAAGGTCCACCACTTGTGGTAAGGGTCACCAAAAAGTGTATATATTCATCCAAAGAAATACACGTATTTTTGGTCTACATGTCCTAGTTTAAACCATTTATGTCCATTAGGTGTATCACTAAACAACACTACTATTTTTGAGAAACAGAAGTTACAATCATATCTACAAATGGATTAGAGGAAAATCAGCTCAGCATACATCCAGAACTCGCTACAAGAATCGACTTTAACAGATCACGCAAGTAAGTCTTCCATTCAATTTTACTAGTATTACAATGTGTTAGTTATTTGTGATATTTATGTATGTATATATACTATGTGTGCATATCGTAATTAAGTGTAATTGTGTATCTGCATTATGTATGAGTATTACAATGAAATAACACAAATATACATACATACACATAGATAACACAGACGCACACATACATGAGCATGTATTTTCAAGAGAGAGATAGCAAATACAGAGATAGATAGAGAGAGAGAGAGAGAGAGATAAAAACTGTTTTTTAGAGAGAGGAGAGAGAAAGATAACAGATTTCACTGTGTTTATGTATGTGGAAGAGAGGAAGACGATGTATGGAAATATGTGCACGTATTTTCAAGAGAGAGACAACAAGATAACAGATTTCATTGTGGTTATGTATGTGGAAGTGAGGAAGACGATGTGTGGGAATATGTGCATGTATTTTCAAGAGAGAGACAGCAAGATAACAGATTTCACTGTGGTTATGTATGTGGAAGAGAGGAAGACGATGTGTGGGAATATGTGTATGTGTGCGGGGATACTTTTAAACTATGTATCTCTGTCTTTTGACGAGAGAGTGTGTGTGCAAGAAGAGTTACAGAGAACTCTCCTGAGAAGACTGCCCGATCCTGCCCTTCTGGAAAGCGTTGTGTACGCTGCTGTTTCTTTGTCTTGTGCGCGAACTTTCAATCCTGTGCACTCCACCTGTGTGTTGTGTACGATGCCGAGCTTGCTCCTCTACGCGCGCGTATACTCCAACTGTGTGCGATCCGTGTGCACTTTCTGTGTTTTTGCTGCTCGCCTGCTTTCTCTGTGTGCGTTTCTCGTGCGCTCTCTGTGTGCCTAATCTTGATAGGGTTTATTAGAATGCCACGTATGCTACAAGTCCATGTTTTATCATAGGATTAAAAAAAACAAAAGCAATATAAAAAATTAACCAATTCACACGGCCAAAATTAAAGAAATCATGGTTGAAAATATGAAAAGCTGCCCCGGACCCCGCCCAGAACAATATCCCAAAATCAACCTCCCAAGCCCCGCCATCGAGAGCGCTATATTCCACATCCCCATCAAGGGCGCTACCCCCAAACCTCACGTGGAAGCGCTGCCTTGTCACCCCATTGTGGCATTGCCCTAAGACCCCGCATCTGGAGTGCTAAATGGGAACATTCTTCATTAGTGAAATTTTGAACATAAATTATATTAGCATATACTTAAATATAATACAAATATTAACATATTAGCTATACTACTAATTTACTATAGCAGTTCTAGATTATGTCCCATACTATATTTAAGGTGCCAAAGGTTTGGCCTTATGGTCCTAGATTTAGCCAAGTGGTCAACACATATAGGACCAAGTGCACACTGTGCCACAAAACTTGGCCACCACTTCACTTGCCAAAGTTTAGGCCACATGGTCAATCCTAACTTTCCAATGTTCTTATTATGTCACCTTTTGCCTCGTGGAAAACCTAGGCTTGTTTTCACATACTCAGGCACTTCAAGCCACAATAAATTGTCATTACTCTTCGACAACCCTTTTGTTCAAGTCTTTGAAAAAACATTGTTTAAGGCCACCCTAAACCATTTTCATTTAGGGGTGTCTAAAACTAGCTTTTTGGCAATTCGAGAAGAAAATGGTCAAAGTTTTATACTTAGTTTTAACCACTTGACCAATTCAAATATTGGAAAGCAAGGTCTTGTAATACTTTTCTTTGGACATCACACATTAAAACTAGGTCCCTCACTTGTCCAAGCTATGCTCTAATACAATAAAGGGCTTTTGGTTTCAAGATGCACCACTTTCCCAACCTTGATTCCATTAAAGAAGCTAGCTCTACTTAGACATTTAATAGCAAGGTCTTGCAGCAGTTCAGATTGAACATTTTCCATGGCAGCTAGGTCCACCACTTATCTAAGCTATGCTCTAATAGAGTAAGGGGGTTTTGGTTTCAAGATCCACCACTTGTCCAAACTTGATTTGGGAAGCAAGGTCCTATAATAGTTTGCTTTGGACATTCACCATTACAACTAAGTCCACCACTTCTCCAAGCTATGTTCTAATACACTAAGGAGGTTTTGGTTTCAAGGAGAACCACTTGTACGACTCTGTTTTTGGAAGTAAGGTCTTTACATAGTTCACCTTGGACCTTGGACATTGGATACTACAACTAAGCCCACCACTTGTCCAAGATATCCTCTATATATAGCCAAAGGGTTTGGGTTTCAAGATTCACCACTTTTCCAACCTTTCTTCCATTAAAGAAAGGAGGGGCTTTATAACTAGGTCCACCACTTGTCCAAGCTATGCTCTGATATGGAAAGGGGATTTTGGTTTCAAGGTCCACCACGTGTTCAACCTTGCAAGACTCAAGGGATACTTGGACATTGGAAAGCATAGTCCTATAGTAGTTGATAGGTGGCAGTGGGTATTACAACTAGGTCCAACCTATGCTCTCATATAGCAAAGAGGCTTTGCTTTCAAGGTCCACCACTTGTCCAACCTTGCTTCCATTAAAGAAATGAGGGGCTACGTAAACATTGGCAAGCAAGGTAGCAAGGTTCAAAGGTGTTTCACCTTGGATATTGGGCATTATAACTAGGTCCACCACTTGTCCAAGCTATGCTCTGATAAAGAAAGGGGATTTTCGTTTAAAGGTCCACCATGTGTTCAACCTTTCTAATATAGAAAGGGGATTTTTGTTTCAAGGTCCACCACGTGTTCAACCTTGAAAGACTCAAGGGATACTTGGACATTGGAAAGCATAGTCTTATAGTAGTTGATAGGTGGCAGTGGGTATTAAAACTAGGTCCAACCTATGCTCTTATATAGCAAAGAGGCTTTGGTTTCAAGGTCCACCACTTGTCCAACCTTACTTCCATTAAAGAAATGAGGGGCTACGTAAACATTGGCAAGCAAGGTAGCAAAGTCCTAAGGTATTTCACCTTGGATATTGGGCATTATAACTAGGTCCACCACTTGTCCAAGCTATGCTCTGATAAAGAAAGGGGATTTTTGTTTCAAGGTCCACCATGTGTTCAACCTTTCTAATATAGAAAGGGGATTTTTGTTTCAAGGTCCACCACGTGTTCAACCTTGAAAGACTCAAGGGATACTTGGACATTGGAAAGCATAGTCTTATAGTAGTTGATAGGTGGCAGTGGGTATTAAAACTAGGTCTAACCTATGCTCTTATATAGCAAAGAGGCTTTGGTTTCAAGGTCCACCACTTGTCCAACCTTACTTTCATTAAAGAAATGAGGGGCTACGTAAACATTGGCAAGCAAGGTAGCAAAGTCCTAAGGTATTTCACCTTGGATATTGGGCATTATAACTAGGTCCACCACTTGTCCAAGCTATGCTCTGATATAGAAAGGGGATTTTTGTTTCAAGGTCCACCACGTGTTCAACCTTGAAAGACTCAAGGGATACTTGGACATTGGAAAGCATAGTCCTATAGTAGTTGATAGGTGGCAGTGGGTATTACAACTAGGTCCACCACTTGTCCAACCTATGCTCTCATATAGCAAAGAGGCTTTGGTTTCAAGGTCCACCACTTGTCCAACCTTGCTTCCATTAATATAGCAAGGAGGATTTGGTCTCAAGGTTCACCACTTGTCCAACCTATGCAAACCTTTTTCATGTTGTAGCATGATTTTTGGTTTGAAGAGTATTTTTCTATAACTATGGATTTAACAATGTAATCTTTTTACTTACAGGATGGACTTCGAATCTGGGGAGAAAGTACATATGATACTTGACAATGAAATCGTTGGTATTGGTTGTGTGTGTAGAACAGATCCAGATTCCACTTGTGGTGGTACAAAGATAGGGCTGGGAAATGTCTCCATACTAGTGGAGGAATGCTTGAAGGATGTGGTCCTACCTTTTCCTACAATGGATACTTCATCTCTCCAAGGCTCATTATGGAGTGTTGTTCGATGGTCAAAGCTTCTTTTGCAATCTTTTGTATTAAATGGGAACTTAATTGATCCACACGAAAGCTACAATGGTGATGAAGAACATGATCATTCTGATCCTCTAGTTACAGATGCAATACCTATGACAAGCCCAGAATTTGAAGCAATGATTCGAGAGTCTTGGAGAAATCAGAGGGTCCTTTTAAAAGATGACACAATGATGCAAACCATGAATGAAGGGACCATCTTATATGTATTTCCACATGATTATGTCAACTTTCAGGAACTTGGTCCTGATTGTGTGGGTGTGGGTATTGAAAGAGAAAATGCAAGCATTCATGATGTGGTTGAAGTGGGTAGCATCACTTTGCTAAAGTGGCCCATCAAGAAGACAACAATGTTGAATGGGAGCCCATTACAACACTTTGTTCCTGTTGATGGCATGCATGCTACATATGAGGATGTATCCAACGATGGCAATGTTGGAAAAAAACTTGATGGGAGTAATGTTGTCCAGTTGTCAAGGAAGAGACGATACACTTTCATGAACAGGACTCAAAAATCAAAAGCAGCACCAGCTTCGACTTTTTACCTTTCAAAAAAATCAATTCAAAGGGTATCATGCATTGATTGTTGTGCACAAAAATGCTGCCAATTTGCAGATCGTGATATGGTGACAAGGTTACGACAACAATTTTGGGGAGAGTCTCAAAAATCACGCACTAATTATGTTTATGATGTTCTTTCTATATGTTATCAGAAAGATGAGAAGTCACGATACCAATTCAGGCTAAATGGCTCTATTGTTTGTTGTAGAGCATGGTATGAGCTACATGGAATACCAAAGACATCATTTTATCGATACAAGGAGAACTTTGAAAATGGTGTGCGCCAATATGTACATGGGAACACATGTACATTGAGAAGGGGACTTCCACATACTAGTTTAGCAAGAGCACTACTAAACGAGTTTGTGGAAAATAACTCTGAGAAGATGCCACATAGAAGTAGAACACTGCTAGATGGCTCAAGAGAGACTCAATTGGTGATTCCATCAACATACAAACAAGTGGATATTTTATGTGAAATCAACACGACACTTGACCAAATGGGCTATGAGAAGAAGCTATCCCAATCTTCTTTTGGTAGAATTTGGAACAAAGAGTACCCACATGTCACTTTAACAAAGACGAGTGAGTTCTCTAAGTGCAATATTTGTAGCTCAATCAAGGCAAGGTTAGAAGCTAAACCTTCTCTTGAAGAGAGAGCTCTTCTCTTGAGGGAGAGAGAAGTTCACATGGCACAACAAAAGAGTTGCAGAAGCCTATATTATGCATGGCGCACGTATTCAGAAACTCAACCACAAAAATATGTATGCATAATCCATGATAAGATGGATCAAAAGAAGACTGCCATTCCTAGATTACGCATTGTTCCCAAGGGTGTGGATTCAGGATATAATCTGCAGGTGGCATTGATTGGCATGATCACTCATGGACATGGAGAAGGTCATTACGGACACTTTGTCTTGAATGGTTTGTGGCCAGCTGATCCAAATCTTACAATTGGCTCAATTGCTAATTGTTTACATAACCTCGAGAGGATAGATAAGCATCCTCTTGGTGATCTAGTAACAAATGGACTTCCAAGGAGCAATATTTCACTACTACATGCTTTGAACTCAAGGGATGCTTTGGACTACCATAACTTGAGTGATGGAAAAGAGCCCATTGTGCAGTCGTCAGAAATTGCAGAAGAGGAATTGGGGTCAACATTTCGCAGATTGCCAGAACTTGTTGCTACAATTGGATAATTGTGCAGGGGAAAACAAAAATCGATTCTTATTTGCCTATTTGTCAATGCTTGTTGCAAGGGGTGTTTTCAAAACCATCCAGCTGGGATTTTTAATGGTTGGGCATACACATGAGGACATAGACTCCATGTTTAGTAGGTTTTCAGAGAAGTTGAGAGTTACACAAACCTATACTTTGCCACATTTGATGGATACATTACGAAACAGCTCATCTTCATCTCCAGCTCCATTTTTTCTCACAAAGATCCCTGATTTCAAGCAATATTGTGATGGCTATCTTTGTGATGGACAAGACATACTTGTTGGACATTCCAAACCGCTTCAGTTCAGGTTCTTTATGCAGGATGAGACACCAATGATGCAATATAAGGCACATGTAGGTGTATCAAGTTGGAGTGGAAGTATTCGCCTTTGGAAAACAGACACAGAAGGCAAGCCAATGTTACCACATGGAGATCCACCTCTAGTACAAATGGCGGAGTATGTCAAGGCCCACGAAGAAGTCATTTTGGGGCTAAAGAACTATATAAAATTTTGGAAAAATTTAGGGAATGGTTCAAGTATTCCGCGATATTATAGACCCGTGATAGATTATTGGAGTAAGGTAATTGAAGAGATTGGAAAAGCAATCATATCAGAGGGAGTCTTGTATGAAATGTTTTGGCCAAAAACTCAAGAATATTCTCATCTACAAAGCACTACAATGAATTTGCAACAAGGAGCAGAAAGATTCCTAGGCCTTGAAGAGTTGAACGATCATTTTTGTGGGCCTCAACGAGATAGGCCAAGGGAAGAGTTTGACCCTATGTCTGATGTGCACCAAGGTGACTTTCTTATGCTTGTTCCGAGTGACACAGAAATCTATCCAGTGTGGCTTGCAATGGCTTTATCTGACATTGATAATGAGCCTACATCACCAAACTACAGAAAACTCTTGATTCAATATTGGGCACCTTGCGCGAGAAAAAGTGGGATGACAGATACTCAAGCTTACAGTAATTGTTGGAAGGGTTATTGGGCTGTCAACTATAAGGACCCACAAGTGTGGGAAACTATAGATGCAATTGTTTGGTCCTGGAGACCCAACAAAGAAGGACCATTTTCTAGAATAAAGATTCCAGAAAGACATGCTCTAAAAGCCAAAGAAGGCCTCACTCGTGCACATCAGCCACACTTGGATCAAAGTTCAGATATGGTATCAAATGTGGAGTAGAATTATGTGGAGCTTCTATTGTGACTATACTAGTCAATTTGTAAACAAAATCTTTTTTGTATCTTCCTTTGTTTTATGTAATTTATAGTTATTATTCAAATCCATGTGTTGTACATCCTCTTGACTTTTGGTGTTTATCAACACCACAATCCTATGAGATTTTCACTTTATTTACTAGCCACACACCTCAATTTATCCCACTTTAAGTGGAAAATTCCCAAATTACATGAATTCGGTCGATTTGGAGATTCCCATAATGTGAGATTTTTACCAAAATACCTAATATGGTCTTGTGTGTTTGATGTATGGAAAAATTATGCCGCGGCCTTGGCTTGCTGATCACTGTAATACCTTGTGGTCTATGCATAAATATGGTACTTGGTGAAGGAAGTCACTCTCTGCCATCTGGAAGAGTCACTTGCCTTTGAAGGAGCGGTTATTTCTCTAGTGATGCTTGCTTGGTGTTCTCCCCATGGGCATCTTTCTTAGTGCACATCATATCTGCTCTTCTCGTTGTGTCCGTTGTTTCAATGTGGAAGGGGCTATCAGTCACTTGTTATAGGATTGCTACATTACTCGAGTCTTTCACATGCGGTTCTAGGCTTTTGGCATTTTCCCGCCTTCCCTGCAGCGATTTCCAGTCTTCTTCATGTGAAATTTGCAGCAGTGAGATTTTGGGCCTATTGGACCCTGTGGCGCCAGCGTAATGGCTGCATGTTCCATTGCTCTGATCCAAATTCTTTTCCATTTTTCAAGCTTTCCCTCATGCAATCCTTACATTACGCCATGGAAGTTGGGGATATCACCTTTGAGATACACCAAATTTCCTATGAATGCTTTTAGCCCCCCTTCACAGCTAAACATTAATGTTTTCTTTCTTTTGTATATGATCCTTTCTGTGGGTTTTCCTTGCCTTGAGGTGTGTATGTGTGTGGGCGAGCATGCACGTGTGTGTGTGTGTGTGTGTGTGTTGATGTACTTGGACTCCTTGACGACATTTGGCCAATTACATGGATTGGAATTACCATCTCACAATCATTTTGTGGCGCAAGCGTATGCTAATGACTCCATGTTTTGGCCTAGAAATTGACCAAATATGATGTTCAATGCATCATGGAAGTTTTACAGCTTTATGGATTGGTTGCTGGTCTGCACGTCAACTTCTGAAAGTCTAAGCTTTTGCCATTGCACCTCATGAATTGGCATTCTATATTATGGCCAGGTGAGGTAGTGACGCTGGATTAGATTGTGCAACATCTTGGATTTATGTTGGGGTGGTCAGTGAACAATGCCCAATTCTTGGATTGGATTGAGAATAAATTTAGGTCTAAATTACATTATAAAAAATTGTCTACTTGGCCGCTACATGTAAGACTCGGCATAGTGCAATCCATCTTCGTGGCATACATGCAATTTTCCTGTCATTATTGCATTGGCCACTTCGTCATCTTCGAGCTTTCATGTTTAGCATTTTGGAGCATTTCTTGTCTACTTGCTCCTAGAAATGCTCCCATTTATGAAATAGCTGCTGGTATGCACGTCAACTTCCAAAAGTCTAAACTTTTGCCATTGCACCTGATGGATTGGCATTCTATATTATGGCCAAGTGAGGTAGTGAAGCCGGATCAGATTGTGCAACATCTTGGATATCTGATGCCAAATGCTTGGATTGGGTTGAGAATAAAATTAGGTCTAAATTCCATTATTGAAAATTGTCTACCTGGTCATTACATGTAAGACTTAGAATAGTGAAATCCATCTTGGTGGCATACATGCAATTTTTCCTGCCATTATTGCATTGGCCATTTGGTCGTCTTCGGGCGTCCAAGTCAAATTGTTGCATAATGCCACATGCTTTCAAGATGAAGGCATGGATGATTGAATTTGGGAGGATGCCTCCTCTTTGAATCAAATGAAAAGAATCTAGAGCTTCTTTCCCATGCCCATGGACATACCCTACTACTATTGCAGACAAAGAGGTGACATGCCATACAAAGAGCTCGCATTAAAATGCTAAAAACAACGCAGTTCTCCCTAACATGTGCCCTTGTTGGGAATATCGTGTAGAGAGTGCGGTGATAAATAGGAACATAACCCTTCTATCCACTTTGGGTGCTCATATAATTTGGTACAACTCGGCTGAGCTAATGGATATAGATGCGTCAACACAAAAACTTTGAAAAAATGGTGTTTTCTCTCCAAGGTTGCAAGCATATTTGCTAGTAATTTCCCATATGGAACCATTGGGTCCTATTCATTCCATTTGGATTGATGCAAGTGATTAGAGTGCCTCTGTTAAAAAATGAGTCCTAGTTGTAGGGTGCATGCACACATAAGAACTTGGAAGTTGTGACCTTTTCTTGTTCATGTTTGGTGTGTAAGTGAATGATTATGCTAGTAAGTGAGCAACCCGACACGTGATGTTCAACCACGGCATCTTGGTCTACTGAGCTTCTACAGTTTATTGCATGCGAATATTTCTAGATTCATTCCTTGCGTGCTGATGGTGCACATAGAACCGCAAAACCAGTTATCACACCTTCCTATTCAAACCCAGAAGCTTGATGAGTTCTCAACGCTAACCACCTCAACCCGGTGCTTTTTGTGTTGCCATATCATCGCTATATAATGTAACAAAAAACAATTCTCGACCCCCTCCCTACCCCTCGTCCATGTGCCCTGTAGCTCGATGCTTAGGTTGGAGCCATCGCCTGCTGCTCAGGTTCATGCCATCACTTGTTGATCAGATTCGCTCAAAATTCGCAACAATGACACCGACCTCTCCTCTTTCGTTCGACCTCTGCTGCCATGCCGTGCACATGCCGGCTCTCTTTCCCCCCTCCCTTTCCTTTTAAAAAAAAAAACCCTTCCCTTTGCCCTTTTAAACTATTACCACCATTTGCCTATTTTACACCAGCTGGTACGCCCTTTTGACCCAACACTTTCTTCTCATCCACTTGCTAACAATGTGGGCAGATTTTTAGTATCAATGCTTAGCCTAGCCTAAGGAGCTTCCCACTTCAGCATGCAGGTGGTGGCGGGTGGCGTGGAGCCAAATACATCAACAGCTTTGCATGGTAGCAGCAGCGGAATGGCTCACTACAGGGCGATGATAATGCAGGTTCCAACGAGGATAAGGGCTGCTTTAGAGCCCTCTATTTCAAATGGCATGTGCCGATCCTCGCACATTTCATTGTTACGGTCTCTTCGCCCTGACTTCTATGCACAGCCGCAGCTACCCTGCTTCAGTTTTGAATGCAGGCTTACGCCTTTCATCCAAAACTTCCATTGTAGAGCATCCATCGCAGCGCCAAGTGAAGCAGGCACTCACGCCACGGTCCCTGATTATACAGAGGACCATGTGAACATGCGACGTAACGCAGGGCATTCGGTCGGGCGCCCACAAGCGCAGGGCGCTGATGCAATGAGCCCTGAATTCGCGGAGGCCTTGCAAGCCTTTGACAATCTTCATGCTCAGCTGCAAGCCTCCAGAATGTTGAATAAAATGGACCAGACTCAGTTGCATGCTCTTGAAGCCTCCTTAAGCAGTATGGAGGCAGTCATGTCCAAAACATCGCTTCATGAGTACTGGCAAATGGGTTCAGCATGGTTGAAGTTAGCTTGGCTGTACTCAGATGCTCCAAATGCTATCGAGGAGCCTGTAACCAGAGTGATTGCATCCGGACATCACGCATTGAAATTTCTTGAAGCTCTACAAACCCCAGTTTGGACTATTGTAAGCTGCTGCTATGTGCTAGGTCATGCTTATATGGAATCAAAACGGTTTGAGGATTCAATATACCACCTTGAGAAAGCAGCTTCAACAATAAAAGCTTTGGAGGCCAAGGGACAGCCCAATCCAGAGCAGACTCAGCTGGTTAATGCGGTACACATTCTTTTACCGGATGCCAAACTTCACTTTGGCCAGCATCTTTGTACTCGCGTTCGGGATTACCTGGGTGGAGACAAAGACTCTCAACCCTTTCTTTCAAGAGTGACAGAAGCGCTAGAACTTGTGAACGCAAAGACAGACCCAGATTCGATGGCTATGGCTGCAGAGCATGAAAATTGTCTGGGGATTTTCTATCTTCAATCACAGCAAGCTAATGAAGCTTTGCCTCATTTTAAGAATTCGCTCTCAAAGATCACAAGAGTACATGGCCAAGGCAACTCGAAGGTGGCGATAGCTCATAATCACCTTGGAGTTGCATACACAGAACTCTGCAAAATCAATGATGCTTTGAAACATTTTGAATCAGCCAAGAAGATTCTATCAAAATGCACGCTCGAGAAAGGAGATGGGACAGAAGTGACCCTCTACAACAATATCGCACAGGTGTATGCCCTTCGTGGCAGGTAATTAAGTTTGTCCTGTTGTCAGGCACATCACATGTGTTCATAGCATCATAAGCCACAGTTTTGTATGGGTAGCAGTTCCAACTCTTAATTTTTGTCAAGGGAAGCTTGTCACAAGCTGCCTATGAAATTCGAATATATCAGGTAGGGAGAGTTTACAGGAGACACATAGGCCAACCACAGTTGATGGCTTAAACTATACAATGAGTTTGACACTTAGTTGTTGCCATCCACAAATAAGTCCCAAACACAAGGAGATTGGGTATTGCTGTGCACAAACTTCGTGTGCGTGACATGACCCAGTCAATTCCAGTTAGGTAGCAGAACACGGAGAACACTAGTCAGCTCTTGACGTTAATTTTTTTTTTCTAAATGTCAATTATACATCTAGGTGTTAACTCATACATTCAAGGGAACTCCGGCTCTCGTGTTTCGGCACAAGTGGATTAAGGACATCTTAAACCTTTAACCCTAGGTGCTTTTTGATCTCTTTAGGTATAGGTGGCCCACATCTAAAATCCAGTTATTTTTGGATCTGTAACTTTTTGTGAGAGTATTGCCTTAGAAAGAATTGTACAATGCAAGCTGTTGCCTTCTAAATGTAATGCCCTGCGCAAAAAGATTTGAGATTCCTTCATATTGTTTTGATGGCACACACTCTAGACTGTAAAATTTAAAATGGCTCCATTCTCATTGGTTAGAAGATTTGGTTTTACATTGGAGTTATAAGACCGGTTAGAGTGCATAAGTTGAGGAAAGCAAGGCATTGGAGCGTAGAGATGAGTTAGAGAGACAATGGGATGAAAAGCAATGTATAGAACACAAGTTCGTGGGCTGTAGGATTCGGCTTCCTTCAGCGGTGTTTTATGCACACACCAGACTGATGGACTTCAGGTGGCCCCCTTTGTCATCGCTGTAGAAGATTTTCTGTCGGATTGGAGCTGTAAATAGAGGAAAGAGAGACAATGGAGCTAATGCAAGATTGACCACAGACCCATGTCCATGAGTGTAGATTCCTTCAGCATTGTCATTATATTCATGAGTCACATCATACTCGAGGACTTTAAATGGCCCCCCTTCCTTCACATGCCTCCTGGACAACAAGGTGGATGTGACTATGGGTGTGTGCATTCTTGGGGGTGTCCAATGGTTATGTGTATCTATGTATGTGGATATCTTGTGTGTGTGTGTGTGTGTGTGTATTTGTGGATGTGTGTGTTCTCATAGCCACAAGAAATAAGAAATGGATCCAGACCAGCAAAACGGTCTAAAAGGAGTTGCTTTTGGAAGAAGCTTCTCTTTACAAGAAGTTTCTTTTTAAGAAGAACTTGCTTTTTGGGAGGTGAGCTCTGCAATCGCTTCCAAGCTGATTTACTAGAGCCACCGCCTGGGCACACTTATGTAGGCTACAAGGCACCCCTAAATTAAGTGCCCAGTTTGCATTTCATCTGCTAAAGTACCAAAAGCTACCCCAAAAGCTGGCAGAAAAACTGGGCGACGGCTGCCATGTCAGCAGCCCGCAATTTGCGGTGCGTTTTGCGGAAGTAGTTGCCATGTCATCTGTATGCCGGATTATTAGCCTGGCATGTTTGTTTTAAGTGTCTAGTCATGCCACGTCATCATCACAATTTGTGACATATATCCCCAAATCCCCCCCCTCCCCCCGCGCCCCTCCTCTTGAAAGAAGAATAATCACCTTCGATTACGCTTGCAATACAGACAAAGGCCAGAAGCTAGCTCAGTGGACAGTGACTTTAACCACACAGACACCGGACTACACACATCTAGCACTTGCGCAAAGACACCAGTCAATGAACAATTATCATTACATAATACATTCACGTCATTATCCCTGTTGAGATCTCAGATACGAATCATGATCATTGTAACTTATTTTGCAGTCACATCTAGACCGTGCTGATCTTTTCACGGATGTCGATCTACTAAATCTCGTTACTATCATATTCACATCACTGTTCATGTGAAATGATAAAATGCTGCAGTCATTTCATCTTTTCGAAACACTCAAAACATACATGCATGAGAATGCACATGTAACAAGTTCTTTTTAGGAATTTCCATTTCAATGTACATTTTTCATAAAATCATTTCTTAGAATACTTAGCCTATTAATACTCCTAAAATCTCATAGAGAAATTAGTGACTTCATTCCTTCTAGGTGATCTGTGACAAAGTTTTTAGGAATTTCCATTTCAATGTACATTTTTCATAAAATCATTTCTTAGAATACTTAGCCTATTAATACTCCTAAAATCTCATAGAGAAATTAGTAACTTCATTCCTTCTAGGTGATCTGTGACAAAGGTGTGGAGTAGCTCCCCTCGTGTAGCACGCACTGTGCCAAATTCAGCCCATTGCTTTAATGTGCACTTTTGAAATAGTCGGAGCTAGACGAAGAGCCTCAAGGTACAACTCTAGTAACCAAGGAGAACAAATATTGGCAGGCCAACTTACCTTTCACTTTACTTTTGTTGTGTGCTAGGACCTCTATTAGAAGGAGAATTCTCTAGTCTTTGTTGTTGCTCTTGCTCCCTGATCTCTGGCACCTCACCCTTGAAAGGTATCAAGAGACTCACATGAAAGGCATTGTGAATCTTCCAAGTATTTGGCAACTTCAGTTGGAAGGATACATTGTTGATCTTTTTTTGATTGTGGAAGGGCCCATAGTATTGCATACTAAGCTTTGGAGAAAGCCTCTCCTTATTCTTTCTCTTCCGTAGACTTGCTTTCTTAAATCGGAGTAGTACCCAATCATTCTCCTTCAACTGCAAGTCGCATTGATGCTTGTCTGTTGCCTTCTTATGTTAGGGAATAAAGGCCTAAGTGCCTTGTACTTATAACTTATAAGTTAAAAAGACTTATAAGTGAGGGGGCCCAAGTGTGAATGGCCCCCTAGTCACTTACTCATATACTCAAATGTGAAGCCCAAAAGAAGATAGCGTGACTTCTCCCAAATTCAATGAGCTCTCTCTCTCTCTCACGTTTTTCCTGCGCAAGCTTCTTCTGCGCCACTCTTCCCTTCTCCTTCACTCTCATTGCATAGGACATCAAGTGGGCTCTCTCTATTCAACCGTTTTCGATCAACTCTGTCGCGAAGGGATCCTCTCACCGTGTAGAATCGACCTCCGGTGACAGTTTCCCCAAAATCAGGGTTTCAAAAACTGGCGAACAGCAGCCTATTTCTGCTGAAATTGACCAATTTCGGGGTCAATTTGATGCAATTTCATTAGGGCAAGTCTCACAAGTCAATCTTACAGGTGTTTCCACCAACGAGGTTCTGAAATTCAGCAAAACAAGTGTTTACAGGTCTGATTTTTGCCCTAAAACAGGGAATTTCAGCAAGCAAATGATGTATACACCTTGTGGAAACCTTTGGTAAGGGTTTGGCAGTGAATGTACGCTGTTTTGGGGTGATTTCGCGTGAAATTTGCTCGCTGTTTTTCTGTAACAGGAAGCTGTTTTTTGCCCGATTGCGCACATTTGGGCGTGTTTAGGTCGGCAAAACAGGGTTTCAGTGTTTGCAATCACTCAGAATGGCTTCTAGCAATGAAAGTGGCAATTTGTTGCACATTCGCAAGCTTGAAGGTGCCCATAACTTTGCTATATGGAAGAAGCAATGTTATAATGTGATGTTGCAGAAGAAACAGGCGAAACCTATTAAGTTACAGGGTGTGAAACCGGTTGATATGGAGGTTGAAGAATGGGAAGAAGTGGACGAGTTGGCTCGTTCCACGATCATGCTTTCGGTGTCTGACAATTTACTCTTCAATGTAGAGAATGAGCAGACAGCATGGGGCATGTGGAAGCGTTTAGACGAGTTGTATGCACAGCAGAGTGCTACCAGTAAAGTGTATTGGCTTAAGAAGCTTATGGATCTCCGCATGAAGGAGGGCACGCACATGTCAGTGCACCTCAATGAATTCAATTCTATTTTCAGCCAACTGACAGAGATGAAATTCACGATTGATGAGGAGTTCAAAGCTACTTTTCTGCTATGCACATTGCCCGAGAGTTGGGATGTATTCCGGACAGCTCTTAGTAACTCAAGTGCTTCACTTAAGTATGCAGATGTAGAGAGTTCTCTCTTGATGGAAGAGATGAACAGGAAGAACACCACAGGTGGGTCTTCTAATGCATTGCACTTGAGAGGCAGGTCTCAACAGAGGGAGAAATCTGACAGTAAGGACAGGGCACGCAGCAAATCTCGTAGGAAAGATGTTGTGTGTCATCATTGTGGAAAGAAAGGGCATTATAAACGGGAATGCTATGAGTGGAAGAAAGAGAAGAACAAGGGTGCTGAAACTGATGCAAAGAACAAGGGAAATGCCAAGAAGAGCACTGTGTTGATTGAGGAAATCAATGTTGCTAGTAGTTGTGACAGTGACAGCAGCACTGATGTACTCAATGCCTCTTCTGTGGATGCACATACCCTTGCTATGGGTTCTGATGTGGACATGCATACTTGGATTCTTGATTCAGGTGCCTCCTTTCATGTAACACCTCATAGGGATTGGTTTACACAGTACTCAGGTGAGGTGCAGGGCACTGTTTATTTGGGAGACAACTATGCATGTGACATTGCAGGTATTGGCAGTGTCCAGTTTTCTTTTGCTGATGGTATGACTTTTGTTTTGCACAAAGTGCGTCATGTGCCACAACTCAAGAAGAGTTTGATTAGTACAGGGCAGCTAGATGATGCAGGCTATCACACCACTTTTGGTGATAGCAAGTGGAAAATTTGTAAAGGGGCCCGGATTGTAGCCAAGGGTTGTAAATCGGACACTTTGTATCCTTTGCATGTATCTAGTGTGCGTGACCATGTTGTCGCCGTAACCAAGCAGCCAAGTGTTTCTTTGTGGCATGGCCGGTTGGGACACATGAGTAAAAGAGGAATGGAAACTCTGTCTCGTTGTGGTTATTTGCCGTGTTTGAGGTATGCTGATTTTTCTCATTGTGAGCACTGTATTTATGGTAAGCACAGTCAAACACCGCACAAAAGGTCTATTTCTTTGAAGTCTGACAGGTTAGACTTAGTGCATTCCGATGTATGTGAAATGCCACAGTTGTCCTTAGGGGGAAAGAAATATTTTGTCTCGTTTATCGATGATGCTACACGTAAGGTGTGGGTGTATCCAATACGTGCTAAAAGCGATGTTTTGGATACTTTCAAGAAGTTTCTTGCGTTTGTTGAGAATCAAACTGACAAGAAGCTTAGGTCTTTGCGCTCAGACAATGGGGGGGAGTATGTATCAAAAGCATATATTGACTTTTGTGCTACTAAAGGTATTAAAAGAGAGCTCACGGCTCCTTTTAATCCCTCTCAAAATGGAGTTGCAGAGAGGTTGAACCGGACTATCCAAGAGAAAGTTCGGAGTATGCTGTCACATGCTGCATTACCTCATGGTTTTTGGGCAGAAGCTGTGCAAACAGCTATTCACTTGATTAATCGCTCACCTAGCAAGGCTTTGGGTGGAAAGGTGCCTGAGGAGGTGTGGTCTGGCAAGCCACCCTCATATGCACATTTAAGAGTGTTTGGTTGTGAGGCCTATGTTCACATCCGGAGTGAACTGCGCACCAAACTAGAACCAAAGTCTCATAAATGTATTTTCCTAGGATATGGTGGGGATGGTGAAATGGGGTATAGATTATGGGATCCCGCATTACGGAAAATCATACGCAGCAATGATGTCATCTTCAATGAGGATTGCATGCACAAACAGCCCACAAAGGTCGAGGAAGTGTGCCGCGTTGTTTTTGGTGAAGATGTTACATATGGACAGCCAAGAAGGCCCAATGTTCAGCAGCCTTTACATGCTGAAAATGGTGCTGAAAATCAGCCATTAGCTGCTGAAAATCAGCCCCAACAAGTTGCCATTGATGCACCACAGGTAGGAGAACAGGTTGATGCTCCTAGACCGCCCGTTGTTGCGATGCAACCGGCTGAACAGCCTGCTGTTTTTGATGGTTTACAGGCTGAAAATCCACCTGTTATGGATCATTGGGTGCGTAGGTCTACTCGGGTGACAAGGCCCCCCGATAGATATGAACCGTCTTTGGACTATGTCATGCTTACTGATTGTGGTGAGCCGTCTTGCTATAAAGAGGCTATGCAACGGGAAGACAGTAAGAAATGGTTCAAAGCAATGGTTTCGGATATGCAGTCTTTGGAGAAAAACCATACATGGGACTTGGTTGATTTGCCTAAAGGGCATAAGGCTCTGCCATGTAAATGGGTTTACAAGACCAAGGTCACATCTGATGCTTCCTCTAAGTACAAAGCACGTTTGGTTGCTAAAGGGTACAAGCAAAAGCATGGTGTGGATTTTGATGAGATTTTTTCTCCTGTTGTAAAGCTTGCCACATTACGTCTTGTTTTAGGCCTGGTTGCTTCTGAAGATATGGAGTTAAAGCAAATGGATGTCAAAACAGCGTTTTTGCATGGCGATTTGCTTGAGATGATCTATATGATGCAGCCAGAAGGTTTTGTGTCAAAGGGGCAAGAGAAGAAAGTATGTAGACTCTTGAAGAGCTTGTATGGTTTGAAACAGTCTCCCCGTGCATGGTATCACAAGTTTGATACATTCATGAGGTCTCAAGGATACAAAAGAAGTAATTTTGATCACTGTTTGTATATCAAAACGGCAAGTGATGGATCTCTTCTATTGCTGATTTTGTATGTTGATGACATGCTTATTGCGGGTAACAATGTCACGGAGTTGGATGCACTACAGCAAAGCTTAAAGAATCACTTTGACATGAAGGATCTTGGTAATGCTAATCATATTTTGGGCATGCGTATCTCTCGAGATAGACTCAACAGGCGTCTGTATCTATCTCAACGAGATTATGTTAATAAGGTGCTACATCGTTTTCATATGGATGGGGGAAAGGCACTTGGTACTCCGCTGCCTCCATATGTAAAACTGACTGCACATGGCTGCCCAAACACAGATGATATGCGGGCTGAAATGGCCAAGATTCCTTATGCATCAGCCGTTGGCAGTTTGATGTATGCTATGGTTGCTACACGTCCGGACATTGCATTTGCGGTGGGAGTAGTAAGCAGGTACATGAGCAATCCTGGCAAAAAGCATTGGGAAGCAGTGAAGTGTATCTTGAGATACTTGAAAGGCACTAAAGACTTGTGCATTTGTTTTGGGAAGAGTGAGACATCTGTGCATGGCTTTACAGATGCAGATTTTGCTGGACATCCAGATTGCAGGAAGTCTACCTCTGGATATGTGTTTACATTCACAGGAGGTGCAGTTTCTTGGATTTCTAAACTGCAAAAATGTGTTGCTTTGTCTACCACTGAGGCTGAGTATGTGGCTGCCACTGAGGCATGCAAAGAAGCTTTGTGGCTCATGCGTTTGGTAGAAGAGCTTGGCATTAAGTCACCGGTTCCTGTGCTACACTGTGATAGTCAGAGTGCTATTATGCTTGCAAGGAATCCTGTTTTTCATGCCAAGACAAAGCACATAGAGGTGAAGTATCATTTTATCAGGAGTGTGCTTGATGACAAGAGCATTACACTTGTCAAGGTGCACACAGATGACAATCCTGCAGATCTTTTGACCAAGAGTCTTCCAGCAGAGCGGTTTGCATATTGCCGTCAGATGATGGGTGTTGGATGAGTAAGTGCATGATCAGCTGTTGTATCATAGTTAGCTGATTCTTTGATCTCCCAAGGTACATTGCCTTTAGGTGGGAGGTTGTTAGGGAATAAAGGCCTAAGTGCCTTGTACTTATAACTTATAAGTTAAAAAGACTTATAAGTGAGGGGGCCCAAGTGTGAATGGCCCCCTAGTCACTTACTCATATACTCAAATGTGAAGCCCAAAAGAAGATAGCGTGACTTCTCCCAAATTCAACGAGCTCTCTCTCTCTCTCACGTTTTTCCTGTGCAAGCTTCTTCTGCGCCACTCTTCCCTTCTCCTTCACTCTCATTGCATAGGACATCAAGTGGGCTCTCTCTCCTGCTCCCCCACATCTTATGCGGTGCTTGAGACTTCTCCAAAGCCTCCTTCACCTTAGCAAAAGCAGCCTTCAGGTCCTGTGTGTATTTATGTGCTTCAAAAATCATGTCCTTGGTGCATAGAATCGGTGGAACCTTTCTGACACCCTTGACAATCTCAAATGGTGCCTTCCTGGTAGGGGTTTGAACAATGGTGCTGGAGGCAAACTCCACCAATGACAAATACTTCTCCTTTTGAAGGTATGTAACTATGACCTGTCTGATCATGGACATTCTTCTAAAGGCTCACAAAGTCAGAGGCTAGATCCCAAGCTAATTAATATTGACACTGACCTGTAGCGGTAGCTTGTCTGCGTGGCTCAAGTACAATGTGCACGCGACATTGGCTGTTGAATCTGTGGATTATGGTCCAAATACCATCATGCTCACTTTGAGTCTTCGGAAGATCAAAGATAAAATCCACTGCTTTACTATTCCATGGTCGATCCAGAATAGGTAAAGGTTGTAGGAGTAGTGCCGATTTGTTTCTGTCAAACTTTACCTTCTGACACACAAACAAGTGTGCACAAACTCGTCCATGTCCTTCTTGAGTTGAAGCCAATAGAAATACTTTTCCACTCCCTTCAATGTGCCCTCGATGCCTCTATGCCTAATAAAATGAGGATTGTTGTAATAAACTTGGGCATCCCAAGTTGAGAATCTGACACGACACACGAGAGAATCACTTAAAAATACTTTACACTTAAATCACAGTTCAATTGAGCCGACACGGCCCGACGTAGTTTCGTGCTTATAGAGAGATTGTCCTGTATTTTTCCTCTTGCCTTCCATAAATAAGTACTAGATAGTTTTATTTATTTTTATTTTTACTTGTTTTGCCCCGAACCCTTGAAAAGGTGCAAGTGGACATTGCATGGCCAGTGTGAAACGGCTGCGGTCGAATAGGTTTCTCACATCCGGAGTCTAGGTCGGGCCAGTTAGCACTGATTCTGATAAGTATGGAAGCTTGTGTGCGCCAAATGAAGTCTGGGCCACTCGGAAAGTCACTTATAACTTTATAAGTCAGTGGGAACTAGAGAATTAACTTAAAGGGGCAAACTGGACACTTGGCAGGAGGAGAGCTGCCTGCAGGACACCTCAACAAGAGGAGGCGCCCAAGAGAGAGAGGGGGCTCATTTTTTACTCATAAGTGACCTACAGTGTGTGTGAGTAGTGGGTGCAGGTCTACAGCTTTAATGGAAAGCTTGCCTTCTCCTCTGTCTCATGTAGCGCGATGATTTGCTCTCGTGCATCTCTCTCTCCCCTTTGGCACATATGGTAATGCCCCACTAGTTGGGCTACTCAGATGGACATGTACATTCTGGGGGTTTATGCGCGTTTGCCAAGGCAAGAGCCTTCTGACAAGAGCCTTCTGAACAGGAACCGGATTAGCTAATTAGTAATCCCTGACAGGTATGCACAGTTCCATCGTGAAAGATTGCGAGTTCGGAGAAACTTGTCCAATTCACAGGGGAATTGTCCCATTGTGTGCGGGAGCCCTTGGGACACGCGTGGGCATGTTTGCTCCGCTAAAAATGATCCGAAACAGGGAATTACAGCCTGCTCTGTTTTTTTTGCAGGTTTAGGGTTTCGCACCTAAGCTACAAGGGAACACCAGGGAGCCTCGTGAGAGCCTTGGGATGCGTGTATAGGCTTTTGGGCACCCGGCAGTGAAAAACAGAGAATTACAGCCCGCTGAATTTCTGTGACAGCTCACCAGAAAGCTTCCAGATAGCGAGGGAATCCTCCCTAGACAGGTTCTTTTGACTTATATGGGTTTTTGCGCCGTTATGTTGCCGAAAGCAGGTTGAAAACCTGCGTTTTCAGCCCTCGCCAGGTTTGGACAGCTTTGTGAAAGCCTTGTACTAAGTGGTCGGATCGTCTACCTTAAATTAATAAAGAAATACCGAAAGGGGCGCCAGTCTTTGGGGTCTACAGGGTGTCGGTCTCGTGTGCGCAGTGACATTCTAGTCGCTAGACGCAATCAGTGCTCTGTGTAAAGTTAACAGGTAATTGGAATAGTACCGCCCTCTACGTTGTACAGGCCGGTTATATGGTTCCATTGCCGGGATAGTCACTTTTTCTTCAAAAAGTGCAGCGTAGATTGTTGTGGGTGAAAGGAAAACACAGAGCTTGTCGTTATGGCAAAGAAGAGAGACCAAGTACCTGAAGAGGGATCTTTCTCACATGGCATAGAGAAAGTTCCTTCAACTCTTCAAGAAGAGGACAGGTTGTTTAGAGCTCAACTGCGTTGCTGCATGGACATGTTTCAACAGTTGGCTAGCAACCCAAGGATGCAGGAGTTCTTACAGACTCCGACACAGGGTTTTCAGCCTCCTACACAGGGCATGACTGAGCCGTTGCAGGAAAAGGAGATTTCCAATGCGCAGAGGACTCATGATGCTCGAGGGAAAGCCCATGTGGTTGAGCAATTGGCGGTGTCCAATGATCCAAAGCAACTTGCTTTAGCTGGACAGGAACCGTTTGTGAATGGTCGAGGGAGTAATGAACAGGCTATGCATCAGACCCTTCCATTACCTAATACTTATCCTGGTTATTTTGGAGGTGGTTCAGTGTTTCAAGCTATGGCTGGACCTTCCACAGGTTATATGCCAAGGAATGTGTTCGGGACAATGCAAACAGTCATGGGTAATCCTATGTACGCAAACATGGGTGTCCAACCAGGTTTTCAAGGTGCCTATGGCCAATTTCGAGTGCCTGGAACACAATTTGATATGGCTGGTTTCTTGCAGCCATACGTACAAAATGCAGATACGACAGGTAAAACAGTTGATGCGAGTGCTGGAATGAACAATAATAAAGCACCACTGCTCCAGGCACCTGTTTATGATAATGTGGCTCCTTTGAGTCAGCCTAAGGATTACAAGGAAGGTGAGCAGGAAGTGAAGTTTGAAACTTTCAGAGGAACCGAGGATCAATTGAAGGCTTTGACCTTCATACATCAGTTCGATGCAGCGTATGCTGGAGGAAACTTCACGTAATCCTCAAAGATACGCAAGGCTGCCACTTTCTTGAAAGGAAATGCGCTTCAATGGTGGACGGCATTGTTGAACCAGGGTCAAGCCCCAACAACGTGGGTCCAATTCAAACAGCTTTTTCAAAGATACGCAAGGCTGCCACTTTCTTGAAAGGAAATGCGCTTCAACGGTGGACCGCACTGTTGAACCAGGGTCAAGCCCCTACAACGTGGGTCCAATTCAAACAGCTTTTTGTGCCTGCATGGTTGACAAACACTTTTGAAGTGGATGTGATGACAGAATGGCACGAGTTGAATGCTAAACAGTGTGCAAATCTGGAAGAGTACAATAAACAGTTTTGGGCCGCACTGTTGCGAGTCACCTCTTACAGGTTTGTGCCATTGCCAGAACAGATTGAGAAGTACTGTTGCGGGTTGCCCAAGAAAATCAGGGACTATTGCACAAAGACTATTGTCATGGATATGTTTCAGTTGATAGAGAATGCAAGAGTGGCCAGCAATCTGTCGAAGGGAGATTCCGATGGATTTTATAGCCACAAGAAAGGGTCCTAGGGTAAACAGTTTTCAGCCAAGGGCAATGTTGCAGCAAAGCCTTCTGAGCCTCCCACAAAGAAGCCCTCCACTGAAGAAGCTGATACGTCCAAGAAGCAGTCTAAATCTTCTTCGGGACGAGAACAAGGACAAAAAAGGCATTTTTCTGGCAAAACCTTTGAAGAAAGGAAAGCTCTTAGGGAGGCCAAGAAATGCTACATTTGTGAATAGGAAGGACATTTTGCAAAGGATAAGGATGACAAGCCAAACCATAAAGGCAAGAAGCCAAAGTCGAGTGCAGGACTTGTCCCAGATTTGGTTGGAGACCAGCCAAACACAGATGCCACGGAGCTGTGCAGAGCTTGGGGCAAAGTTAGAGACCAGACAGTGCTGGTTTTCTTTGATCTAGGAGCCCTTGCAAATTTCATATCACCAGAATTGGCATCAGAGTTGGGCATTCGTGCAGAGGAGATGGGTATGACAGGGGAAGCAGGTTTGGCATCCCCAGGTCATTCAGAGCCAGTTACTCCCATTTTGGGGAAGCTTTGTCTGCACATTCAGAGCTATGTGGATGCGGAAAATTTTATAATATGCCACTTGAGGGCTGTGATGTCTTACTGGGTATCCCATGGTGTACCAGGTTGCATGCTATGGTAGATACTTACAACAAAAAGATTACCCTTGTATATAAAGGAAAGACTCATGTCCTTGATGTAAAGCTTAAAGGCGAGTTTGTTCCAATTGTTTCTGCTTCTGCTATTTCATCTGTGCAAAAAAAGTACCTGAAGTTGTATCTAATTTGTCTACCTTAGATAAAGACAGGTCAACTTTTTTGAGGGGTTTCAATGATTGTTTTTCGGACTCTTTTGCCAGGAGAGTTACCTCCTGAGAGACCTGAGGATCATACCATAGATCTTGTGCTAGGTTCTAGTCCACCGAATAGACCACCATACAGGGTTAGTGCAGCCCAGCAGAACGAGATTATGAGTCAAGTCAACGAGCTTTTAGAGAAGGGGCTGATTCAGCCCAGTTCATCCCCTTTTTGTTCGCATGTACTCTTAGTGCAGAAGTGTTAGGTGCAGCGGAATGATTGTTTGCACTTTGCTCAAGATGAGTGCTCCGAACTGTGCTCAAGGTTCCTTTTAGTTCTTATGTAAGGGAGAGCCTTCCGTTCTTAATGGAAAGTGCTATGATCACAAACAAAGTGAAGGGACACTGTGCGTGCAAGTGTATGAGACTGAGAGAAAGAGAGAAGAGAGATACGACACCAGAGACGTTGTAAAATCCTTCTCCGAAGGCCCCTCTCTTGTCGGCGAGAGTGGTCTACTTATGATTGCACAATCGGGTACAAACTGAATGCATGTGCTGATGCAACCGGGGACTATGCCGATGATGACGACGACTTTAGGGCTGAAATCTGCGGTCTTCCAACTGCTGTCCATAAACACGCTATGGCTGAAAATCTGGGACTGTTTCGGTGGCTGAAAATGACTGTTTTGGCTGCGTTTTTGAGGTCTGAAAATGGGGGATCTTCTGCAATGTCTAGGGCTGAATCTGCTACTGTCACTTTAGGCTGAAAATGAAAACGCTGGCAGGTTTAGGGATCGTTAGCAAAAAACGCTAGGCAATATAGGAAGCTTGGCGATGACTGCAACTGGAAACGCCAAGGAACTGTGGAAGGTGCTGATGAAGACCAAAACGCTATGCTGATGGAGGAGCTAGCGCTATGCAAAAACGCTAGGGCTGAGTGTGGCGATTGTTGGAATTAGGGTTGCAGAGAAACACACACAGCTTGGAGAAGACGAAGGAAGCTCAAGGCACACAATAGAGAGTGTATTCCTTAGTGTGCAATGGAAAGATAGATAGCCCTAGAGTGATGGGCGTATATACAATGCACGGGGGAAAAAACCTCCTAAAGAGGGAAAAAATGCCCCGGCGGTCCTAGTGTGTTCACACACATCACTACCACATGTATATGGTAACAAATCCCCCCTGGAGTGATGCGGTGAACGAGAGCTGGCACATGAGTAAAGGGAAGTGCCAAGCCCTGAGGACAGGATCAGTCCACAAAGGGGAGTAAGCCCAAAGCTTTGCGGAAAGCTTCAAGCTTCTCACGAGACAATGCCTTTGTGAAAAGATCTGCAAGGTTGTCCTGTGTTGGCACATAAGCCAAGCTGATCTCTCCTGCTGAGAGCCTCTCCCTGACATAGTGGTAATGCACCTCAATGTGCTTTGTGCGAGCATGAAAAACTGGGTTCCTCGCAACTGCCAATGCGCTCTGACTGTCAGTGTAGATAGTGTTGGCAGTGTCCTGTCCAACACCCAAGTCAGCCATAAGGCGTCTGAGCCATACACACTCAACCGTAGCTGTGAAGACTGCCCTGTACTCAGCCTCACAACTCGAAGTGGCCACAGTAGGTTGCTTCTTGCTCAACCATGATATACATGAACTGCCAAGCATGAAACAAAAACCACTTGTGGACACTCGCGTGTCAAAACAACCAGCCCAATCTGAGTCCGAAAAAGCATGTAAGTCTGGCGGCAATGATCCCCCCTTGGGATAAAACAAGCCAAGATGTAAAGTGCCACTAAGGTAGCGGAAAATCCTCTTGACAGCCTGCCAATGCTTAGACCCTGGGCTATGCATAAATCTGCTGACCTGCGAGACTGCAAACTGAATATCTGGCCTCGTGTTGCATACATAAATGAGGCAGCCAACAGCAGTTTGGTAAAGAGTGACATCAGCAGGATCGCCAGCATCATGTAGACTCAACTTCAAACCTGTTTCCATGGGAGTGGCAATAGGTTTGCAATCCTCAAGTCCAAACTTACATAGCAATGTCTCTATGTAACTTTTCTGACACAAGGCAATACCACCATCACACTGCTTAAACTGTATACCCAAGTAATGATGCAACAGCCCCAAATCTTTCATCTTGAAAGTAGCATTCAAATCAGCCTTAAATTCAGCAATATGTCTCTCATTTGGTCCAGTGATCAGCAAATCATCAACATAAAGAACCACAATGAGAAATACATCATCCTCACGCTTTACATACAATGTGCTTTCTGTTGGACTGTTACGAAAGCCTCGTTTAACCAAATGAGTGTCAGCTTTCTCATACCAAGCACGAGGAGATTGCTTCAACCCATACAAAGCCTTCTTACATTTGCACACTTTGTCCTCTTGTCCTTTTATGACAAAACCGCGAGGCTGCGTTACATAAACTTCCTCAAATATGTCACCATTCAAGAAAGCAGTAACAATGTCTGATTGATGTACATCCCAACCAAAATGAGCTGCCAATGCACATAGAAAACGCACAGTAGTCATACGACAAGTGGGAGCAAAAGTCTCTTCATAATCTATGCCTTTTTGTTGTGCATAACCCTTTGCAACAAGTCGAGCCTTATGGCGATCGATCTCACCATCCGGCTTGCGTTTCAACTTGTAAACCCACTTCGTTCCAATGGCCTTTTTGCCAGTAGGCAAATCACATAAAGTCCATGTGTCATTCTCTATAAGTGCATCATATTCTGATTTCATGGCAGCAATCCAATTTTCTGAATTCTGTGCTTCATCAAAGGACAGAGGCTCCTCAACATCATGTAAACTAGACACAGCCAAAGCATAACAATCTGATGCATAAGATGCATGGCGAGAGCCTGAACGAGTACGACTAGATAAAGGTGCATCCAATTTACTATCACGCAAAGTGTGCACCAGCCATTTTGGCATACCTCTAGCCTGCTCATTTTCAGCCCTTTCCTCATCAAGTACATCATGTACATGTGCATCAGTAATAGGCTGTTCTAAAACATTTTCAGAAACCCCCATAGGCTGTACATTTGCCTCATTGGAACTTACATTCGTATTTCCACCACTGAAAAGAGGCAACAAAGTGTCATAAATGTCCTGTGAGCTTACATTACTGTCTCTAGTACATGACAGCAAGGGTTGAACAGAATCTTCCACAAACACTACATCCCGTGAAACCAAAATACGTTTTGTTTGCGGATGATACAACCTGTAACCTTTGCTTTCAGCACTATAACCAACAAAAATACATTTGACAGCCTTATCATCCAATTTTCTGCGCTGCACTTGTGGCACCAAAGCATATGCCAAACAGCCAAAAACACGCATGTGCTCAATAGAAGGTTTTCTATCATGCCATGCTTCATATGGAGTAATAGACTGTAAAGCTTTCGTAGGACACCTGTTAAGTACATAAGTGGCACACATGATGGCCTCAAGCCAAAAAGAATGCGGCAAAGCTTGACTTTTGACCATACATCGTGCCATTTCCGTTAGTGACCTGTTTTTCCTCTCAGCAACACCATTTTGCTGAGGTGTATAAGGCACTGTACATTGGTGTTTTATCCCACGACTAGCCAGAAATGCATTAAATTCATGAGACATATACTCCCCCCCTCGATCGGAACGGAGGGTGCCCATAGTACATTTTGAGACATTTTCAGCCATAGCCAAAAATTGTTTGAAGCACATAAAAACTTCGGACTTCGCTTTAAGCGGAAATACCCACGCATGCCTGGAGTAATCATCAATGAAAGTCACGAAGTACAGGTAATTGCCCAAGGACGGAGTTTGCATGGGCCCACAAACGTCACTATGCACAAGCTGCAACCTGCATGTGGCCCTAACTGAACCATCCTTTGGAAACTTAGAACGCTGCATTTTACCCAGAATACAGCCTTCACAAACATGTTTGATAGGTGCTTCAAGAGGCGGCAAAGAAGCAACCATATCAGATTTCTGCAAACGCAGCAAACTGGCAAAATTCAGATGACCAAAACGTGCATGCCAAAGTTTTGCATCTGAAATAGCCCTTGAATCTGCAACAGCATTTGCAAAATTTTGTCCACACTTGTCATACAAAGTGAGCTTATACAGCCCACGGCACAAAAGCCCAGATGCAACAATTTCATCACCAAAACTGAGATCATGAACTGTACATCTGTCATCCACAAATTTGACTACAAGTCCAAGTCTAGCAAGTGCGGATACAGACAATAGATTCTTCTTGATCCCAGGTACATAAAGTGCATCAACAAGTGTGAAGGAACTGCCATTAGCAGCAGTGAGCACAATCTTTCCAACTCCCTGAACTGGATAAGAGGCGTTGTTGGCACAAGTGACTGAATTCCCATGAGGGACAGACTCGAGAGAGGTAAACAATTCACGATGTGAGGTAATGTGCTTTGTAGCACCACTGTCGAAATACCACACATGTGAATCTGCAGCAACTGACAAGCATGCATCATGGACAGCAGGATTGTAAGTGCACTCTGCGCTAAAAGCCCATTCTGCATCAACATCAGCATCACAATCTCCTTTCACAGAAGACTCAACAATGGCTGCATTTGTAGTGGAACCAGCATTTGCAGTGGAACCACCCTCTTTCTTCTTAGCCTCTTTGGCCTTCAACTTAGGACACGACTTGATCAAGTGATCATTGGCTTTACAATAATGGCAACGCATCTTCTTTTTGCCCTTATCACCAGAATTGCCAGACGAAGTGCTGCCAGCAGAAGCATTAGGAACAGAATTTTTGCCACTCGCAGCAGAACCATAAGAAGTGGCTGCATTACTGTTACCACCCTTTCTTTGAGAAGCAATAAAAGCCTGTTCAACTGCACGCTGCCTAGTCCTGTTTTTTCTAGAAAGTGACTCTTGCAACAGCAATGTGCATAATGCATCAAACTTGACAACTTCAGGATTTCCTTGGGTCATCAGTCTCCAAGTACTAGCAAAAGTCTGGTAGGAATCTGGTAAGGCATCAAGAACAGTCTGCACAAGGGAACTGTCAGAAATGACTTCACCTGCAGAAATGAGTTGCTCATTGATATCCTTGACACTAGCAAGGAAAGTGTCCATATCATCTTCCTCATGCATAATCTTCGACTCTAGCTCTTTACGCAGCAAAGCAATTTTAGCCTCATTGCGGCTTGCATAAAGACCTGCTAGAATATCCCAAGCCTGTTTTGCAGATTTTGCTGAACGGATGTGAGGAATAATGGTGCGCTTCACAGACAACGCAATCAATGCATGAGCCTGCGCATCCTTAACATCCCAACGAGCTTGTTCTGCTGTAGGCAAAACAACTCTAACAGCTGCAATCCTTGCAGCAAGACCTGCAACATCCTCAACATCGCCTACATCTTCAGAACCAGGACGTACATCAATGCCCTGCACAATGTTCCAGACACCTTTTGACACAAGAACATGTTGCATCATATAAGCCCACATAGGGTAGTTGTCCCCATCCAACCTGTCCTCAGCAGCAAACATCTTGAACACATCTGTGTTGTTGTTGTCAGCCATGGTAAATGCTGCACCTGATGTGAAAACTGCCCGAAAATAGGAGAAATGGGGCGGGAACAACTTGTGCTATATAGCACAAACCGTAGAAGACTATAAGGCACCTGTTATGCAGAAAACGGCACTGACAGAAAATCTGCACAAAATGACGAAATAGCCTGTGCAGTACTGCCCGTAGTGGAAACGGAGGCCGAAATGAGCCCAAATCAAAATTCTGAGCAGACCAAGCTCTTCGAGCTCTCCCAAAATATTTGTCGACCTGCGAACGCTTGCCAAAGCTCACTGAAATCGGAGAAAGTGAGCAGGCGTGTGCTGGAGCAGCTGGCGACTAAGCCCGGGAGGACGTGACCTGCTCTGATACCAATTGTTGGAATTAGGGTTGCAGAGAAACACACACAGCTTGGAGAAGACGAAGGAAGCTCAAGGCACACAATAGAGAGTGTATTCCTTAGTGTGCAATGGAAAGATAGATAGCCCTAGAGTGATGGGCGTATATACAATGCACGGGGGAAAAAACCTCCTAAAGAGGGAAAAAATGCCCCGGCGGTCCTAGTGTGTTCACACACATCACTACCACATGTATATGGTAACAGCGATGATGGAGATCAAAAACGCCAAGGGGTGCTGAGGTTAGTGCGGGGTTCTTGCTGAGAAGATGCCTGTTGAGCGGGGAGCTCCTGTTGCTTCTTTTGCCATTGAGTGCTAACTTGGGTTTGCTTATATATTTTCTTAGCAAAATTGCCCTACCTACTTTTGTTGGAAAGTCACTTAAATTAATAAGTGAAAAATGTCAAAAATAGGGAAAATAGGCTAAATGCACTGGAAAAATCCCCTAACTGATTCTAATGGATTCTGATGGGAATATCGATGATCATGCTGTGTGCAACCAGAGGATATGCATCTACACTAAGTGACTGGGCATGCATGGTCTACGAATAGACTCACAAAAGTGCCAGATCACTTCTAATCTAGACTTGACTGGACTTACTGAACCTTGATCGTGCTGTAGCTTGTCCACGGACACATAGGGTTGGATGTGTCACGTGACATCCCCTCCTTTTCAAAGTGAGGTACTGGTACCGAACTGTATGGCGTCGAGGGAGATCGCCAATAGCATCCGGAATCCTGGAAGGGACTCTTCGTTGGCCCACTCTGATGTGTGGGTCGTGCGGTACTTGAACTTCATAAAGGTCTGCAACGCTTGCTTCTTTGGGCCGCGTCGAAAGCGACACAGTCTTTTGTGGCTCCTTCGATGCTTCAACTTCGTCAAGAGTCATGGTTCTTTCTTCTTCAAGAATCTCCATGGCTGAAAATTCTTGAAACCACTTCCAACACAAAACCATGAACATACCTATTCCATGTAAAGTGAGTGGAAAAAATCTTGTCTTCCTCAAAAGACTGTGCATGCAATGTAGATGAACATAGAGACGGAGTGACAAACCGTTCACCACATACACGCAAACAATGAGATTGAATCTTTCTCTTATGATCTAGAGCAATCAACTGTGGTAATACACAACGGAATTGCCCATGCTTGGCGCTCATACTTCCATGTGCTCGTTCTACGAATGTGTCATACCAAGGAAGAGACATGGAATGTGACTTCCTTACATACATACTTTTCAGCTTTTCATGAAAAATCCGCATACATTCGTGCTCATCCATGAGAGAAACGTGCTCAACATACAATATGTCATGCCTAGGAAAAGGGATCACATAAAGATGCTGACTAAAATATAGGAAACGATCACGAATGAAACATTCAAACAATACGTGCGTATCAATCATGCGAACACAAAATACTTCTTGTAAGGGTTCTTGAGACCTAGGCTCGAGAGCCAAGATCGATTCTTCGTGATTGATTGAATCTGCAACGAGGTTAGCTTCGCTAGAAAAAGCATCAACTAACACATCATCCTTGTGAACAATCACATCTTCTTCATGCAACTCATCATGCTCGTGAAAAATCACATCTTGATCATGCAAGTCATCATGCTTATCTTTATCATCCAAATCATCATGCTGATCATTGTCAATCAAATCATCATGCTTATTATTATCATTCAATTCAGCATGCTTCTCATAATCATGCAAATCCTGTGTGTCATGCTTTGAAGAAAAAGAGATTGAGAGAGTCTCCTTCTCCTGAATCCTTTCAATCTTGTCCTGCATATTAGCAATGAGAGATGGAGAATGAACAATGTCCTCTCCATGAATGACAATGGGAGAATCACTTTTGGCATTGAGAGTGAAAGTGTTAGCCTCAAAATCAATGAGAGGGTTATTATCACGAAACCATCGAATGCCCAAAATCATATCACATCCTGCGAGAGGAGAAACAACAAATCTTCTCGTGAAGGCAGCTTGTTGAATTCCAAACAACACATCAAGGCACTCCTCTGTGATGAGAGCGTCCATACTGGGAAGAAAGCCAGAGACCTCCATAGGAGATCTCGGACGAACTTCGAGGCGGGCTCTCTCAACAAGAGAGGGACTGATCACATCATGCATACTACCTGGGTCAAACAATATGACAAAACGTTGCCCCGACGTACGACCATAACATTTAATGAGAGAATCATCAATGGGAGGGTCATGAGAAACATGGGGCACACTCATGTTGTCACTAATTGCATTGATAGAGGAAGTGGGTTCTGTGGATTCTTTAGATTCATTCGATTCAAGCTTAGGACATGTTCTTTTTATGTGACCCTTAAGGTGACAATGAAAACAACGACCTTCCTTAGAATAAGTGCTTTGCTCTTCCGACGTGACGTATCCTCCTACAATTCCTTGTGTTACCTTTTCATTTGGAGTAAGCTTAGGTTTAGCAATTGTGTTAGGCTTACCCTTAGATTCATTGGAAGAATTCTTTTCTGAGAGACTGTTGGAAGAGTGGTTAGAAGAGTTACCATTCTTACCATTCTTACCGTTCTTACAGTTCTGATGGTTCTGAGAAGTCTGTGAGGTACTTGTGGAAGTCTTGTTCTCCTTAGGCTTTCCTTTGTTGTGCTTCATATCGTGTGCGAGAGCAATCGCTACCGCCTTGTTGAGATCGATTGGATCGAGCACCTCTACATCGTACTTGATATACTCGTCCAATCCAAACAGAAAAGCCTCTTTGCGCTCATCATCCAATTTGCGTAATTGGGTACCTAGCTGCAAAACACGAGTAGAAAAAGAAAACGATTAGAAAAAGACATAACCGGCATACCATTTTGCTTAATCGTCCTTCAATCGTGCAAGGTACCGAGGTGGCATAAACCGCGCCTTGAGCTTATCTTGGAAATCAGCCCAATTGAAGGAAAGGGACATGAATTCGTCGGCTTCCTCTAGGTGCGCGGCTAGCTGTGCCTCTTGCCATGCATGGTACCAATTAATGGCATCACCTGTAAGGTACATAGCTGCCGTCAAAACTTTGCTATTTCCTATCTTCTTAGTTGTCGCAAAATAAGCATTACATTGATGCAACCAAGAATGAATAACCGTAGCATCCATCTTACCATCATACTTACTGAAAGTCAACTTTTCTATGACTGGATGGTTGGAATCCGCATCGTGGCTTGCACCACTTGAGGAACTCCCACGATCTTTGGGTGATTCGGTCTTCGCGGCTAGCACTTGTCGAAGCAATTCTTGAGTGCGTAGCTCTCTTTGAGCTGCACGCTCGGCCTCCCTTTCTGCTTTTCGTTCATTTCTTTCATCGCGCTCGCGTTTGAAAGCAAGGCGATTGGTTTCTTGTTGTGCCAACGCAACTCGATTCGCATCTTGTTGTTGTATTGCATTTCTTGCATTTCGTTCTTGTTGTGCCAGCATCATGTCCATCATTGACTTGACCATCGATGATCTCCATAGGAGTTAGTACAACTCGTGGCGTAGATGGGGAAGGGGGAGGGTCGAAAAAATCTCCTGGTGGGGAAAAATCTTCGCCGCCTCTCTCATGCTCATCACTTGTATGCGAAGTATCCATTCCGCTTCAGGTGACGACCATGCACTATGATCTTTGGTTCGGGACTTGGGTTCTTGAGGGTCTTGGGTGCTTGGGTTCTTGGGGATCTTGGGGATCTTGAGGTTCTTGAGGTTTTCTTTTGCTTACAAATCGCGTTTGATAAGGATCTTCTCTTCACCCGAGTTCTACTCCTTTCTGCGGACGCACCCCTTGGCGGGCTTGCGCTCACACTAAGGTTGCTTTTTTCCACCTCACGTCGATTGGCCGGCCGTTAAGTGCACGGTCCGCTCTCAATGAGTGAAAAGAGACACAAGGGGAGGCTGGACAAGCCCTTCTTTCTTGGGATTCTTGTCACTCTTCAAAAAACACGACTAGGAATCGACACGCCCAAGCGAACTTGGGTTCGTGCGACCGCAACAAGCAAAAAAAATTCTTGTGATTCTTGTGGTTCTTTCCTCGAGTGATACAGAACACTGCCAAAGCTCTGATACCAATGTTAGGTGCAGCGGAATGATTGTTTGCGCTTTGCTCAAGATGTGTTGCCAAATTGGCTTTATCTGACAGAAAAATAATTCTAAATGAATTATTGGATTTATAAGTGAGAGGGTTTTCTCGCTTGGAACACCAAGGAAAAATAATTCTAAATGAATTATTGGAATTTTAAGTGAGAGGGTTTTTCTCACTGGAGACATCCGAGTACAGAATATTCCTAGTGCGTCATTCAGAGTAATGACGGGAGCACTGTGAAAGGGAATATCTGTAAGGCCACCAGGAACGGGTACTTTTGATGCGTCACATGGGATGGGTGACAGGGAGCATCGGGAAGAAGTATCCGACCATCCGGGAACGGACATCTCTGATGCGTCATAGGATGGGTGACATAGAGCATCGTGAAGGAGATTGTACCGTAAGTTCGGTAGGAAAGGACTAGGTGATGGGTATTCCTGATGCGTCTCAAGGTGGGTGACAGGTGCATCGGAAAGGGAATATCCATAGTCGGGAGGAAATTCCGAACTGTGTTAGAATTGTGCACAAGGAAAAAGCAAGCACTTGAATGAAGATTGGTTCAGAGGAAACTTTGAGGAAAAACAGATGCTTTCTGAGAAAGCGGGATTGCTTTTCGGAAAAGCAGATGCTTTCCCGCGAGGAAGTCTATGTCTGCATTGCAACTGTGCGTGTGATTGCATCCAGGGACGCCTGGGAAGTGCTGTGAAAGCATTGTTTTTAACTTATAAGGTTTTATTGAGTTTTTGGGCAGGTTCAGACTATTTTTAAAATACACTGGCCGCCCACTTAATAAGTGGGCAGCCATCTGATAAATAAGGCAACAGATCAGCCAACGTTTTCTCTCTCTCTTTTTCTGGCAGAACAGAAAAAAAAAGAAAAAAGAAAAAAAAAAACGGCTGCGATCTCTACGCGATTAGCTATTCGTGCTATTCGTGCTCGTGGCTAGGAGCTATAAAAGCATCACATGCCCTCACTCAAAGGAGAAGACCAATCTTTGCAAGGAGATGCTGCTGCAGATTTCAGCCATAAAGAACGACGTTGCTGGTGATGCCCATGGCTGCCCAAGTGTACCATATGTCACCAAGATCCAGTGCGCGAGTTCCCTCGCGAAGAAGTGCCTACAGAGCGTATTTCCATAACGAGAAGTTTCTGTTTTTCTCTGTTTTCAGCCCATAAACGTCGTAGATGGGGCTGATTTACGAGAAGCAACCCGAGAACACACCTCTTTTGTGTGTAAGATTGGAAGAGAGGATTTTCTATGTAGAGATCTCTTCTGGAGAATTGCTTTTCGAGAACCGAGTTGCGTTTCGAGCGTCGAGACTTTGAAGGTAACGATTTTCATGTTATGATCTCTGAGTATTTGATTGCAGGTGTACTTCCTCTTCGTGAGGGAGTAGGAGCAAAGGAAGGCATGAGCCTCTGCACGAGAAAAGCGCTCTGAGGAACTAGAGCCAGATCAGCCCAAGGGTTTCGTACCCAAGTTTGGGAAGCAGATCCACGGATCGAAGAGAGGTAGACTCTCTAGATGTGATCCGGAAGTTGAAATTCCCGAGGGAAGGATTTCGTGTCCAGGAAAGCGGAGTTAATCTGCAGGAAGAGGACTCTGGAAACAGAGTTAGAAAAGAGTTGCAGGGATGTCATGCCCTGAGTTTGGAAGGTGAGATCCAGAGGCGAGAACCTTGGTTCTCAAGGATTTGGAATAAGGAACGGAAATTCCTTGGAATAGGGTTTTGCCCTAGGAAACGGAAGCTAAGGCTTCCAGGAACCATCAAGTCTTATTCTAGAACGAACGTGGTAATACGTTCGGTTCAAGTGCTTGTATAGACTTCTCCTTAGTAATAAAGATACTATTACGAGGGGGGACCAGCCCATCTTCTTGTCCCCGTACTGTGTCGATCTTCTCACTCTATCTCTCTCTCTCTCTCTCTCTATCTATTTCTCTCTATATCCTCTGGCTTCAATATTAAGTGATAAATTTTATTTATCCAAGTATATTTTATATTGCTATGCGCTCCCGTTTGTGACAGTGGTATCAGAGCATGGTCTCCTCTCTTTTTCTGTAAAGGAGGAAGACTCTGGGAAGATACGGGAAGAAGCCATGACAAGCCAAGAGAGAAGTAAGCAGGCAGAACCCTAAGCCCTGCAAGGAAAAGCTTGCAGAGTTGGGAAATTTTTTTTCTGTGCAAGAAGTCCACACAAGACTTGGTATTCTCTGAGAAGGCGATAAGAGCATGATGCTCAAGAACCTAGAGAATCCAAGGAGCGGAATGCTCGAGATCCTTCAGAATCTAGAAAATATCCATGAACGTCAATCTAGAACCATAGCCATGAAATCCCGTCATTCCGGGAAGGATATGAAGAAGGTCTCTAGACCTAGGAACACTCCGGTCAAGTTTCATACTTTTGACAGAAGGGAAGATGTTCCGAAAGCTACCGCTTTCATTTGACAGTTTGAAGTTGCCTTTGCAAACGGCAATTTCTGAAAAGCGTCGAAGGTGAGGCATGTGACCAAACACCTCAAGGGGATAGCAAGTACTTGATGGTATACCAAAGCTCTGTAAGGAACTTACAACAGCAAATCAAGGCTGAATTTTCCGACAAATTTTTTTCCTCTAAGCTTTCAGGAAGGCATCCAAGAAGATTGGGATCGGTTTGCCCAATAGGTACACGAGCGAGTCAAAGCAAGTAGTGGTTCACTCTTGCCAAGGTAGCTCCATTCTTGATCCTCTACGAGGAAGGAAAGATGAACAAATTTAACGAAGGACTTTTGCCCGAATTTTGTAAACCCGTTTGCAAGATACTTTGCAACAGATGGTGGAGTCAGCTATAAAAGCTGAAAGTGTACACCTTAGTGTACATAGAATACAATCCCCGCAGTGGGACGAGAACCATTGAACACAGAAACAACGAATTTTTGTTACCTCTCCTCGAAGGATACATTGCTATCCGGAGATAGTTTGGAGTAAGGGAATTCAATCTAACTCCTGAGTTTTTGAATAGAAGACCCTCAAACTTTAAGCGAGAGGGTAGGTCTTTGATCAAAGTTACATCTTTGAGGAAATCATAAAGTGCATGGTGCTTGTTTGCTCTTTTGCACGAGGTGTGGTTATGTCTAACCAGGACAATCACTCTCGAGTATTTATGAGAGTAGGATCAATTTGAAACATTGTTTTCATAGTTGAAGTGGTTTGCTCAACCATCCAGAAGGTCAACTATTGACCTCGTATCCGGTAGTTCACAAACAAGTTACCTGCTGTAGGACGGCAGAAAGGAAGGAACCATTCCGAGCTTTCAACCAAGAAAAGCTTTCACTAAGCAACCGAAAGGAACTTGCAAGTCTATGAGAAAGAATTGCTGGCAGTAATTCATGCTCTCACTAGTTGGAAACACTATCTGCTGGGGGCTGATTTTGTTTCCAAACGGATCATCAAACCTTACGATATTTTCTCACACAAACGAAGTTGTCTGAGAAGCACATGCGATGGGCAAACATCTTGTCAATGTTCCATTTTCAGATTGTGCATGTGCAATGGAAAAAGGACATGGTGGCTGATGCGTTGTCACGAAAGCCCCAAATTTCAGCAGTGTCAATTCCGTACCATTGTGAACTAGACGAAATGAAGACACAATATGTTGAAGATTCAGATTTTGCAAGGATTTACGACTAGCTTGTTGATGGGCAACATCATGAGCACTATATGCTTAAGAATGACTTTCTCATGATGCATGGAAAGTTATGCGTTACTAAACAGTTACGGCCAAAGATTTTGATGGAAAGTCACGCTCCACCTTATGTTGGACATCGTGGAATTGATGCGATAGTGAAAGGGGTTGAGGCATTCTTCTATTGGCCAGCTTTGCGTCAAGATGTTGACACATTTGTAAGATCATGCTTAGTTTGCCAAAAAGTCAAATTTGACAGACAAAAGCAACCGAAATTGTTGCAGCCATTGCCGATCCCTGATAGGCCATGGGAAAGCATAGGGATGGACTTTATCTTTGATCTTCCAAGGACGCAAACAAGCAATGATTTGATTTGGACTATCATTTGTAGGTTCAGTAAGCAGGCCCATTTCATTCCTGTGAGGAAGAAGATAAAGCCAGAACACATGGTTAAGATTTTCATGAGCAATATCTTTAAATATCACAGGATGCCTCAGTCAATTGTCAGTGACAGGGATCCACGTATGACGAGTCTTTTCTGGAAGGCATTGTTTGAGAACATGGGCACTACCCTAAAGTTCTCTTCTTCGTTTCATCCCCAAACTAATGGGCAATCAGAAGAGGCAAATTCTACTCTCTTGGATCTGCTCAAATGTTATGTGTCAGAGCACAAAGGCAACTTGGGAACACCATCTCCCATTGGTTGAATATGCTTACAATAACATTGTGCATACCTCAACAGGTAAGGCACCATTTGAGATAGTGGAAGGAGGGAAGAAAGTCCCGCCCATTTTGCAAACTAAGGACAAGATATTTGAGGCAGACAAGTATGTGCAAGAGATGGATGAAACATACAAGAAGATAAAGATTGCTCTTGAGAAGACTCAGGCTAAGCAAAAGAAAGATGCTGATCGTCACCGTCGTGAACTTGTATTTTCAGTTGGTGATTGGGTGCTTTTGTGCTTTAAAAAGGCCATGTTAAGGAAAAGGAAAGGCAAGGAACGTTTGTTTCCTAAGCTCAGTATGCGATATTATGGTCCTTTTCAGAATTCGGAAAAGTTCAACAATGTAGCTTACAGGTTGAAGCCACCAGAAGGCTGGAAAATACATAATGCTTTTTATGTCAGCCTTCTAAGACCCTTTGTTGGTGATGTGCCAGAGAATATGCGTGATGAGGAACAACCCGAAGTGGAAAAATTGGATGAGATTCTTGTTCCTGAATAGATATTGGCACATAAAGAAAGAAAGGTTAGAGGAAAGGTTGCAAGACGCTATTTGGTGAAGGTCAAGAACTATCCATCGTTGGATGCCAAATGGATGGAAGAGTCTGAATTGGTTGAGCTATTGCAATTGTATCTTGAAGCCTTTCAGATGGAACCCACAGTGACTTGATGTAGCCTTTTTGATGTACACTAGAAGACTTCTATGCTTGATATATGTGTCATAGCCAGGTTGGTGGGATTGTTTAATCGTCCAACGCTACATTTCCGGAAGCATGTATATCTTGGATTCCCATCATAGAATATATGTGATATTAGGAGATATTCGCATGTATTATTGGCATGCAAGCGAGGTCGCTTGCAGTATTTCAAGGGTGGGGTGTGTCACCAGGAGGTGTATTTTTCCTGTTCCCTTCCATAAATAAGTACTATATATTTTTATTTTTACTTGTTTTGCCCCGAACCCTTGAAAAGGTGCAAGTGGACATTGCATGGCTAGTGTGAAACGGCTGCGGTCGAATAGGTTTCTCACATCCGGAGTCTAGGTCGGGCTAGTTAGCACTGGATTCTGATGAGTATGGAAGCCTGTGTGCGCCAAGTGAAGTCTGGGCCACTTGGAAAGTCACTTATAACTTTATAAGTCAGTGGGAACTAGAGAATTAACTCAAAGGGGCAAACTGGACACTTGGCAGGAGGAGAGCTGCCTGCAGGACACCTCAGCAAGAGGAGGCGTCCAAGAGAGAGAGAGGGGGCTGATTTTTTACTCATAAGTGACCTACATTGTGTGTGAGTAGTGGGTGCAGGTCTACAGCTTTAATGGAAAGCTTGCCTTCTCCTCTGTCTCATGTAGCGCGGTGATTTGCTCTTGTGCATCTCTCTCCCCCCTTTGGCACATATGGTAATGCCCCACTAGTTGGGCTACTCAGATGGACATGTATAGTTCTGGGGGTTTATGCGCGTTTGCCAAGGCAAGAGCCTTCTAAACAGGAACCGGATTAGCTAATTACTAATCCTCGACAGGTACGCATAGTTCCATCGCGAAAGATTGCGAGTTCGGAGAGTTCTCGCGTGAAAACTTGTCCAATTCACAGGGGAACTGTCCCATTGTGTGCGGGAGCCCTTGGGACACACGTAGGCGTGTTCGGTCCGCTAAAAAAGATCCGAAACAGGGAATTACAGCCTGCTGTGTTTTTTTTTTTGCAAGTTCAGGGTTTCGCACCTAAACTGCAAGGGAACACCAGGGGAGCCTCGTGAGAGCCTTGGGATGAATGTACAGGCTTTTGGGCACCAGGCAGTGAAAAACAGAGAATTACAGCCCGCTGAATTTCTGTGACAGCTCACTAGAAAGCTTCCAGATGGCAGGGAATCCGCCCTAGACAGGTTCTTTTGACCTACAAGGGTTTTTGCGTCGTTATGTTGTTGAAATCAGGTTGAAAACCTGTGTTTTCAGCCCTCGCCAGGTTTGGACAGCTTTGTGAAAGCTTGTACTAAGTGGTTGGATCGTCTACCGTAAATTAATAAAGAAATACTGAAAGGGGCACCAGTCTTTGGGGCCTACAGGGTGTCGGTCTCGTGTGCCCAGTGACATTCTAGTCACTGGACACAACTGTGTTCTCTTTCCTTCTCAGTGCTCTGAGTAAATTTAACAGGTAATTGAAATAATACCGCCCTCTACGTTGTACAGGCCGGTTATAGTCCTCCTTTCTCGTCAGCACAACGTCGCCAGAGAGTGGCCCTTGGGTCTAATTTAAAGGCCATTGGCCATGGAAAAGTAGTTACATGAAAATCTTCAAACTCAAAAGCTTGAAGCCCCAAAAGCTTGCAGCGTGAATCCCGGAATTTCCAAACTGTCCATATAGCCCTATAAAACGCAGAGCGTCCATATGGCCTGCCACGTGAGCCAGCATAATTTGCAGCGGGTCCGTACAGCTGGGGGCTCCACGCAATCTCTCTCTCTCTTCATTTATCTAGTGTCCCTAGGGCCCCATCGGGCGGGACCCTATAAGCTGTTCCAACTTATAACTTCTAGTCTTGTTATTAGGTCATGCCACGTCATAATTTTGTGACATATCCCCCTCTTGAAAGAATTGTAATCGCCCTCGATTATGCCTGCAAAAACAGACATAAGCCATAAACCAATTCAGTAGACACTGACTCTAAGTACCGACGCACTAGACGACACAAATCTAGCACTTGCACAAAGACGACCCAGTCAGTGCAAATTCAGATCATATCCAAATCAAATCACGTAAAATTCCATCTAGATCCAAGACCATGATTTCTGGAAACGTATTTAGTAATCGCATCTAGATCCACACCTGACCTCATTGATGTCAGATTGACTAATTCTTATTGTGATCATGTCTCTAGAATCTCAAGACCGAAATGTTGCAGTCATTTCACCTTTCAATCCTGCACTTAAACAAAATCACATGAGAGATTACACATCAATTACATTAAGTTCGGGAATTCCCATTTCCAATTTTCTTATTCATACATACAGCAGAATACTCTCAGCACATACGTATCCCTGAAATTCAAAGGAAATTCAGTGACTTTATTGCATCTTGGTAATCTGTGACAAAGGAGTGGAGTGACTCCCCTCTGGTGCAATCCCATTTGCACTAGATTCAACCCTACTAATGTGCGGGATCTCTCGGAATAGTCGCAACTAAACCGAAGGCCTCAAGGTAAAGTTCCAATATCTGAGGAGAATCTACTAGGTCCCCCCCTCCATCCACTTTGCATCAAATGCTGGATAGTTCTTGAATTCCACTAAGAACCGCCGAATCACTTTACCTTTCACTTTCCTTTCTTTATGAGCCAGTACTTTTCTGGAATGATTATCTCCTCGCTCTCTTCTTCCACTTCAGGTTGCTCATAAGGCTCCCTGTCAACTGGCACCTCACCCTTAAAAGGTTTCAAGTGACTCACATGAAAAGCATTGTGAATCTTCCAAGTGTCTGGCAACTTGAGTCTGAAGGATAACATCATTTATCTTTTCTTGAATCTAGAAAGGATCATAATACCTCATGCTAAGCTTTTGAAAAAGCCGCTCCTTTCCCTTTCGTTTCCTCAGGCGTGCCTTCTCAAAGCGTAAGAGCACCCAATCATCTTCCTTGCTAGTGTCCAAATCCCTCGTGTATTGGTCAGCTTCAAACATCTTGTCTCGGATGCTTAGAAAGGGAGGAACTTTCTTAGCACCTTCAATTACCTCAAATGACGCCTTCCCTGTCGAAGAGTGACCCATGTTGTTGTAGGCAAATTCCACCTAAAGGCAAGTACTTTTCCCATTGAGTCTTCTAATCCGAAATGTAAGACTTCAATAAATCCAAAACCACTGAACTGGCTATCTCAGATTGCCTATTTGTCTGTGGGTGGAATGAGGATGAGAACTGCAACTATGTGTCAATGTTCTCCCAAATTGCCCTCCAAAACAAACTCGTGAACCGGGGATCTCTATCCGAGACTTATCGACTTAGGCATGTCATGTAACTGAAAAATCTGTGAAATGAATAGTCTCGCCAAATAATCAGGCTTGGCCGTCTTTTATACCGGAGTAAAGTGAGCTTGCTTGCTAATTTTGTCAATGATTGTCCAAACGCAATCTTACCCACTTCGAGTCTTGGGAAGATAAAAAATGAAATCCATAGCAATGCTTTCCCAGGGTCGGGAGGGAATGGGTAAAGGCTGTAGAAGTCGTGGTGCCTTATGCCTGTCAAACTTGACCTTTTGGCATACTAAGCAACTGCGAACAAAGTCGTGCACATCCTTTTTAAGCCTCGGCCAAGAGAAGTAACACTCAACACCCTTTAAGGTGGTATCTATGCTGCGGTGGCCTGAAAGAGTGGACAGTGGTACTCTGTCAAAACCTTTTCCCTCAACGGTTGTGTAACACACAACATCGTTTTTCGCATCAAGTAGCCGTCCCGTATAGAATAACCTATAACTCTGTCCATTTTGTATCCGGCTAAAGATGTATGCAAAGTCAGGATCTGTTGCGTACTGATCTACCATGTCCTCAAAACTTCGATGATGGATCGTGGAAATAGCCAAAACCAAGGGCTTTCGAGATAACACATCTGCCACTAAGTTCTTTTGTCCGTGTACATGGACTTTTTGGAAATGGAACTATGACAAGATGTTGGCCCACCTCATCTTCTTTTTCGAAAGCTGCTTGTGCACAAAAAGTAGCGTAAACTCTCATGATCCGTGAAGACTGTAAAATCGGCTCCAAGTAATTAGTGTCGCCATTGCATAATAGCATGGATAACTGCCAATAGCTCTTTCTTATAAATCTGTGCTACCATCTCTGGACGTGAAAACCTACTCTCGTAAGCAATGACATGGCCTTCTTGCATCAAAACTGCTCCTAGACTATGACCACAAGCATCACAATAAACTTCGAAGGGCTTTTGCAAGTCTGGCAAAGCCAATACTGGTCCGGTAGTCAATTTCTCTTTGAGAGTCTGAAAAGCGGTAATCTCTGTCGGTCTCCATGTGAAAGGGACTCCTTTCTGAGCCAATAAATGCAAAGGAGAAGCTATCTCTGCAAATTTTCGAATGAACCGCCGATAATAAGAGCACAAGCCCAAAAAGCTTCAAACTTCATGAACATTCTTTAAGTCAACCCTATCGCGAATAGTCTCAATTTTGGTCGGGTCCATCTGTGCTCCTTTGGCTGAGACAATGTGCCCCAAGAAATGTATCTCGGGCAAGAAAAATTCACTCTTTTTCGCGTTGATAACCAATCTATGCTTCTGCAATGCTTGAAAGACCTGTAGCTGATGATGTTTGTGCTGTGCTTCATTCTTGGAGAAAACTATAATGTCGTCAAAGAAAGTGCCCACAAAAGATCGATACTCTTTGAAAATCCTATTCATCATTCGATTGAAAGTGGCTGGAGCATTCGTAAGTCCAAAAGGCATAACCAAATATTCATACAAACCAAAGGTTGTCTGGAAAGCTGTCTTGTAGACATCCCCCGAAGCAATTCGGATATGATGATATCCACTCTTCAGATCAATTCTGCTAAAACAAGAGGATCCCTGTAGTCTGTCAAGAATATCATCGATCCTTGGGATAGGGAATTTGTTCTTGATGGTGATTTTATTGAGAGCTCTATGGTCAATGCACATCCTCCAAGATCCGTCTTTTTGTAATACTAGCAATATCGGAGAGCAGAAAGGTGAAGTGCTAGGTTGGATTAGACCCTTTTCTAGATGTTCTTTTACTTGGTTCATTATTTCTTCATTTTGGGCTCGGCTAACTTGATAAAGTGGCCAGTTCGGTGGTGTACTTTTGGGAATCAAATCAATTGTATGATCCTTAGGACGAGGTGGAGGTAACTCGCTTGGTAGGCCTTCAGAGAAACAATCACGCTGTATGTGTAGAAGTTCTTGTCGTTCCTTTTCCAATCCAGACATATTTGATCGTTGTTCATCTTTCAGTTCTTTCAAGAAAATCGTGTAAAAAAAAAGACTGGATTTTATTAATTTGGAAATGGCCGAAGCTGGTACAAGTGGAACGGACTCGCCCTTCAATTTTACATCAAGTACTATTTCTCTGCCCTTCTCATTCTGCAAAGTCGCTTTCCTGGCCCTATAATCGACCACTGTACTGTTCTTGTGGAACCAAGGGATTCCTAGGAGGACATCACACCCTTCCAAAGGCATGATGTAAAAGTCCTCGTGCCCTAAATACCCCTGACAATGCAAACAAAGTTTACCAATGACGGGTGTAATGGCAACATCCCGTCTGGGTGCCGCGAGAACAACTTCTGCTTGTGGTCCCATTCTGTCGGGTGTAATTCCAAGTCGAGCCGCCAAGTCGCGGGTGAATTGAAGTTCGCCTTGGCTCCTCTATCAAAGAAGATGAGGGCTTCTTGATCTCGTACTTTGCCTCATGCGAGGCAAAGTTCTGTGCTTTCATCCATCTGATCTGGGTCGATCCTTACACAATGTGGTACCAATCCTGCTTTCATCTTTCCTTTTCTGCCACGTTCTTCGGCTGCTCTGGAACTCTCTGGCCTATCTTTTGATGGTGCTCTGTGTACCTTTTTGGGGCACTATGCAGCAATATGCCCTTGTTTGCCACGGTCGAAACACTTTCCTTCTTTGAGATACTCGGATTTCTGATTCTCCAATAAGCGGGGACAAGTATCTTTCTTCTTTTGAAACTCCTTATTTCCTTTTGTTGTCATTGTTCGAATTTTGTGCGGTCCTTGGCATCAACTGTGATCTATGGGGTAACTCAAGTTACCCGAATGCATAGCAAACCCTTGCTTAGCATGTCCCATCAGTTGCTGGATGGGCTCGGATCTTTGTAGTAAAGAGTAATCTCGAATCTCCTTAGGGAGTCCACAACAAAACCGCTCAATTTGCTGCTTAAAGCTGATCTTTTTGAAGGAAGAGGTAGGTAGAAAAGCATCTCAAATCCTTTCGCAGAATGAATCCAAAGTGTCTCCCTTAGTCATCCAAAGATGATTCCAGGCTGTAATCACATCACGCTCGTATTCCTGGGTGAGCCAAGAGGAAATAAAAAGTGGCTTGAATTTAAGCCACTTGGTCGGTGCTTCTTTTCGTAAGAAAAGAGTGGACCACCATGTCCGAGCATTTCCTTTTAGATAAGATGCCACCCTTCTAATCTTTGAGTGCACAGAGGCTATGTCAAACTGTTGAATGAAGGCAAGGACTCTGTGGGCATCTCAAAACCCTGAAAAGGTATCAAATTGACTGCTTGTCCACCTTCCTTGAATTCTTTGGTCTTCTTATTCTTGTCTTCGAGAAAGTCATATTGATTTGCTCTGTAAAAATGCTTTCTCTTTGAATAAAACATATGGTCCGAAGTCCGAACTCTCAGAAGATGATGAATCCCCATCAAAATTGCCAAAAAAGTGTCGGGATCTACGATCGGGTTTGCTTTTCTTGGCCGCCTTCTTGTTCTTTCGCAAGCTCTGGTTCTTTCGTCGTTTCTTGCCCTTTCTGTCCTCATCACTCGAATCAGAAGAGGAAGAGCTATCCGAACTGTCAGAAGAAGACGAGGACGAACTAGAAAATCCTTTGAAGCGTACATGCTTCTTTCGTTTTCTTGCATTCGCAAAAGAAGATTGACGGCCCAAATAACGAGGGTAGTTAGTTCCCTTGTTGCGTTTCTTCGGTTGCTTCTTCGCCCCCAAAAGTTGGTTGACTCTTCTTTTGACAACGTCATCAAGTTCATCTTCAGAAAACATCCGTGGGACAGGAGGTTTCTTGAGGGCAAACTTTAGTGGGGAATCGATGGCTTTCTGCACTTCATCGATCGGGTGCTGGGTCAAAAATTTGGCATACTGTGGATCCTTTGAAAACTAGAGCATCTGCTTTGTGCAATCATCAACCTGCTCTGCTGACGCTGCATCTCCATTAGTTGACACTCCGTAGGCCGAGGTGGCCCGTATTCTTTATCCGTTGTTCCATTTGAATTTTCCATGCCGCCTCCCGTTCCTGTCACGTGACACATCCAACCCTATGTGTCCGTGGACAAGCTACAGCATGATCATGGTTCAGTCAGTCCAGTCAGTCTAGATTAGAAGTGATATGGCACTTTTTGTGAGTCTATTCGTAGACCGTGCATGCCCAGTCACTTGGTATAGATGCATATCCTCTGGTTGCACACAGCATGATCATCAGAATTCCCTTCAAAATCCATTAGATTCAGTTAGGAGAATTTTCCAGTGCATTTAGCCTATTTTTGGTATTTTTTACTTTCCAACAAAAGTAGGTAGGGCAATTTTGCTAAGTTAATATATAAGCAAACCCAAGTTAGCACTCAATGGTAGAAGAGGCAGCAGGAGCTTCCCGCTCAACAGGCAACTTCTCAGCAGAACCACAGAACCCCCCAACCTTGGCACTACCTTCTCCAGTAACTAGCGTTTTTGGTTCCAGCAGTGCCTCTCCAAGATCTGGCGTTTTCAGCATTGCCTTGATCGCCATCACCACCAGCATCCTAGCGTTTGCAGATTCCTCCCATCGCCAGCACCTCCAATTGCTAGCGTTTTCCATTTCAGCCCATCAGCGTTTTTTGGACTCCATCAAGCCTAGCGTTTTTGCTAAGGACACATGCCAGACCAGCGTTTTCATTTTCAGCCTTAGCGATAGCAGAGCAGCAGTGTTTTTCAGCAGTATCCATAGCAGCAGATTCATCCCTAGTTGGATGCGGAAGATCCCCCATTTTCAGCCATAAAAACGCAGCGAAAACAGAGATTTTCAGCCACCGAAACAGCCCCAAAATTCAACAGTTAGAAGACCACAGATTTCAGCCCTAAAGTCGTCGTCATCACCGTCATCGTCATCGGCATAGTCCCAGATTGCATCAGTCTCATGCATTCCATTTGTACCAGATTGTGCAATCATAAGTAGAGCACTCTCGCCGACGAGAGTGGGGCCTTCGGAGGAGGGTTTTACAACGTCTCTGGTGTCGTATCTCTCTTCTCTCTCTATCTCTCAGTCTCATACACTTGCACGCACAGTGTCCATTCACTTTGTTTGTGATCATAGCATTCTCTCATTAAGAACGGAAGGCTCTCCCTTCCATAAGAACAAAAGGAACCTTGAGCACAGTTCGGAGCTCTCATCTTGAGCAAAGCGCAAACAATCATTCCGCTGCACCTTACAGTTCCAGAAGTGTCAAGAGGGTTCGTCTGATTCTTGCAAGAATCATCACCAGAATCCATGTGTGTCGTGGAAAAGGGATCGGATTTCCCGGTAGAAGAGAAATCGGTTGAGCTTTAATACCACTGTAACAGACTTGGGCACCCCAAGTCGAGAATCTGGCACGACACACAAGAGAATCACTTAAAAATACTTCACACTTAAATCACAATTCAATTGAGTCGACCCGGCCCGGTGTAGTTCCGTGCCCAAAGAGATTAGCGCCAAAGACTGTGCCCCTTTTGGTGTTTATTTTTATATTAATGCTTGAGCAAAGTTACAATGCCCGCGGGTCCTCTCTGCTTAAGGCTCGTTAGCACAACTTCGCCAGAGAGTGGCCCTTGGGTCTAATTTAAAGGCCCTTGGGTCTAATTTAAAGCAATTACATGAAGATCTTCAAACTCAAAAGCTTCAAGGCCCAAAAGCTGGCAGAATGAAACGCGGAATTTTCGTATTGTCCGTACAACCCCCTAAAACACGGAGCGTTCGTATGCCATGCCACGTCAGCAAGCGTAATTTGCGGCACATCCGTACAGTTGGGGGCTCCACACAATTCTTTCTCTTTATTTATCGAGTGTCCCTAGGGCCCCATCGGATGGGACCCTATAAGTTGAAACAACCCTATAAGTTGGAACCCCTATAAGTTGTTCTGGAACAACTAATAACTTCTGGTCTTGTTATTAGGTCATGCCACGTCATAATTTTGTGACAATTGTGGCACTTTGTCGACACCTTTTGCCTCTGTCCACATGCCACACACATGGATTTTCACATCAAATAACCTTCCTTGAGAGAATACCTTGCAAATATCTCCCCACACTGTACCTTGTCAAAGATTTGGAAAATCTGTATTTGTAGCGAACTGCCCGAGCATCTCTTCAAAATTTTGATGGTACGTCATCACAATTTGTGGTAGACAAAGCCTGGAAGTCATCTTTCAGTCTCTTTAAGTATTGTGGAGGCAAGAAGCCCGAGCTAAGTTTGAGAGGCAAGTTCTTCATTGGCTGCTTTATGGGCGTTTGGATTTTGTTTTGTTCACTCATCATTTTAGGTGATTGTGCGATGCATCGAGGTTGTGAGAACATCATTATTTTAGACTTTTTCACAACAGTAACATACAAATTGAATCGATGCAACCGTGAATAAAATGACAATCGCTTTTTCACAAACAATAACATATAAATTGAATCGATGCAACCGTGAATAAAATGACAATCGCATCCATCTTACCATCATACTTACTGAACTCGATCTTCTCGAGAATCGATTCGTTGGTGCTATGTATAACTTTTGTAGCCTCCATGATGGTCTTGGTAAGCCTCTGATAATCCGGCTTGGTGGGTATTGGATCGGATCGATAAGCTAGAGTGAAGATGAGATCATGCATGATCTCTCGCTCTTGCTTCTTAGCCTCAGCCTCATGCTCTCTTCTACGACCCTTGGCCTCAACGGCTAATCACCGCTCTTCACACTCGACCGCCTCCCATGCTCTTGTTGTTGAACCTCCTCTTGTCACATCATCGTGTCCATCATCATTCGCATCATGGAATCCTTGGGAGTGGGTGCTGCTGTTGGAGGTGTTACTGAAGAAGCCGGAGGGGAAGTTAAGATGATCCATTGGTGGAGAGTGCTTGCCTTCTTGATATTCAAAGTATTCCATATCGTTTCGAGTCTTGACCATGCAAGGATTCCTTCCCTTGTGCAAAAGGAGTGTTGTAGACTTATCTCCGGGGCAGCTTTTCTACCCCCTCGTCGATGCACCACACATGAAACACCAGATAATTGTTTGCTTTTTCCGACACTCTAGGCACACGATCTCCTGGCACGATGGCGGGCGTGCAACTCCAAAAGTTGCAAGAGTGCCCCAAAACAGTGCAAAACAAAACCTGAAACACAAAAGAGAGAAAAGGATTTTGGGGGATTAGAGGATCAATGCGAAGACAAGCTCTGATAGCAATTTTAGATGCAGTGGAATTGAGAGATAGGCAGAATCAAGCAGTCACATTTTCATATGCTTTGTTCTTTCCTTGCATTAATGAATGTGACTTTGTGTTATTAATGGTTACTTTTAGATACTTACGAGAGAGAGGAGGAGATGCAGTGATAGGATATTAACCAACCCTCTCAAGGGCCCCTCACACCATTACGGATGTGATATTTGCTTTAGATTGCGTAAATGAAATGTGCATAGTTGTAATACTTCTGTGCAAGACTCTGCTCGACTCGATGGATGATGTGGCCGCGATAACTCTTCGAAATGAAGCACCTTTGGGGCTGATTCAATGCACCAATGGAATCCGGCTCGATGTGCGTTGTGGATGGCCATCGAGGGGTAGATCTGGGGCTGATTTGCACACCTGATGTGAAAGGATTCAAGGGTTGAATGCTTTCTGTAAAAACGTAAATCTGAGATGCAAAAGTGCAGCAGGTCTCGTGCTCAATGCAACGCTGAATTCTCCGCAGATGAGTGTCACAAACCAGTGACGTGGCATAGCCTTTTTGGGGCAGGAGAAACACACACACCCCCGGCTGGCTGTGGCTGCAGGCTGAAGTGCTGAAATGCTGACGTGGCAGCAGCGTACGACCCCCCGCAATTTGCGGCAGATTGTACGGAAGTGCTGATGTGGCAGTAGCGTACGGAAAAAGGCAGCTTTTGCGCAAATCCTATGCTGAGAAGCTTTTTGGAGTTGCTTTAATTAAGCAAGGCTTGGGTGAGGAATAGCTTTATTTTTATGAAGTTTTTGATTTTCAGCTTTTGGGGCTTTGCTTTTGGCATCCCTTGTGAACCTTTATAAGTGTGGGCAGGGCTCCCGCTCTACAGAGCATCTGGACACAGAGTCTGAGAATGAGACCCTCCCACTCCCTTGTACTTTGAGCACATATTTAATTCAAAAAGAAATACCGAAAGGGGCGCCAGTCTTTGGGGCCAAAATCTCTAGGCACGGAACTCCGCCAGGCCGTGTCGAATCAATTGTGTACTGTGAATTGTTTTGAAGTGAATCTCTGCTGGGTTGCGGTAGCATCTTGACTTGGAGTGTCCAAGTTTGTTACAGTGGTATCAGAGCACAGCCGATTTCTCTTCTACTGGGAAATCCAATCCTTTTTACGTGGCACTTATGGATTGAAGCAAAGGATAGTCGACTTCCTCTGCATCTGGGGATGCGTGAAGAGATCTCGAAGAAGATTCTCACGAGGAGTATGGCCCGCCTTGGTCTACTCAGGCGGAGGTCAAAGAGATGAAGCGTCGACAATTGGTTGACGATACGACAAAGATGATGATCAACATTGCGAAGGATCCCAAATTTGCAAAATTTTTGACTCAAACATCCTTCGACGAAGTGCACTCTCAGTGGCAGAAGGCCACAGAACCACCCCTCAAACCGGCACACAAGAAACCTCCTACTCCAAGGATGTTTACAGAGCAAAAATTAGAAGAGGTGGTTGATACACGGAGTACCCAGCTTTTTGACGCAACCAACAAAGCCAAAAAGCACGACAAAAAGAAGAAGAAAGGAACTGACTTCCCGGGTTATTTGGGTCGTCAATCTGCTTTTGCCTCGGCAAGAAAACAAAAGAAGCGTGTCAGATTTGAAGGAGTATCCAGTTCTTCTTCTTCTTCTTCTTCTTCTTCTTCTTCTTCTGACAGTTCTTCTAGCTCTTCTGACTCGAGCGAAGAAGACAGAAAAGGGAAAAAGCGAAGCAAAAAGCAAAGCTTTGGAAAGGGCAAGAAAAAGGCAAAGAAGCCTAAGTTTCGCCCAGTTTCTGACAGTTCTACAGAGGACTCGTCTTCAGATAGTTCGGACTCCGATGATCAGAGATTCTATGCAAAGAAGAAGAATTTCTATAATGCCAACCAGTATGACTTTCTGGAGGATAAAAGCAAGAAAGTTCGAGAATTTAAAGAAGGTGGAGAGTTAATTAAATTTGACACTTTTTCTGGATTCCGAGATGCTTCGAGGGCTTTGGCCTTTATACAGCAATTTGACATAGCTTTCTCTGGAGGGCATTACTCAAAGCACTCCAAGATTCGGAGGGCTACCTCTTACTTCAAGGGAAATGCTCGAACATGGTGGTTCACTCTTCTATTGAACAAGAAAGCGCCTGTTAAATGGCTGAAATTTAAAAGGCTTTTTATTTCTTCTTGGTTGACTCGGAAGTATGAACGTGTCATACGAACTGCTTGGAACCATCTTCAGATGACCAAGAAAGATATCTTGGACGCATATTGCAAGAGATTTTTTGGAGCTCTTTTCTACCTGCTTCTTCATTTAAGAAGATCTCGTTTAAACAACAGATTGAGCGGTTTACCTTGGGACTTCCTACGGAGATCCGAGATCATTGCTTAGAGCAAAAGTCAGATTCTATTCAAGAGCTGATGAGTCATGCGAAACGGGGCTTTGCCATTCACTCAGGCAGTTTGATTTACCCCACATATGAGATCATGACGCAGAAAACAGAACAGACTTCTAAAAATGAAAGTAGAAAGAAGAAGAGCCCCCAAGCTCAAAAAGATAAGGATACACGACCCCGGCTCACTCCTCGGGAAAGAGCCAACTATATCAAAGAGGGGAAGTGTTTTGGATGCGGGGAACAAGGACACATCTCTACGAAGTGCCCTAATAAGACACAGAAAGAACAAGACGAAGATAGGTCAGAGAGTTCAAAAGCAGCTGAGGAACGTGGACGGAAAGGCAAGATGAAAGCAGCATTGGTTCCAAATTGCATGGGTACTGACCCTAGCACGATTGATGAGAGTACAAAACTTTGTCGAGCTTGGGGCAAAGTGAAAGATTAAGAAGCCCTGATTTTCTTTGATGGAGGAGCCAAGGCCAACTTCATTTCACCTGAATTGGCGTCGCGGCTCGAGATTACACCCGATCGGATGGAGCCACAAGCAAAGGCAGTTCTAGCGGCACCCGGCACGGACGTAGCCATTACATCTGTCATTGGCAAACTTCGATTGCATTGTCAGGGGTATTTGGGGCACGAGGACTTCTACATAATGCCCTTGGAAGGTTGTGATGTCCTCCTGGGAGTCCCTTGGTACCACAAGAACAACGCCGTGGTTGAATATCGAGCAAAGAAAGCGACTTTGACTACAGAAAAGGGCCGAACCAGTGTACTTGATGTAAAACTTAAGGGCGAGTTTGTCCCTATTGTATCGGCTTTGGCCGTTTCAAAATTAATGCAATCTAGTCTGTTTGTTTACTTGATCTTTTTGAAAGAGTTGAATGATGAACGTAGGACAAACATGTTGGAACTTGATAAAGAACGCCAATATTTTCTCCACACTCATGCCGATTGCTTTTTTGAGGGCCAGCCAGGCGAGTTGCCACCAGCTCGTCCTGAGGATCATACCATTGATCTTATACATGGAAGCACACCACCGAACCGGCCACCTTACCGTGTGAGCCGAGCTCAGAATGAAGAAATTATTAACCAAGTGAAAGACCTCTTGGAAAAGGGTCTTATCCAGCGGAGTACTTCACCTTACTGCTCTCCGGTGTTGTTGGTTTTGAAGAAAGACGGATCTTGGAGAATGTGCATGGCTCTCAACAAAATCACCATCAAGAACAGATTTCCGATTCCTAGGATCGATGATATTCTAGACCGACTACAGGGATTCTCTTGTTTCAGCAGGATCGATTTGAAGAGCGGATATCATCAGATCCAAATCGCGCCGTGAGATGTCTACAAGACAGCTTTTCGGACGACTTTTGGTTTATTTGAGTTTTTGGTGATGCCTTTTGGCCTAACCAATGCTCCAACGACATTTAACCGAATGATGGACATGATTTTTTGAGAGTACAGACTATTTGTTGGTACTTTCTTTGATGACATTATTGTCTTCTCCAAGGATGAGGCACAACATAGAGAACATCTGCTACAAGTCTTTCAGGCATTACGAGATCACAATTTGGTGAATAATGCAAAGAAAAATAAATTTTTCCTACCACAAACAGTCTCTCTAAGTGATCCGACTTGACTGTTTTCTTCACTGGAATGGAATGAGCTTGCTTGCTAAATTTGTCAATAACAGAACATATACTATCGTGTCCACTTTGTGTTCTCGGAAGATAAAAAATGAAATCCATTGCAATACTTTCCCAGGGGCGGGTGAGTATGGGTAAAAGATGTAACAATCCTTGTGCTTTATGCTTGTCAAACTTGACCTTTTGGCATACCAAGCAACAGCGTACAAAATAGTCCACGTCCTTTTTGAGTCTCGGCCAAAAGAAGTATCTCTCCACACCTTTCAAGGTGGGTAGCAATGCTGCGGTGACTGTAAAAGGTGGACAGTGGCATTCGGTTAAAACCTTTTCCCTCAACGGCTGTGTAACGCACAACATCGTTTTTCTCATCAAGTAGCAATCCCAAATGGAATATCCCGCTACTACCTCCCCATTCTGTATTCGACCGAATATATCTGCAAAATCTGGATCTGTGACGTACTGATTGACCATGTCCTCCAAGCTTCTATGCTGTATCACGAAAATAGCTAGAACCAACGGCTCCGAGACAAAGCATCTGCCACCAAGTTCTTTTGTCCCTGCACATGGACAATCTGGAAGTGAAACTGTGACAAGATGTTCGCCCACCGCATCTGCTTTTCCAATAGCTGCTTCTGTGACAAGAAGTAGCGTAAACTCTGATGGTTTGTGAAGACAGTAAAATCTGCTCCGAGTAGGTAATGTCGCCACTGAGTAAGAGCATGGATAACCGCCAAAAGCTCTTTCTCATAGATCTGTGCTCTCAATTCCGGCCTTGAGAACAATCGGCTCTCGTAGGCAATGACATGGCCTTCTTGCATTAAGACCGCACCCAGACTACGACCACAAGCATCACAATATACTTTGAATGACTTCTGCAAATCCGGCAAAGTCAAAACTGGTCTTGTAGTCAATTTCTCTTTCAATGTCTGAAAGGCAGGCACCTCTATGGGTCCCCACGAGAAAGGGACTCCTTTATGTGTCAAGATATGCAAAGGGAAAGCAACCTCTGCAAACTTTCTAATGAACCGCCGGTAGTAAGAACGTAAGCCTAAGAAGCTTCTAACTTCATGGACATTCTTCAGATCGGGCCAATCACGGATAGTCTCTATCTTGGCCAGGTCCATTTGCACTCCTGTTGCTGAGACAATGTATCCCAAAAGAATCTTCATATTACATGGCATGCCTGAGACGATTGTTTCCGACAGAGACCCCAGATTCACGAGTTTGTTTCGGAAGGCTATTTGGGAGAACATTGGTACGCGATTGCAGTTCTCGTCATCATTCCACCCGCAGACTGACGGGCAATCAGAGATTGCTAATTCAAAGGTACTAGATTTATTGAAGTATTACATTCGGATCAGAAGACTCAATGGGAAAAGTATTTACCTTTTGTGGAATTTGCCTACAATAACCATAGCAGCTACGCTACAGGACGGGACGTTTAATACGCGGTGTACAATACGCGTACTAGACGTATTTTTGAGAATCAAAATAAAATACGTCAACTTTTTAGATATGATACTTAAATAAGAACAAATGAAGCGGTTAATGGACCTCCTCAATGACTCGTCAATATTTAACCATAGCATACATAAACAAGCACCATGAAGCTCTAAAACACAATTGATCAACTAGAAAAAGACATACGTTTTGAGCAAAAAAACGTTAGAATAGAAAACTTTATGAGACATATTGTACGTTTCAATACGGGACGTCATGTGTTGTAAATAAAATACGCGTATACACTCTTCGACGGGGAAGGCGCCATTTGAGATTATTGAAGGTGCTACCAAGGTTCCACCCTTCCTAAGCACGAAAGATAAGAGATAAGATTTTTGAAGCCGACGAGTACACGCGGGACTTGGACACGGCTTTTGCCAAGGTTCGGGAGGCTTTGCAGAAATCTCAAGAAAGACACAAAAAGGAAGCAGATCGACATCGTCGCAATTTGAAACTAAAGGAGAACGATTGGGTGCTTACGTTTTGAGAAGGCACGCCTGAGAAAGAAAAAAGGAAAGAAGCGGCTTTTTTCAAAGCTTAGCATGAGATACTATGGACCTTTCCAGATTTCCGAAAAGATAAATGATGTCTCTTTTCAACCGTAGCTGCTTGGTACTTGGAGGATTCACAATGCTTTTCATGTGAGTCTCTTGAAGCCTTTTAAAGGCAATGTGCCCAATGATGGGGAGCCTGATGAGCAACCCGAAGTGGAGGAAAACGAGGAGATACTCGTTCCAAAACAGATTTTGGCACCTAAAGACAGAAAGGTAAAAGGTAAAATGATAAGGCACTTCTTGGTTAAATTCAAGAACTATCCTGCATTGGATGCGAAGTGGATGGAGCAGGACCTGGCAAATACTCCTCAGATTGTGAACCTTTACCTTGAAGCCTTTGGTTTAGCATAGTCTATTCCAAAATTGAACCCCGAACTCAGCTAGGCAGAATTTGGTGCAATGGGTATGCACGAGAGGGGAGTCGCTCCGCTCCTTTGTCAACAGATCTGATGTCTCTTTTGAGTTTCAGGGATATTGTGAGTTGACAGTATTCTGTTGTATGACTTTATGAACTGGAATTCCCGATAATATGATACTGATTTGTTCTTGACTTGTATAAGTGCAGGAACTGATAGACGAAATGACTGTAGCATTTTGGTCTGAAAGATCTCGATAGACGTGATTGCACTAAGGATTAGTTAATCGGGCATCTATGAGGTTCTGAGTGGATCTAGATGCGATTGCTAAATACGTTGCCGATTAATCATGGTCTGAGATCCGAATGAAATTTTTGAATGTGATTTGTCATGTGATGTCAAGTGATGTCTTGTGACGTGATTGTCGATTGGTACTTGTGCTAGATGTGTATTCCTAGTGCGTTGGTACTAAAAGTCAGTGTCTGTTAAGACAGTTTATGGCCTCTATTTGTTTTGCAGGTGTAATCGACGGCGATTACAATGCTTTCAAGAGGGGGTATGTCACAAACTGGTGACATGGCATAGCCTTTTTGGGGCAAGAGAAACACACACACACCCCGGCTGGCTGTGGCTGCAGGTTGAAGCGTTGAAATGCTGACGTGGCAGCATACGGACCCTTGCAATTTGCGGCAGATTGTACGGACGTGCTGACGTGGCAACAACGTACGGGAAAAGGCAGCTTTTGCGCAAATCCTACGTTGAGAAGCTTTTTGGAGTTGCTTTAATTAAGCAAGGCTTGGGAGAGGAATAGCTTTATTTTTATGAAGTTTTTGATTTTCAGCTTTTGGGGCTTTGCTTTTGGCATCCCTTGTAAACCTTTATAAGTGTGGGCAGGGCTCCCACTCTAGAGAGCATTTGGACGTAGAGTCTGAGAGTGAGACCCTCCCACTCTACAGGGCATCTGGACGCAGAGTCTGAGAGTGAGACCCTCCCACTCCCTTGTACTTTGAGCACAGATTTAATTCAAAAAGAAATATTGAAAGGGGCGCCAGTCTTTGGGGCCAATATCTCTAGGCACGGAACTCCGCCGGGCCGTGTCGAATCGATTGTAAACTGTGAACTGTTTTGAAGTGAAACTCTGCTGTGTTGCGATAGAATCTTGACTTGCAGTGTCCAAGTTTGTTACAATGAGGGACCGAATGATAGGTGCAAAAGCTCTCCTTCAAGGGCCGATGGAAGCGCTACAGAGAGGGAGAGGAATGGCTGCAATCGATGGCTCCAAACGGTAGAGAGGGAAGCAGCAGGCTGAAAACGCTGAGGCTGATAGGGGCGACCAGCCCTTAGCAAAAACGCTAGGCCACTGGGGGGAGGGTGATCACTTGCAAAAAATGCTAGGAGTTGCTATTGCTAGAGTGTCACGGGACAAGAACCACGTGCCAACGGAAAAGAACAGACTGAACACTTTTAGCAATTCAAATAACATTGAGCTGAGAGAGAGAGAGAGAAAGAAAGAAAAAAAGCTTTATTAACGTCTTCGAAAGGCCGAACTCGACCTATGAGACAATATCATATACATGTGTTGATGCTCTAGGCATCGGAAAATAAAAAAAGGTACAAACTGAAATGAGCCTATACTATGCAAAAGGGTGTGGTAGGGTGGTGCATGTGGTGTACAATGTATAGTGTGGGTCCTCGTGTCGAGGTGTGCTCACGCATCATCAGGCTCAACTAGGGGCTGCAAGGTGATACCACCATGAGATGATAGGGAGGGTATCTAAAAACAAGCAACATATGTAGGGTAGAGAATGTGGTACATCGGTGGTGGCCTGCTCAGGTATCTTTGGAATGCTGGATCCCCTGGTGCTGGTACATGACTTTGCTCTAGATACTGATGGTGTAGAGCTAGTATCCTCGAGATCTCCCTCTGGTGACACCCATGTGTCCTGTATCCTGGGAGCCTTGGTCTCCGACGTGCCCTCTGAGACTCTGCCTGCAGAAGGGTAAGCCCTCTACTCTGTGTAGGTAGTGTGGGGGGGTCTGGCCCTGCTCGTCGGAAAAACTGTGTGATGGTAGTCTGTGTCTTGCTATACCGACTCTGGCGTGGCTGTAACAACTGCTCTCGAACCTCTAAAGCCGCAACCAGGAACTGGCCAAACCTCCTCTGCTCTCGGCCTATCATATGTTGCTGTAATGAGTCTCCAATGCCATATCTCAGATCTCTCTCTCTCAGCTCTGTATATGGTGGGCATCTCATGACAAAATGCTCCTCACTCTCCACCTCCGTCTGGCAGATCCGGCATGTACTCTCCTCTCGTGGTATGCCTCTGGCTCTGCCACTCTCAATCTCTAGCTGATGTGATGACACTCGTAGCTGGCCAATGCTGACCCGAAGTCGGTGTGGCATGTACTCCTGCATGTATAATGGAATCTCAATGAATCCGTGCTCTGAGAACCTCAGAAAATGCTCATAGTAATATAGCATTTTAGGAGGTAGGGTGTCTGTGGGCCTGCGCCATGTCCTCTGAATATATGTATGCCATATCTCCTGTCTGATGACCCTATTCCGCTCAGAGCGTGAGAGGGAATAGGTCGGGGCTTGGGTGTCATACTCGAGTGGTGGTAGTCTATCGATATCAAAACCGTGCTGAGCTAGCCAATCTCTTGTCTGGGCATACCATGAGCTAGTGTCCCCTGCCTGTGCCATCTCTCTAGATGCAATGAAGGCTCTATGAGAGATCCTATTTGGATCCATATCTTTGAATCTGTGAAGAAGAAGGCAAACAGTCTGAAAGAGTGCCTCTACCAACATCGGTGGTGCAGCCAGCTCAGCTCTAATAATGTCGTGTGGAACTAATGGCTTGCTGCAAATCATCCTGGAGATCATAATAATCTGTGGCCTCTCTATCTGTGTCCATACTGAGTCTGCCAGTCCCGGTCCCCAAATGGCCGAGGCATACATGAGTGCAGGTGTGACCAGTGTGTCAAAGAGCCACCCCTTCGTCCGGGGCTCCTGGAAGTGGGCCTGGTGGCACTGTCTCTCCATCAGAGCTAGTGATGTGTATCCTCTGGTAAGTCTATCTCTGGCTGCCTGTGTCATGGAGAAGGTCCCTGATGCTGCGGTGAATGTAACCCCTAGATATACATATGAGCCTGTCACCTCTATATCCCCTCCAGCTACTGTAAATCTACTCTGTCGGCGAATCTGAGCCGATGTATGAAATATGAGAACCTTGGTCTTGCCAAGGTTCACCGTGAGTCCTCTCTGTGAGCAGAAATCATCCAGGGCCTGCAAATGTAGTTGTAGTCCCTCTGCCGTCTCTGACATCAGGACAATATCATCTGCATATAAGAGTATGTGTACAGTAGTCCCTGCAATATCCACACCCTCTCCACCCCTGTGCAAGATGAAGTCTACAATCTCGTCAATGTATAGACCAAAGAGTGTAGGTGATAGGGGGCAACCTTGTTTCATACCAATGGTGCTCACAAGGGTGTCAGATAATCCACCCGGGCATCTCACTCTGCCAGATACATGCTCATACAATGCATAGATCCCCCATGCCATCTCCTCTCCAATCCCAAGCGCAGCCAGACGTCTGAAAAGTCTCTCTCTAGGTACTGTGTCAAATGCTTTGCGGAAGTCCACGAGCAGCAATATAATCTCCTCTTTTTACGACGGGTAAGTGTCTGCATCTTGCGCTGAGCCTGGCGATGTGTAATCTCGCCTCTGATCTCCAGTATACGTAGGTGTCTGTGTAGATCTCGACATTCGTCGTCGTACCACCTGTTTTGTGGCATAGTGCCAGTGCGTGGAGGGTGTGTGTGTATGCGATGTGGGAAACTTTGAGTGGCTGACTCGTGTAAGATGGATGTAATGTGTGTGGTGAGTGTGTCCAGAGGTGCTGTGGGGTCTAAGTGTATAAGGTGCTCATGCAGGTGATGTATATAAACAGGAGTGAGCTCATGAGTGAAAGAAATGGTAGTGTAAGTGTGAGGGGGGGAGGCGGGGGGGTCAGCAAGCTGTGTAGCAAAAAGGGAGAATGTAAGATAAGTATGATCCGCCCCTATCGGTGTGCGTGCAACGCTGAAGGAGTGTATAAGCTCTGCTGTCTGGGTAGAGCCCAACAAATAGTCCACTGTGCTCTCTCCGCCACTGTGTGGGAAGCAAGTGAATCCCCCAGAATCTGGCCACCTCGCCATCCCGTTATAAATAACGAGATGGTGCCTGTTGCCAAGCTCAAGAAGGTGTCTGCCATATCCAGTGCCATATCCAGTGTTGTCCTGTCCCCCATCTGCAGACACTCTACTCACCCCCATGTCCTCTGCATCAAGTGCCCTCATGATCTCCGGCTGCTCCATATCATAGATCTCACACTGTCGGCTCTGTGTCCTCCCGTTGAAGTCCCCCATGAGGAGGACTTCCCCGAGTGATGTGTAGTGAGAAATGTCCTCCGACAGTCGAGAGCAGGGGTCCTGGATAGCATATCGTGATCCATGTGGTGAAAAGTAGCATATGGCAATGTATAGCCCTCTCTCGTGGGTGAGCTCTAGCCGTACCCACATATAGCATGCCTCCTCGTCTCTACTCATCACCTATATCCGGTTGTGTAAGCTCTGTCTGAATAGTATGGCCACCCCTCCTGACCCCCGAGCTGTACTCTGTCTGGTGATGGTCCTGTAAGTCGACTCCCACTGGAATCCTGTGACTACATGTAGTCCTCTCTCTGGGCTCTCATGTGTCTCCGTAAAACATACAAAGTCATGCTCACTGATGATCTCCTCTAGGCGCTCCGGATGTGTCCATATAGAACCATTGCAGTTCTAGACTGCCCCTCTGAGTGGTGTCTCCTGTGCTAGTGTATGTGTCTCATAGGTCCCGAATCCCTATGAGATTGGCCGGCCGTCGATGAAGATTCTACCATCTCGAAAGAAGGCCTTTTTACCTTCTTTCCGTGCCTGAAGGACCCTGGGCATGCATGATTTCCTGTGCTTGATCTGCATCCTAGTGAGGTCCTCGTCCATAAAGATATGGCCGCCCTGGAGGCCTCGTAAGAGCACCCTTTTGCGAAAAAAGGTGGTGCGGTCCTCATCTCCTCGTAACTGCATGATCAACGGGCGAGCTCGAGTGGTGTCACGGCCAGCTCGCCATGCCTTTGTAAAAGGCATAGTCTCTTTGTAGCCTAGTTGGCTACAAAGCCCTCGTGCATCCTCCTCTGCTGAAGGTCCCTCTTTAAGGCCAGTGATCCAAACATTGTGTTTCCTCATATGGCGCAATCGCTCCTCCTCGAGAGTAAGCTGAACCCTCAAGTGCTCTCCCATGTGAACCTCCTCACATACCTCCTCCTTGATATTCTTTTTAACTACTTCCACCCATCCCGATTGTTTGGCCTCCATTTCTGTCTGGATCTCTTCTTTGATGTCTGCTTTCCATTTATTTTTGATCTCTACTTCTATGTCTTCGAAGCTCGAGATTTCCCCCTCTTCCCTGGAGATCCGGAGGTGGTTGATGCTTTGTTGTATACGGTGTATCTCCGTGTTGGAGGTGTCACGAAGTTCTTCGAATGCTTTCTTCCAGGCCTCCTTTTCTTCTGTGAGGCCTCTGATGTTATCCTCCATCTGCTTCATCTTTTCCGTCATCCTCCTTACTTCGGTGTTCAGTGCCTTGTCCGCATCTTTCTTTGCCTGTGTGATAGCTCTGGCTATCATGTCCTCCACTTCTTTCCTGTCAAGAGGTGCCATGGTCGAGCTCGAGGAGGCGAGGCTGAGCACACGGGAAGCCTAGTGTTTACAGCCCATCCCCTTGAATGTTGAGCTACTAATGGATATGAGGGTGGCCTGGGCTGCCCGTCTCTGGGGCTGCTGTGATGGTGGAGCTGCAGCACAATGCAGCACACAAGGCGAGAGGTGTGCAGGGGCGAGAGGTGGGCTGAAGGCGAGGGGTGGGCTGGAGGCGAGTGGTGCGCTGCTGAGGAGGCGAGTGGTATGAATGGTGCAGGCTGGGCGATGGCTGGCGGGAGGTGCTGTGCGGGCAGGCAGGGTGGTGGGCAGGGTGGCAGGAGGTGCTGCGCGAGCAGGAGAGAGAGAGAGAGAGAGAGAGAGAGAGAGAGAGAGAGAGAGAGAGAGAGAGAGATCAGTTTTATTGTGTTGAGAGATACACAAGAGCAAGTCATCGCGTTGCATGAGACAAGGGAGAAGGCAAGCTTTCCATTAAAGCAGTGATCACCTGCACCCACTACTCACCCCACACACTGTAAAGCACAATGAGAGAGAGAGAGAGAGAGAGAGAGAGAGTGTGTGTGCACGACACACGAGGCGGGGAGCGGCGGAGTTCCACCCTGATAGAGCACTGGCGTCAAACCTTGGCGCCCCTTTCGGTAGTTCTTTATATTGCTTGAACTCAATACAACGTCGGTACTCCATACTCTGCACCTCACACGGAGCATGCTAGAGAATGAGCCCTTGGCTCATATTTTAAGGCCCTTGGCCATGAAAAGCAGTTACATGAAAAGCTTTCAAACTCAAAAGCATCTGGTTCCAAAACTGGCGCTAAAAGCTGCCCAGCGTAAATCACAAAAATCCATACAGGCTGCCCCGTCATCATCTTCTGCGCGTGTCTGTGGGTCCTGCTGTACTCTAATGTCTTTAGGTTACTTGTACTCCATTGGAGGGGGTCCCGCAAGTTGGTAAACTTCTTCTGCTGCTTCTTCTAGGGTTTAGGCTCCTCAGCCGGCATCTGCTGGTTGGCTCCGTTCTTCAGTGGCTTGACACGCCAGCAGTTTGTGACAGAGTGCCCTGGAAACTGAGGTGAAATGAGGGAGGGAAGATAGGGAATAGTGACCTTGAGTTTTGGTGCCAACGGCCATCTAGTAAGTGAAGTGCGTGCAATGCACACACCGAGTTTCTTGCAGTGTTCTTGCTGTATCTCACTAACCGGTGATGCATTTGACCTGAGGATTGGACTGAGACATTCCTCTAGACCTAATCTACATACTCATCTTACCAGATGCCCACTGAAGCACAATAGCTTGTACAAATTATTTATGCAAGAGGGTTCCCAAACTTGGAAACCTAATCTACTGGACTCGTCCGGACATGCGGATCTTGCAAACATGTTCACAAAATTGCACGTACTAAATTCCCTAGGCTCTAAGACACTGCTATGTACAGGATTGGCTTTGGAAGTTGATGTAGCATGTCCATGTGGCACAAAGAGCCATCTGCATGTGGCTATACGAAAAGGGTTTAAAGCCATCAATATTACCTTTCTTTTGGTTTCATCAACTCGGGGATAGGGTGGTTGGAGAGATAACAATGGAGAGGACGAGGGAACCACAGCCCATGGGTAAGCAAAAAACTTTCTTGGATATCAACGAAAGGATTTGGGTTAATCCTCTATTTAACCAACACTCGATGACTCGAAAACTCAGAACTCGAAGATCAAGACTCACAAGAAAGAGCCTTCAGAGATTGAGAACTTGGATGAACTGACTGATTGAACTTGTTAGACAGGACTCCAAAGAGGAGATGACACATGAGATTAGTCATGCCCCTCATGTATGGACTCGTCCTTTGGGTGAATAGGTGCAAGACCCTCTCCCAGATATGACTGATCCATTCCCTCTCTCCATCTATGTATATAGCAGAAATTTCAACTCCAATCCAAAGGACTCCGAGTCCAGCTCTAAAACAGCCTTTCCCCACTGGCCCACAATCCTTATATGAGGCTTGCTGACCAAAGAAGCCTTAAGATAGTCTCTAAGCTTCCCCGTTCGACAGCCTACAACCAACGGCCTATAATCAACCACCTCACAAACCAAATAGCAAGCCTCCAATGAAGTCATTGAATCATGGATTATATGAAGAGTGTCTGGAGAGAATCTGTCGCAATCAGCTGAGGACCGAGGTCCCAGAATTCATAAAACTGCCAAGGAGACACGACTTTGGCAAGTTACTGGATGGGGCCCATAGACTATGCCCTTCTATGCCTCAGGATTGCCACCAGCTGATGTCTTCTCAACAGAAAACCCTTGAAGAATCAAACAGTCTGAAAGCTTTCTGCTGCAACACAAAAGGAGAAGATGCTGTGCTATGAAAATGATCAACACCATGCGAATGTCATCGCTGCGAGGGGGGGGCGGGGACAACGAGGGTTGGCCAGTGGGGAATGCAGAGAGACAAGCAAGCAGCAGAGGAGGGCGCCGACAGGTGGGGAGTGGGGTCAAGGCCGCTGTGGGGACTGCATGCACTAGGGCTGAATGGAGGCAGAGCTTGCACAGCTCCTTTGCTCCCATCTTTCTGTCTCTCTAATATTCAGGTCTATCATTTCCACACAGATGGATTTCAATAGCAGATTCATCTCTCTTCAGATCTCCATGTTAAAGGTCAAGCCTCGGGGAACATTAGGATTGTGATTGTGTGGTTGCTAGATGTTTTCTATTCTCTTTCTACTGCCCAACATTTAGACCTTAGCTATCAAGAGAGTTTCTGCATAGAGGGACCGGTGACTTAGTAAGCAAGGCTCTCAATAAAGGTGTCTTTGATCAAGGATGGCAACTCAAAACAATTCTTGAAATTGATGTAGGTAAGTCATCATAGTCATCATATGAGGATTGACAGTGTGCCACAGAAGAATAAGGTCAAGCTTGACCATATTTTCTGTTCTTAGGATGCTATTGCTATTTCATATTGCCAAAAGTTGATTGTTACTTGTCGATGCTTCACAGTTTGAAATGTTTCCAGTACGAATGTTGAACCTAGTGACCGTTTGGGTGCAGGTTTGATGATGCAATAACGGCACAAAAGAGGTTGATTGTGATAATTAAACAGAACATGAAGGACAACATACAAACTCCATTTCATCTAGATGCAGCTGAGGAGACTTTACATGAAATGATGCAACAAGTAAATCAAACGCGATAACTTCGATGTCGAATTGTTCTCAAGGCAAGTGATTTAGCTTTGTGAAGTAATGTGTAGAGATTAGGATGCTGCTGTGAGGTTCTTTCATGTGCTCGTAGACAGGATCATTACCAGCTGACACTGAGTGTTTTTTCTATGTTTTAGCATGTTTCTTTGGAGTCTGCTCAAAAATATGTCGACGACTTTCAGGGTGGTCATCTAACTGCAGACAAAGCTCAGCAGTTACAACCATCCACCCATTGTCCTTTAGAAGAACGTTACAATAACGTAAGGTGGAGAGATGGATTTGATCAAGCCTTCAATGCTTCCTTTGATTGTTATGCTTGATATTGTATGAAGTTCAAAAGGTCATTATTATGTTCATTCTACCAGAATTTTGTGATAGAGCCTGTCAATAGACCAATGGTGTTGTAGAAGGCAGTTTTTGCTCCGCTTTGCCATCATATTATGGTGTTATAATCGCTGTCCCTTGATGTAGATAAGATAGGTTATAATATTACATTGTACAACATTGTTCTTGTGTATATATATGTGAATTTACAACCGGACTTGTTATACACCACACCCACAACGGGTTATACCGTGGGAGCAACTCCCCCAATGGAGAAGTTGGTAGCTCCCATAATACCCTCAACTGAGCGAGCTGTGCTCTTTGGGTGCATTAGTGGATCGTAACTTTGACTGTTTCCGCACGTGCTTTAAATGATAAGGGTTCTGGCTTTGATAAGGCATATGCTAAACATGAAGTGGGAAGAAACAATTTTCCTTACAAGCAATCCAAGGTAGGAATCATGTATTGCTAGTGTCTTACTATATTATGTATGCAAGTTTTGGTCTTTTTGAATTCAATATTCAGCATGCCATATTTACCAATTATTGGTCAATACTGCGGGCACACGCACGCGCGCGCGTGCACACACACACACACACAATCTTATTTGTATAGTAATGTTGGATTGAATTACTAATGGGAAATCTGAAATCGAGGAAAACCCATAGAAAATATTACAAGCAGTAAATCAGAAACAGTCAAAGTAGAGCTCATAATGAAGAGAGGAAAGCTCATCCATGTCATAGGCAACTTTAAGAGACAATCGAAGAGATGTTTTGAAGAAGGGTACAAACTCCACTTGAATCAATTGAAACAAAAGAAATTTCGTGCTCTCCACACTGTCTATAGTGCACAGAATCTAATCTAGTTGAAAAAGTATGCATATGGCTTAAGGAGTGGTGGAAGCACTCTAAAATGCTAGAAATATTGACCAAAAGGTATGCCAGTTTCAGGTATAGTGGAATCGAAATGGTGAAGATCTAGTTTTACATTTCCACAAAATCCTTTCCTTCTTTCCTTGCGTTAGTGATTGCTTTGTGCTTGAATGATGGTTCTTTTTACTTTCCCTTGAAGAGAGGGGATAAGAGATTGCAATAGAGATGTGTAGAGGGAGAGAGAAAGAGGAAGAAGAAGAGCGACACTCGATGGGGTCCCAACCAACCCTCTCAAGGGCCCATACATTGTTGTCAATGTGGTATTTGCTATTGATGGCATAAATGGAATGTACACACAATGCAATATCTCAATGTAGACTCTATTGACTCGAATGATGACAATTGCCGCGGTAACTCCTCAAAAAGAGGCACCTCCGGGGTTGATTTGATGCACCTTGGATCCTTCTTGATGTGGGATTGCAGATGGCCACAAAGGGTTGATTTGCACTCTCGATATGAGAGGAATGAAGGGATGAAAACACAGATCTCGATACGATGTTGATGATGGATAGCAATGGAACACTCGATGCTGGCGAGGAAATGGTTGAGGGGAGGCTCGATGGGCTGCCGAAGTATTGGACCACAACGGGATGGCCACGAAGTGCACGATCTTGTCGGTTTTCGTGATGGGAAGGGGTTGAAATTTGAAAATGTTGGCCTGATTTGCTACTATGATGTTGACGCTTTGGCTAAAAAATGCCATGCTGCTTGCGGCAAAAACGTTGGGGAAAGTGCTCCTGTTGGATAGCGCTCTCTTCTCTGTTGATTTGCAAGTGCGTCTGCAACTTGGTTCAACTGAGGGCTCTCTTGTCCCCTTTATACGTGAGGAATTAGCCTGAAGAACTTATTAAGGCTTAGGTAGGCCAACTGTCCACCAGGTTTTCCAACAATTAAATCAATAAATTGATTTATTAAAATTGAGCCAGGGGTTCCAAAACGGGTGAAATTGTTGCACATCTCCCCACCCTGGAATTGGACCGACGCGGGGAATGGCTCGTCTAACCTAAAACTATATGCTCGTCGCGCCATATGCCCACCGTAGTGTAATAACATGTTTCAAAACGCGTGTACAAACCAATTATGCAAGAGGGTTCCAAAACTAGAAAACCTAATTTAGTGAACTTGTTCGGACATGCAGGTCTTGCGAACAGGCTCACAAAGGTACTAATCCTCCTAGGATTCTAGACACTCCTATGTAGGAAGAAGGGGAAAACTGGCTCTGGAAGTCGATGAAGCATGTCCATGTGGCACAACGAGTCATGTGCACGTGACAGCCAGGAAAACATATGCGCAGAGATGTAGTTCATGAACTGTTTCGTCTGAGAACAAGACCACAATAAATGTGGAATATTCTCAATGTGTGTCCCACAATAGATACATCGCGAGGAAGCTAATCTTTTGGAGTGCAGAAACCTGCCAGCTGGGAGAACCCCAATGATACATCTCCACATAAACAATCGCTCCTTCAAAGGAAGCTTAGCATGCCACACTTTCATAACTTTATGTCACCACCATGTATCACCTTTGTTCATATTCCATAGCTTATAACAGTCTTCTTGCATCCACGAAGATGATTGCAAATTACAATACACCTTCGCACATATTCGCAAAAGAATGTCCAATATGGGCATGCCATTCTACTTTGAGAGCTTCTCACTGCTCTCGTAACCATGATGCGGTCTCTTGAAATGCATTGTTTTGCTAGGTATGCCCAATAGAGGGAGAGAGCTAGGAAGCATTGGTCTGTTTTAGTGTATGTAGAGTTAATTCCTCTGTATGCAATTGACATTTTTTTATTCTATGCAAGATTTCTTCTCTTGGACCGCATTACTTGCACAAAATTTCCAATAAGAGGCAGTATACCATTTTCCCATTTTCATCAAAGTAGAGTGGGGGTTTTCTTCAGTTTGCAATCACCTATGCTTGCATATTGAAGCCATGTGGCATTATACAAGAAGTTGATTGGGACGTACATATGCATGATAAGATCGTTGGTTCGGGGATCTTCTAAAATAGCATAAGCCTTTGCAACTTGTTGATCAACATGGTTCTCAAGGATGTGCAATCAATGTCTTTTGGTTGATATGAATGCCAAGTGTGGGCTTTTGTTGTGGCCTCATTGAAAGCATCTACTAAGGTAGTGGGATGCATGTTGGCAGTGCCGACAACGGGTGACAAGAATGCAAGGTTATGGGACATGTTTGTTAATATGTATGCCAGAGTACATTGAATGTTGGACATGACCAAATGGGAAGGGCTAGAATGCACCAATCTGCATTTAACAAATGTGGAGCCTCAACTCATAGTCAATATTGCACTGCCACTCATAAATCTACTACCACAATACCAATCAAGTGATCATATTCAATAATTCAATTTAGATTGCAACATCAACAAACTATATCAAATAATTCATAAACAATTAATCTTTCCATTACCTACTCGGGGTTGATAGACAATTGTCCTCAATTGTTACCAAAACCAAACAGGGTGGCCAACCACTCGCAGAATGATATAGTAATTTGTGCTGCTTAAACCTAAAGATCTACACCAATGGGCATGTAGCCTAAACCGAAAAATGTATGCTAACGATGACTAAATCGACAAATCTATATTTATGGTCATGCTACTTGAATCGATAAATCAGCACTAGTGCTGCCTAAATTAGTAATGGTAATGCCATTGAAACTAATGAATTTGTGTCTTTAAGTGTGTGATATGCATGTATCAAGTGGTGGTATTGTGGATGTAGCGATGCTCCTGATATCCACTGACATTCTTTCAAAGAATAGTTTTTATATTTCACTAAATAACTTTTGTATTGATTACTCGTGAAGGTATTGATAAGATTATGGTCAAGAATTGTTTCGGGAATCAAAATATCTTTATCATCCTCAATCAAGAGGGGTCATACTTGGTAGGATTATTGGGAACATGTCCCTTGAGTGGTCTCAATAAATTGACATGAAAGGAGTTACGTATCTTCTAGTTGTGAGGGAATGCCTAAGAAAAATGCATTTTCATTGACCTTTTAAAGGATTCTGAACGGGCCATAAATTCTAGGGACTAATTTGAATTTAGGATGTCGTTCTACACTTTTTAATCTTTGCTTTTCTATCCTGACCAAGACAAGGTCAATTTTTTCAAAGGGTGCAAGTCTTCTTTTCTTGTGAGCTAGTGCTTTGTGCCTTTGATGTCCCAATAGATGACACTTTTGTGAGAGACCATGCCATAATTTCGAAGAAGCCACATACTATAGTAAAAGAGCACAACAAGGAGTTTTTCCCATAAACAATCTCAAAAGGAGCTCAATTTGTGACGGAAAGAAGTGTGTTATTGAAGCATAGGGAGGTGTTGGTCCCAATTTGCAGTGTCCTTATTCGTGTATGATTTAAGGAGGTCCATTATTGTGCTATTGGTCAATTCTGTTTGGCCATTACTTTCACAGTGTAAGGTTGAAGTAAAATCCATCTTAGATCCTAAGGTTTTAGCAAGTGCAATTGCAAAAGCGGCCATCTCAGTGTCAAAGAATGAGTTTGGAAAAGTCATTGTAGGGGAGAATGTTCATGGGAAAGAGCTTAGTAGCTTGAGGTGCAAAAGGGGTCTTTTTGCAAGGCACAAAGTACACTTGCTTGCTAAAAAGGTCAACTATGGTTCAAATTATGTCATTTTGAGAGGAAGTGATGGGGAGTCCAATGACGAAATTCATTGTGACATTCTCCCTGGGGCCACTAGGCATGGGTAGGGGCATCAAAAGACCATAAGACTTATCATGTGCTTAACTTTTTGACATGTCAAATATTATAAAACAAATTCGGCTAAATCATGAGCTTGCACGACCGTTGGACTCTTATCAACGGGTAGGTCAAGTGGTGAGGGCAGATGGGAGACTGAGGCATGGATAGAACTCGATCATAGATGGGAGAGTAGGGACGTAGCAAAGGGAGGTTGAGGGAGTACACAAGGTAGTTGAGATTGAGGGTCGTCTTCATGTTAGCTACCCCTCCATGGCCACCTTGGAGATTCTAACCTTGGAAGCAAAAAAGAGGAGGTTCTAAGCTTGGAAGCAAAAAGGAGGAGACAAAGGTCTATTATAAACATTTCTAGTTGGTGATCGAGTGAAGGCATTGTGGAGGTCAAGTGAAGGAAACCTTGACTTGAGGGGATGTTAGGCCTCATTTGCAAATATACTAGGCCTTGGCTTGCGGAATATCGTATGCATTGTAGAGGGATTCCACCCCTATAATATGCCTATGTGTGTTGTGTGCCCTACCTCAACTTACAAGAGGGTGCAAAATCCACTCCACATGTTGATATGTGCTCTAGAGTGCTGCCAACTCTGCCTCGACTTGCAAGAGGATGAGTCCATGTAGGACAATCTATTTGTGCTACAAAAGGGTTTCCCTCCCATGTGTGCAATCCATGTGTGCAAGGTTTGCTCTCCATCCAACATGGGTGCAAGGATTTGCAACCACCTAGGCAGGAGTCCACGCTTTTCAATATATATTCAATTTAAGGAATTGTGTATGGTTGAGAGAGAGAGAGAGAGAGAGAGAGAGAGAGAGAGAGAGAGAAGAAAAGAAGAGGAAGAAGGAGAAATGAGAGCTTATCAAGCATGGTGGCTGATTCAGATGACCAAAAAATGCACCTTTAAGGCTCTTTTTTACATTCCTTTTCTTAGCTACATAGTGACCGACATTTCTCTCATGTGGAACAACTCATTTGACTCCCTTCTCGTTGTGCAATTTGATTTCATTAACACTAGTTTGGTACCAAAACAAAACACTCAAGTGTTCTTTTTTCACAAATTTAAATTAAATGCTACTTTCATTAGACGGTGTATTTAATAAAACCCTCTTGATATGATTAAATATGTTAGTTAGAGGGTCTTTTAAAAATATAACCTTGCATTTAGAAGCTATCATGATCATTAACTATACTCATCAAGTTGACCCTCGTAAGACTGCGATTGATGCTTTGAAGAAATCGACTTTATAAGCTCAAGAAAAAATGAGGCAACCTTGTAGAAAATTTTACGTGACTTTTCCACAATTGTGCTATTGATAATTGAAAGTTGCATGTGCAAAAAAAAATACTTTCGAGTATATAAAATAATGAAAAGCTCTACATGTTTGATATGGCCATCTCGAGCATATTGTTGTATAGAAAGAAAAATATGTTTTTGATGTATTTGTGAGTTTTAGAAAGTGATATATTGCTTACCCTCTCCATTGAGGACTCAAGGTGGCACGAAGAAGGGCTTTGGTATGCAACAATTATTGGATTATTTCAAATATTCAAAATTGCGTAAGAGAAAAAATTGATATTTTCATTCTTGAGAAATAAGCGTTCAAAACCTCAAATAATATCAAACTTTCCATGTAGATTCAATAAAAGTATCAAAGTACATGGTACAAAACACAACTGCGGCGCCTAAAACCTTGCTTTCAATGTTATTATAGAGAACACAAGATTTTCAAGAGTTTTTGCACAATAAAAAAACTCAAGATAGAGTTCAAGCAATGAGATTTAACTGAGGTAGGGAGCTGAAAAAATACGTACTTTCTTGGTTTTAATATATAAAGTCACTTTTGGTTGTCAAACTACACTAGAATAGCCTCAATTCCATGAGGGGACCTTTGGAAGACCACAATTATGCTCTTATTCAACACATGCTCTGTTACCATATACATGTGGTAGTGATGTGTGTGAACACACTAGGACCGCCGAGGCATTTTTTCCCTCTTTAGGAGGTTTTTTCCCCCATGCATTGTATATACGCCCATCACTCTAGGGCTATCTATCTTTCCACTGCACACTAAGTAACACACTCTCTATTGTGTGCCTTGAGCTTCCTTCGTCTTCTCCAAGCTGTGTGTGTTTCCCTGCAACCCTAATTCCAACAATTGGTATCAGAGCAGGTCACGTCCTCCCGGGCTTAGTCGCCAGCTACTCCAGCACACGCCTGCTCACTTTCTCTGATTTCAGTGAGCTTTGGCGAGCGTTCGCAGGTCGACAAAAATTTTGGGGCGGCTCGAAGAGTTTGGTCTGCTCAGAATTTTGATTTGGGCTCATTTCGGCCTCCGTTTCCACTACAGGCAGTACTGCACAGGCTATTTCGTCATTTTGTGCAGAATTTCTGTCAGTGCCATTTTCTGCATAACAAGTGCCTTATAGTCTTCTACGGTTTGTGCCATATAGCACAGGTTGTTCCCGCTCCATTTCTCCTATTTTCGGGCAGTTTTCACATCAGGTGCATCATTTACCATGGCTGACAACAACAACACAGATGTGTTCAAGATGTTTGTTGCTGAGGACAGGTTGGATGGGGACAACTACCCTATGTGGGCTTATATGATGCAACATGTTCCTGTGTCAAAGGGTGTCTGGAACATTATGCAGGGCATTGATGTACGTCCTGGTTTTGAGGATGTAGGCGATGTTGAGGATGTTGCAGGTCTTGCTGCAAGGATTGCAGCTGCTAGAGTTGTTTTGCCTACGGATTGCAGCAAGGATTGCAGCTGCTAGAGTTGTTTTGCCTACGGCAGAACAAGCTCCTTGGGATGTTAAGAATGCGCAGGCTCATGCATTGATTATGTTGTCTATAAAGCGCACCATTGTTCCTCACATCCGTTCAACAAAATCTGCAAAACAGGCTTGGGATATTTTAGCAGGTCTTTATGCAAGCCGCAATGAGGCTAAAATTGCTTTGCTGCGTAAAGAGCTGGAGTCGAAGATTATGCATGAGGAAGATGATATGGACACTTTCCTTGCTAGTGTCAAGGATATTAATGAGCAGCTTATTTCTGCAGGTGAAGTCATTTCAGATAGTTCCGTTGTGCAGACTGTTCTTGATGCCTTACCAGATTCCTACCAGACTTTTGCTAGTACTTGGAGACTGATGACCCAAGGAAATCTTGAAGTTGTCAAGTTTGATGCATTATGCACATTGTTGTTACAAGAGTCACTCTCCAGAAAAAATAGGACTAGACAACGTGCAGTTGAACAGGCTTTTATTGCTTCTCAAAGAAAGGGTGGTAACAATAATGCAACCACTTCTTATGGTTCTGCTGCGAGTGGCAAAAATTCTGTTCCTAATGCTTCTGCTGGCAGTACTTCGTCTGGCAATTCTGGTGATAAGGGCAAAAAGAAGATGCGTTGCCATTATTGTAAAGCCAATGATCACTTGATCAAGTCGTGTCCTAAGTTGAAGGCCAAAGAGGCTAAGGAGAAAGAGGGTGGTTCCACTGCAAATGCTGGTTCCACTACAAATGCAGCCATTGTTAAGTCTTCTGTGAAAGGAGACTATAATGCTGATGTTGATGCAGAATGGGCGTTTAGCGCAGACTGCACTTACAATCCTGTTGTCCATGATGCATGCTTGTCAGTTGCTGCAGATTCACATGTGTGGTATTTCGATAGTGGTACTATAAAGCACATTACCTCACATCGTGAATTGTTTACCTCTCTCGAGTCTGTCCCTCATGGGAATTCAGTCACTTGTGCCAACAACGCCTCTTATCCAGTTCAGGGAGTTGGAAAGATTGTGCTCACTGCTGCTAATGGCAGTTCCTTCACACTTGTTGATGCACTTTATGTATCTGGGATCAAGAAGAATCTCTTGTCTGTATCCGCACTTGCTAGACTTGGACTTGTAGTCAAATTTGTGGATGACAGATGTACAGTTCATGATCTCAGTTTTGGTGATGAAATTGTTGCATCTGGGCTTTTGTGCCGTGGGCTATATAAGCTCACTTTGTATGACAAGTGTGGAAAAAATTTTGCAAATGCTGTTGTAGATTCAAGGGCTATTTCAGATGCAAAACTTTGGCATGCACGTTTTGGTCATCTGAATTTTGCCAGTTTGCTGCGTTTGCAGAAATCTGATATGGTTGCTTCTTTGCCGCCTCTTGAAGCACCTGTCAAACATGTTTGTGAAGGCTGTATTTTGGGTAAGATGCAGCGTTCTAAATTTCCAAAGGATGGTTCAGTTCGGGCCACATGCAGGTTGCAGCTTGTACATAGTGATGTTTGTGGGCCCATGCAAACTCCGTCCTTGGGCAATTACCTGTACTTCGTGACTTTCATTGATGATTACTCCAGGCCTGCATGGGTATTTCCGCTTAAAGCGAAGTCCGAAGTTTTTATGTGCTTCAAACAATTTCTGGCTATGGCTGAAAATGTCTCGAAATGTACTATGGGCACCCTCCGTTCCGATCGAGGGGGGGAGTATATGTCTCATGAATTTAATGCATTTCTGGCTACTCGTGGGATAAAACACCAATGTACAGTGCCTTATACACCTCAACAAAATGGTGTTCCTGAGAGGAAAAACAGGTCACTGACGGAAATGGCACGATGTATGGTCAAAAGTCAAGCTTTGCCGCATTCTTTTTGGCTTGAGGCCATTATGTGTGCCACTTATGTACTTAACAGGTGTCCTACGAAAGCTTTGCAGTCTATAACTCCATATGAAGCATGGCATGATAGAAAGCCTTCTATTGAGCACATGCGTGTTTTTGGCTGTTTGGCATATGCTTTGGTGCCACAAGTGCAGTGCAGAAAATTGGATGATAAGGCTGTCAAATGTATTTTTGTTGGTTATAGTGCTGAAAGCAAAGGTTACAAGTTGTATCATCTGTAAACAAAACGTACTCTGGTTTCACGGGATGTAGTGTTTGTGGAAGATTCTGTTCAGCCCTTGCTGTCATGTACTAGAGACAGTAATGTAAGCTCACAGGACATTTATGACACTTTGTTGCCTCTTTTCAGTGGTGGAAATACGAATGTAAGTTCCAATGAGGCAAATGTACAGCCTATGGGGGTTTCTGAAAATGTTTTAGATCAGCCTATTACTGATGCAGATGTACATGATGTACTTGATGAGGAAAGGGCTAAAAATGAGCAGGCTAGAGGTATGCCAAAATGGCTGGTGCACACTTTGTGTGACAGTAAATTGGATGCACCTTTGTCTAGTCATAGTTGTTCAGGCTCTCTCCATGCATCTTATGCATCAGATTGTTATGCTTTGGCTGTGTCTAGCTTACATGATGTTGAGGAGCCTCTGACGTTTGCTGAAGCACAAAATTCAAAAAATTGGATGGCTGCCATGCAATCAGAATATGATGCACTTATAGAAAATGACACATGGACATTATGTGATTTGCCTCCTGGAAAAAAGGCCATTGGTACGAAGTGGGTTTACAAGTTGAAACGCAAGCCAGATGGTGAGATCGATCGCCATAAGGCTCGACTTGTTACAAAGGGTTATGCACAGCAAAAAGGCATAGATTATGAAGAGACTTTTGCTCCCACTTGTCGTATGACTACTGTGCGTTTTCTATGTGCATTGGCAGCTCATTTTGGTTGGGATGTACATCAATCAAAAATTGTTACTGCTTTCTTGAATGGTGACATATTTGAGGAAGTTTATGTAACGCCGCATCGCGGTTTTGTCATAAAAGGACAAGAGGAAAAAGTGTGCAAATGTAACAAGGCTTTGTATGGGTTGAAGCAATCTCCTTGTGCTTGGTATGAGAAAGCTGACACTCATTTGGTCAAACAAGGATTTCGTAACAGTCCAACAGAAAGCACATTGTATGTAAAGCGTGAGGGTGATGTACTTCTCATTGTGGTTCTTTATGTTGATGATTTGCTGATCGTTGGACCAAATGAGAGACATATTGCTGAATTTAAGGCTGATTTGAATGCTACTTTCAAGATGAAAGATTTGGGGTTGTTGCATCATTATTTGGGTATACAGTTTAAGCAGTGTGATGGTGGTATTGCCTTGTGTCAGAAAAGTTACATAGAGAGACATTGCTATGTAAGTTTGGACTTGAGGATTGCAAACCTATTGCCAGTCCCATGGAAACAGGTTTGAAGTTGAGTCTAGATGATGCTGGTGATCCTGTTGATGTCACTCTTTACCAAACTGTTGTTGGCTGCCTCATTTATGTATGCAACACGAGGCTGGATATTCAGATTGCAGTCTCACAGGTCAGCAGATTTATGCATAGCCCAGGGTCTAAGCATTGGCAGGCTGTTAACACTAGAATGGTAACCTAACAGGACATAAAAGTGTCCTTTCAGGGTTTTGGGAAAAAATTCCAAAACCATAGTAGATCCACTCATTTTGAAAAATCCTTTCATGAGCTTATAGTTCAATAACTACTACATGTGGAAAAAATGAGAAACTTGTAATTTTTCTCATCCCTTGGTCACTACAAGCCTCCAATCCAAAGTTGATGGACCAGTGCATTTTGCCCAAAACAACAATTTCTTACGGTTGATTGCATATAAATAAGAGTGGAGATTTTTGTAGGACATGAGATAAAATGCCCCGTTAACTTCAATGGGTTGGTGACCAAAACATATGGTTGCTTTTACCTCACTAATTTTTTTTTGGGCAAAAAAAAAAGGTACAAAAAAGTTGCATTTTTGCCATTCTCTGGACCTATCATCAAAGTTTCTATAGTCACGCTCAATACAGATACTATATACATGTTTTCTTAGTTCCCTTTGGGCCTTTGGATTCAAAAGGAGCCATGGAGCATGTCAAAAGGATAATGGATCTCTTACAATTGAAACCTTGGGGGCAATGATAAAGTGCTAAATATAGCAAACATGAAAAAACTGGGTTTAGCATTATGACCTCTAGAAACCCATAGAAACTACTCAATATCTAGCCAGGTTTGTAGTCTATGATTAGATATGGTTACTACCTACAAAATACACACAATTGTCCTAAGAAACTAGCAATATTGAGAAAGTTATACTTGCTACTCTAAAATGTATCGTATTCTTCAGCAATCAAAAAACTCAACCATCATCATATACTATGCTATATAGCATATTAGGTCCCCCAAAACTCAAGGAAGATTAGCTTTATGTTATACATTACTCTTACACAATCAAAATTGAATTTGGATATCAAGAAAGCCACCAAAAAAATCATAGAAGTGCTAATTTTGGCCAAAAAAAAGGATTATGCAATTCTTGTAAATTGGCCATAACTTTCAATTTTAACAATTAGCTCTCCCTACAAGCATCAAAACATGTTGAGAACTATGAAGGCCTAACCTCTAGCCATCTAAACCTCACAAACATGAAGTTTAGAGTGGTATAGTTGCCAAAAATTGAAAAAAAGCCAAAAACAGGACACGTTTTTTCACACAGTTTAGGTTCAAAAATGTTGTGCAAGAGTAAGGTTAATGGTGAGATCGATACTCAAAAAAAAATGCTAATTTTTTTTCAGCTCATAAGGCAACTTTGTGGATATATAGCACCTAGAAATTCATTTTCATACTCTTCAAATAATTCAAGCAAAATGGGCACTTAACAGGACACAAAAGTGTCGAAGGACATAAAAGTGTCCTGTTACCATTCTAGTGTCAAGAGTATTTTCCGCTACCTTAGTGGCACTTTACATCTTGGCTTGTTTTATCCCAAGGGGGGATCATTGCCGCCAGACTTACTATTCGGACTCAGATTGGGCTGGTTGTTTTGACACGCGAGTGTCCACAAGTGGTTTTTGTTTCATGCTTGGCAGTTCATGTATATCATGGTTGAGTAAGAAGCAACCTACTGTGGCCACTTCGAGTTGTGAGGCTGAGTACAAGGCAGTCTTCACAGCTACAGTTGAGTGTGTATGGCTCAGACGCCTTATGGCTGATTTGGGTGTTGGACAGGACACTGCCAACACTGTCTACACTGACAATCAGAGCGCATTGGCAGTTGCAAGGAACCCAGTTTTTCATGCTCACACAAAGCACATTGAGGTGCATTACCACTATGTCAGGGAGAGGCTCTCAGCAGGAGAGATCGGCTTGGCTTATGTGCCGACACAGGACAACCTTGCAGATCTTTTCACAAAGGCATTGTCTCGTGCGAAGCTTGAAGCTTTCCGCAAAGCTTTGGGCTTACTCCCCTTTGTGGACTGATCCTGTCCTCAGGGCATGGCACTTCCCTTTACTCATGTGCCAGCTCTCGTTCACCGCATCACTCCAGGGGGGATTTGTTACCATATACATGTGGTAGTGATGTGTGTGAACACACTAGGACCACCGGGGCATTTTTTCCCTCTTTAGGAGGTTTTTTCCCCCGTGCATTGTATATACGCCCATCACTCTAGGGCTATCTATCTTTCCACTGCACACTAAGTAACACACTCTCTATTGTGTGCCTTGAGCTTCCTTCGTCTTCTCCAAGCTGTGTGTGTTTCTCTGCAACCCTAATTCCAACATGCTCAAGTATGAAATTATGTCTATAACTTGCGTGTGACATGGAAAATAGTCTTTGAAGGGCATTCTATTGTTTTGTAGCACTAAGTACTAACACTTGACTTTTATAAACATAAAAAAGGTCATCTCTACAAAAAGATATTAGAATTTTACTCTTTTTTTTTTGGCAAAACAGCTTGAAATTTTACTAAAATTTATAGCTTAGAACTTATCATAATACTCTCCATAGGGATTGTATCTTGGAATGGAGAAAAATCCAAGGTTTTCTTTCCTTCATAACCAACCTATGGTAGAAGCAAGGTGTAAAAAATTTCTTTCTAGCTTGACAAATAAATTGCCAAAATTTGGTAGGAAAACAGGACACTTGAATGTCCAATTACAGGACTAGTGTTAAACATTCATTGCCTCATCATCTCTATCAATCTTTTTGACTGTATTTTTTTGAGAACTCCAACTAAATCCTTGGCACTTGAGTTGTTACAGAGCTAAGGATTCTTACTAACCTACACAAACAGTTTTGGACAAATTATCACAACAATTCCCACATTGTGACTTACCTCAACATCATGAGCTTCATTGAGGATTGCACTGCATACCTAGCTAGGTACGATTGGGGACAGGGGATCGCCGGCCCGGAGGGGGGCTGGCGGTCCCCTGCCCCCAATCGTACCTATTCTCACAATCATTCCCACAGTGTGACTTGCCTCAACATCATGAGCTTCAGTGAGGGAGGCACTGCATACCTAGCTAGGTACGATTGGGGGCAGGGGACCGTCGCCCCCCCCGAGTCTAATCTTCCTATGAGTCTTAAGCAATGCCTGCAAAAGGTTTGATCGTTTTGCTCAAAGGTTTCCAAATGTTGGCAATCCTTTACTCGCATAGCTCTAGACTTTGTAGGGGCTTTATGCACAATAGCTGAAGCAATGGACTTTTGTGAACTAATTAAATAATTAGAGGAATCTAGACTATCTACATTTAGAACTCTATTAGCCTTCTTGGTAGTATGAAAGATAACCTTTGCTTAATGATGGCAAGAGATTAATCAGACACTAATTAATGATTGAGTAATTACTCTGATTATGGCTCGCTATAGAAGTTGCAAAGTGAGGAATTACCGGGATGGGAAGACTGGAAAGCTGCGGAACAGCTTTATTACCAGCCACGAAGTGGCTTATCAGACGAAGATGATAGAGATCTTTACACTTTAGCTCGTTTCCACAAAAATTGCAACAAACTAATTGATAACGCAGGTAAACCTCCATCCATAAAACTCAAAGGTGTAACCATAGAATCCATCGACTACTAATGGACTAATGACCAACTCGAGCCAATATGGGATATGACCAATGCAGAACATAGAGTTGGAATTAAAGATTATGGTCCAGCATTTATCAATGGTGATTGGGATCAGTTCGATTCTTTCTATGATGAAAGAATTTACAATGGTCTTCAAGCAGAAATCATTTTTGACAATCTTCCATCCCCTCCAATAGAATATGTGCTGGCACAGCCGTAGCATCGTGGATGACATCAGTGCTTGTGTCACTGGGAGATAGTAGAGGAAATAATATTATTCCACCCGGCCTCTATGATAAGATGGCTTAGGATGACAGCGAGGACGTTGTAGGTATCATACGTTGAGTCCTTCGTGGAAGATTGTACAGGTTGTAGCTGGATAGGTAGCTGCTTGTGATGAGGTTACAACTTCAGTTTGGGTGGTAGTTGGAGTTAGGTTAAACTCATTAAGAAATACATCGGGCCATTCATGTGTAGGAATGGTATACTGAAGTTGGTGTAGGATCTTTGCATGATGCCGTTTTTCCTTCCATCGGAATTTAAAATATTTATCATTAAAGGTGATGGGCTGCAGTTTATCAAGAATATCATTGCCGATGATCATATCATAACTGGGCTGAGAGCAGAGATAGGCAACAATAGGTATTCTGGCCTTACCAAGAAGTAACCATAATCTGGCTTGATTTTTTATTGGTTCTTCAGATTTGTTGGCACACTTTATCAAAAATGGTTCATCTAGTTTTTTCCAATAGTTTTCAGGAACAAACCTTTCATTTAGAAGAGTTAGGCTGGCTCCTATGTCGACTATAGCATGAAGGGAATTCTGAAACTGAGTATTCAGAATTATTGTGATGGGACTCCTTTTAGTGGTGAGAGACTGTTGTCTCCATTTAGTGGTTCTTGAATTTCTTCTTGTTGTGAAGAATTCTTTTACCTGTTTGGCAATCTTCTTAAGGCTTTGATGATTGTTTAGAATCAACCTTGTGTTGTGACACATGGTGGTTTGGATGTCATCAATGACTTCTTGAAGTTTGTCAAGTTTAGAGGGAATCAAACTTGAGTGGTCAGAGGTTTCTCATTGGGTGCTTGTTGGAGAGAACCAATTTTCTAATGGTTGCTTTTCTTTTCTTTTACTCTGTATAGATGATTCTCTTGAGATTTGCTCATGGGTATGTATATCATCTATTTTTTGAGCAAGGACTTGAAGTTTTGTAGGATCATCAATCCATTGTTGAATCTGTCTGTCGATTGGATTGATCCATGCTTTCTTTATGGCTTCCTGGTTAATTGGCCTGATCTGTTCAGCATCCAATTGCTTTGGAGGGTCAGCTTCTTTAGAGATTTTGGCTTCTGAATCAGAGTCTTCATAGTTAACATAGAATTTTCTCCAGTCTCCATACCATGTTGTCCTAAGTATGGCTACTTTAGTATTGATCCATTTAGCCTTATCTTGATCAGTTTGCGGGCTAAGAGGGTATTCTGGATCTAGAATAGTTTTTTCTTTCTTATGGGAATAATAGATAGAGGAGTTTACCTTTTCTGCTTGGGTTAGAAATGGTAGATCTTCTGCTGGAATACCATCAATACTTATTGCTGGAGATTCTAAAATATCTTGTCTCTGTTCTTCAGTGATTTCTTGAATTGTAATAGAAACATTGTTTTTAGTTTCAGACTCTTTACCTTTTGTTGATGAAGAGCTTGATCCTATCTCTTTGGTTGAGGAAGCTGGGGGTAATTTTCTTTTGAAAGGGGCCTTGCCAATTACCATGATATCTGTTTTTAGAGTTCGGATATTGTTCATGCCACTTTCAACCATATTCATTTCTGTGGACTCCCTTGTTTCTTCGGGCTGAGGCTTGGGTTGCTTGAACAGGGTTATCAACTCTTTCAGATTTTTAATATCTTCTTCAGATAGTTGATTACCTTTTGAAGTTGGCTCAGCTGGCTGTTCTTTTGGAAGTAAGATATCCCATGGAATTGGAGCAGGTGGAGTTGGGGTATTTGGAAAGAAATGAGAAGTCTGAGAAGTCTCACCCCCCCAGAGAAAGGAAAGTGGTTTCTCTAGCAGTTAGATTGGCTTCCCATCTATGGAGAGCCTGCTGTTTTTCAAACAGAAGCTCGTGTTGATGCAATTCCTGCTCTTTTTTACACAATTCTTCATAAGAGTGATCCTGTTTAGAACGGAATGTCGATGGAATATCCTGAGGGAAATCAGAAGCTTCTTCATCAAAATTAGAAGAATTGGAAGGTGTTCTTCCTGGTGCAATGTTTGGAGAGGTCGAGCTTTGATTTTGCCTGAGACCATATTGCTGATGAAGTTGTGATCAAAGAAAGGCTGACTTGCTTTGATTTGCTTTAGTTTCATTTTGGTGGCTAAAGCTGGAATGACCATTCGTTCTAAAGTTGGTGCTTTAGGTTTGTCAACTTCACGTAGAGCATTTCTAAGCTGCTTCTAACAAGTAGATGCTTCTTTGAAAGTATGTTGAGAAGAGGTCTTCTTACCTGGTTTTTCAGATTCGAAGGAAGAATCTGAATTGCTTGAAGCATAGTCATCTGATTGGAACTGTTTTCCTTTGGAAAATCTTTTTCATTGTTGAGGGTTGAAGGGAATAGGCATGAGGTCTTCTAGGCTCATGACATTCATTGCAATAGGGAAATCTTGAAAGCTTGAGTCGGAGTCGAAGCTGCTTTCTTCTGTTGAAGGCACTTTGCTTTCAAGTTGAGCAATATTGAACTCAAAATCAGAGATATCAAAGGAGGATATCTCAAAGTAGCTATATCCATCTTCAAGAATAATATTCTTGAATGCTACTGATTTTTTCTTCTTTGGACGTTCTGAAGCCGAATGACCTTGTTTTCCACAAATAAAACATTTATTGTCATTCTTTGAAGATGTGGACTTACGTTTCTTGAAAAACCTGTGCTTGGGTTTCTTTCTATAATTTTTCTCCTTCTTTTTTTTCTTTGAATGCTTGCAAGAACATTTTGTCTTTTTGTCTGTGCATCCAACATCTCTGGAGTAGTAATTTTGTTTGCAGAATTTCTTTGAAGGTTTGGAATCCTTCAATTCTTTTTGTGCCTGCTTTTGAATACAGAGTTCCTGTATGACTACCTGTAGAGCTTGGAGTATATCTCCAAGAGTTTCTGTTTGGAGATTTAGATTTTGGTTATCCAGCTTCTCAATAAGGAGCTTTGTAATTGCTTTTGGTAGCTTGTGCACAAATTCTGCTTTGATTTCCCCATAATGGTATTTTCCTGCTTTGTATATTAGATTTTTGCAATAAATACAGAAATCCCATATAGAGGAGAAATTACAGATCTGAGCCTCATGAAAGGCTTGCAAGGCCAACGAATTACAGATCTGAGCCTCATGAAAGGCTTGTAAGGCCAACGATGTTTGATCTTCTTGATGTCCAATGAATTCTTTGTAGATGCTCTCTATCAGTATTAATAGAGGCGATGCATTACCAGCAGGTCGTAAGATAGAGTTTTTGATCTCTGGAGGTAACATTTCCCACCACCTTTTGAGGATACTTATAAAACCATTTACTGTAGCTTCTACTGCAGTTTGTTGTCGCATTCGCCCAAATAACATTTGTTGATAGATCCAATTATGCATGTATTCTAGAACAAGAACGATGTCCTCTTGTTCTAAATTATCAATGTTGTAAAGGTAATGTCACCTACCTTTTTAATTCCTTGCACAAATTGGGGATGTTCAGAAGCTTGGGCTACACTGGTAGAGGCGTCATCCATAGGTTCATCTTTTTCCATATGTAATGGCACTAGAGGGATGTCGGCTTGCGAATCACCAATCTCTGACTCTTCCTGAGAAAAAGGATTATCAATTTCTATTGGAGGAGATGGAAGATTGTCAGGAACGATTTCTGCTTGAAGACCATTGTAAATTCTTTCATCATAGAAAGAATCGAACTGATCCCAATCACCATTGATAAAAGTTGGACCATAATCTTTAATTCCAACTCTATGTTCTGCATTGGTCATATCCCATATTGGCTCGAGTTGGTCATCAGTCCATTGGTAGTCGATGGATTCTATGGTTACACCTTTGGGTTTTGTGGATGGAGATTTACCTGCATTATCAATTAGTTTGTTGCGATTTTTGTGGCAACAAGCTAGAGTGTATAGATCTCTATCATCTTCGTCTGATAAGCCACTTCGTGGCTGGTAATAAAGCTGCTCCGTAGCTTTCTAGTCTTCCCACCCCGGTTCAATGTCTGAAGAACTATCCTGTTCTTGGTCAACGATCATGACATTAAAGGACAAATTTTTGCCAGAGTGACCAGAGCAAGTATGCATTGAGGGTTTATAAAATGAGAAGTAAGGTAACTCAAGGGAAGAGGGAACTATTAAATCTGTATGTACAGAGGAGGGAGAATTGTCAAGCATTTGTTGTAATTGAATTTGCATATGAGCCAGTGTATGAGTTGACTCAATAACTAACTTATGCAAGTTATTCAATTGCTTTTCAAGGAAATGCAACTTGACAGTATGGTAATAGCTTTGAAGCAATTCCAGGCGAGGTTTTTCTTGATCAGGCATAGTTACATAAGGGGCTGTAAAGATTTTATCTGTGTCAGAGACAATAAAATCTTTTCCTTCGATCATGCAAAACTGGATAGTAAAAGCAGAGGAGGAAGAGTCTAATCTTCCTATGAGTCTTAAGCAATGCCTACAAAAGGTTTGATCTTTTTGCTCAAAGGTTTCCAAATGTTGGCAATCCTTTACTCGCATAGCTCTAGACTTTGTAGGGGCTTTATGCACAATAGCTGAAGAAATGGGCTTTTGTGAACTAATTAAATAATTAAAGGAATTTATACTATCTATATTTATTTGTACATGGCCAAGGTGATCAAAGTGATAACCCTTTTTTAGGGCTTCTGCTTTGTCATGTTGGAGGATCTCAGTAAGCTTAATAAAATGCATTAAATTATCTGAGGGAATAGCTGCTACTGACCTGTTATCTAGATAGACAGTGGAGGCTTTAAGTTTAAATAAATTTTTATGTTTATATACTTAATCGGGTTTAAGTTATGGGATTTGCCATTGAGCAGAAGGTTTGGCTTCTTCTACAGCCATAGAGAGGTGTGCAAAAGACTTGGTCTGCGGGAATCTACTGCGGGAGTTTACTTGAGGATTTGATGCCTGTGGCTTTACACTCTTAGATGCCGGCGGCGACCGTCGGACCACGCGACCTTGCCTCACAACACGATTTCGGAAAACACCAATTGATTCTTTAGCAGATGTTGTTGAAAGAGAACAAACACTTTGCTAGCCTTCTTGGTAGTATGAAAGATAACCTTTGCTTAATGATGGCAAGAGATTAATTAGACACTAATCAATGACTGAGTAATTACTCTGATTATGGCTCTGATACCAAAATACGCACACTATAAAGATTGCAATCGGAAGGAGTATATTATGATGATTTTGGCATACAAAGTATGGACAAGGTGTGCAGGGGATCGCTATAGAAGTTGCAAAGTGAGGAATTACAACATAAGGCTATGCCTCTCTTGAGGTATCAATATACAAGGCTTACTCTAAGATATGCTAAGCTCTTACCGAGATGTACTAAGCTTCACTTAAGATAATTTACAATGAAGGGGGGTTTCCCTTTTATAGGAGATTGGGTGGCTTCCTTTACAAGCTTCATGTAATGCGCATTCTACAAAGTGGACATGTGGTCTTCCACTAAAGAAAAAGTGGACATGTGTCTTCCACTAAGGTAATCATGTGTATTCCACTAAAGTAGAATCTTCTTATGTGTTCAATTATGCTTACGCTTTTTTCCAGTCACTATGTGCTGGCACAGCCGTAGCCTCGTGGATGACATCAATGCAGCTTTATTACCAGCCACGAAGTGGCTTATCAGACGAAGATGATAGAGATCTATACACTCTAACTTGTTGCCATGTGTCTTCCACTAAGGTGAGGAAAAAAGCGTAAGCATAATGGAACACATAAGAAGATTCTACTTTAATGGAATTAGCCACGAAGTAGCTTATCAGACGAAGATGATAGAGATCCCCGGAGCCGGCGGTCCCCTGCCCCCAATCGTACGTAGCTAGGTATGTAGTGCTTCCCTCACTGAAGCCTACGGTCCCCTGCCCCCAATCGTACCTAGCTAGGTATACGGTGCCTCTCGAGCAGAAGCTCATGGTGTTGTGTATTGTATGAAAAACTTTGTCACAGATACCGTTTTCCTACATGAGAAAATTTCTAAATCTTCTTGTGCTATAGGAGCTACACTTGAGAGGGACTTCTTTGCTAGTGTTATCCCCATCATGATAATGTAGAAAGCTTGAGAGTTTATTAGTTCATCAACTCCTATACTATTCGTCCAAGAGATAATTTGGCTTTAAATATGCACTAATGTATATTTAAGGAGTGCAAGCGAAAAGAAGAAACGGTGTCATTGATAATGACTACTTAAGCAAGTTCATAATTGTTAAACATGCATTTGAAGCACCATTGCTATAGGTCTAGACAAGGTACTTAAAAAGAGTTCAAAAAAAAAAGAAATCTTATTAGTGAGGTTGCAAACATTGTGAAGGGTATCTATGAGTCCAATGCACAAGAAGTTTTGAACAAATTCTTCACAATAATTCCCACATTATGACTTACCTCGACATCATGAGCTTTTGTGAGGGAGGCACCGCATACCTAGCTAGGTACAATTGGGGGCAGGGGACCGTCGGTCCGATGGGGGGGCCGGTGGTCCCCTGCCCCCAATCGTACCTAGCTAGGTATGCGGTGCCTCTCGAGCAGAAGCTCATGATGTTATTCATTGTATGAAAAACATCGTAAAAGACTCCGTTTCCCTACATGAGAAAATTTCTAAATCTTCTTGTGATGGTGACCTCAAAAAGCGTAAGGAAGAGATAACACTGATACAAAGATAATGCACAATCATTTGTCCCTCAATCTTTCTACTAGGATTTTTGAGCACACATGCATAGACACTTTAGTGCATGAAAGTGAGAAATCCAAAGCCCTTTCTCTTATCAGCCATTCTAGCAAACTGCCCCATAAAGAGATTGTCGATTACTTTTTGTGCTAAGTAAAGAGAATCACTCTTTTGCATATCTATCAACCAAGCTAATGCCAACAAGCAAACCTCTAGGGTAAAAGAGCCATATTAAAGACCTCTAAGGCATTGGCGGGGTGCTTTTTCTGTGTGTTGCTCTATTTTGAGCATGGAGGGGTGCAATTGATAGCGCTACATAGCATCTACTTGCAAAACAAAGGTGACTTCGCATGCAATGCTCAACAGGCTACAATCAAGGGCAGTTGCTAAAATCCCGTCTAACAAAAAAGGACGCCATTAGCGAATTTAAAGACTTTGTTGCCAACAAGGTTTGAACCCACATCGGATGGCAATGATTGACTCTCAACTGAGCTAGACGAGAAAGCGCCCGCTCCTAGTTGTCCTAGAGCTGACTTTCATTGTTGATATTTAAAGGGTTGGCAGGTCCTTTAAGAGGCACCCACCTCATTATTGGCCCCTTTACCCTATTCAGTCTTTCTAAAAAAAATTAGCATGTATTTACCTAGACTTTTATATGCTCATTAGGCTAAGGCTCATGCAACAATCCTAAGGAAAAAAGGGGCCTTGTTTTGTCTAATGGAGTATACATATCAACCTTTGTTTTTGTCATTCCTAAGCTTTGTCCCTCGACTCAAATGAAAAGACACAAATGAAAAGACACGTGAAAGTGGAAAGTCAAAAGACATAATGAAAGCGAAAAGTCAAAAGACTTTTTGTGTCTATATAAAAAGATGATCGATTTCACATTTCACATTGTAAATGTGTTTCTTTTCTCTTTTATTTTCTCATTAATGTTTTATTCTCTTTAATGTGCCCCCCCCCCCCCCCCCCCCCCCCCCTCTCTCTCTCTCTCTCTCTCTCTTTCTTTCTCTCTCTCTCGCGCACAAAGTTGTATCTGTCCTTCCTATGTCCAATTGATACTATTGCAAATCTACATGCTTTGTCATTGTCCGTTATTGCGTGCCTTAAATTAGAGCATCTCTTTTGTTGATATTAAAGGAATCTTTGAATTAAGAATACCTTTCAATTTTTTTGAAGCCATAGAATAAGCCCACATAATGCCATTCACTAAGAAGAGGCCTCTTACAATGTTGATAATGCCATTCCCTAAGAACAGGCCTCGAACAATGTTGTTGTAGAAGAGCCTTCTCTTTGATTTTTGCCATGGCATTCACTATTTTCCGTTTGGGTTTTGAGCAACTTTGCTCTCTGTTGTTCTATAATTAGTAGCATCACTATCACATGTAGTTATAGGTATCCAAAAGTTCATCTCACCTTAAACTATCCATATTTTGTTCACACAAATATGGCAAGCTTACATAATCCTTCTCTCTCCCTCTATTGTTTGGTCGGGCATCATTGCAACATCGTGCAACCACATAGATGCATATAATGAAACTCTCGGCAAAGCATTCTTGTAGTATCTCTCGTCTTGGAAAATGAATAGAAGGTAGGAAGCAAAGTGACATACACATCCATGTAGAACTCATGAGCACATGGAGTGCCTTCTGATGATGCAGCCTTACATGGTCTTTTCCCTAGGTGTCATGCACTTTTTTTTTGTCAATGAGTGGCATATCGTCCATTGGAATCCTACGCAAGCTAGCCATTTCATCGTCCATACAACATCCAATAAATTTGTGATTCATGTATCTATTAACTAACTTCCAATGAGTGTGGTGACTACTCCTTACCAGTTGGTGCTATAACTCCATGTGCTCATGACCATGGCTTGGCTATAGGTAGCACCTCATGTGCTAAGGCTATCTCTCTTTGAAGTTCTTTTTATTTGTTCTTACAACATTAAAAGCTCTGTTCTTTTCTTCTTTTTCTAAAACATTTTTCACACCTTCAACCCTTGCAGAATTAAAGTCCCACTACTTTGCTTTGGAGCTTCAGGGCAACCTTGAATAATTATAGCCTTCTCCATGTGTGTGTGTGTGTGTGTGTGTGTGTGTGTGTGTGTGTGTGTGTGTGTGTGTGTGTGTGTGTGTGAGAGAGAGAGAGAGAGAGAGAGAGAGATGTTGCGGTCAACCCAATTTGGGCGGACATACCATTGTGTGAACATGTTGTAATGCTTATAAAAGGCATAAAATCTAAATGATAACTCCTCTTTTTGTGTGATACCCTATCTCTTCTCTGCCTCTCTCTCTCATGTTTGCTCTCTTTGCGGCTCACACTCTCCTAGCTATGTCGATACGTGAAAGCGGCTTCCCTACAATTGGTATCAGAGCGGTAGCTTTGGATAGCACATTTTGGAGTGAGAAATTAGCAGGCAGCTCGCTCAAAATGTGCCTATTTGAAGGATTCTAAAATGAACGCTCTACAACAAGCGAGAGTGTCCGCTAAGAAGCCTTTCTCCCTCTCTATCTCCCCGACTTCTTCTACGGGGCATGGACCATCTCTGGTATGCTGCACTAGCCCCGAAAATTCCAAATGGGCATCTCTAAGGTAGCTTTGGATAGCACATTTTGGAGTGAGAAATTAGCAGGCAGCTCGCTCAAAATGTGCCTATTTGAAGGAGTCTAAAATGAACGCTCTACAACGAGCGAGAGTGTCCGCTAAGAAGCCTTTCTCCCTCTCTATCTCCCCGACTTCTTCTACGGAGCATGGACCATCTCTGGTATGCTGCACTAGCCCCGAAAATTCCAAATGGGCATCTCTAAGGTGGGTTTGCAAACGAGAGCTGCAATGTTCCCGGCATGCCCCTCCTTGTGTGGTTAATTCCTCTGTTGATGGAGAAGCTCTTGCAAGGCCATATCTTATAGAAGCAGTGTAACTTGTTGCCAATGTATGCAACGAGGGTTTTTGATGCACTTCCTCTACTTCTGATGGTTGGCCCATTGGACCTATTGTTCGTTTTGTTGTTGAGTAGTCAAATGGATCACATGATAACTATGGGTGAAAGCATGTTACATGTCACACTTTTTCATGTCCCGAACAATGCTAACTAGCACAATTTTGACATATGCTAACTAACATAATAATAACATGAGCTACATCTCCAAGATCTATGATGTATGATATATCGGTAGAAATCTCTTGAAACAAGAAATCCAAATATACAACCTCCGACAAATTTTGATATTATTTGTAAAAAATTTACTGGACGCCCAACTTTTTTAAGATGTGCTCTCTCTCTCTCTCTCTCTCTCTCTCTCTCTCTCTCTCTCTCTCACGCTCTCCTAGCTATGTCGATATGTGAAGCTATCGGCTTCCCTACGAGAGAGAGAGAGAGAGAGAGAGAGAGAGAGAGAGAGAGAAGAGATAGGGGTTCACACAAAAAGAAGAGTTATCATTTAGATTTTAGGCACTTTATAAGCATTACAACATGTTTACACAATGGTGTATCAGGGGTTGACCCCAACAATCGTCCCCTTCAACCAAACTTGGCATAATCATCATCATACGTCCCCTTGAGTCAAGTTCTTCACTCTCATGACACAACAAGTTTTTGGTGTACTCACCAATTGCGAGTTTTAGGTTTTATCACAACAACCTAGTGCTACTACCGAGCTACCAACATAATGGGTTTTTGGTTTACGCCCAAACCTCGAGTTTAGGTTTACCCGTTAACATCATGAGAGTGAAATACAAAGATATGGGGCTTGATGTTTGGGAAGATCTTACCTCCGACCTCTTATTCTCTTAGCCAAGGTAGTGTCTAATCCCATCACATCCATAAAAGGACTCGTTGATTAAGTAATTATATCAATAAGTACAAATATTATGCGGGGTTTGGTTGCTCAAAATTTATTGGTAATACACATTTTGTATGCACATGCATAAAAAATAAGCTTTATGCATGATGGTGTGTGAATAACTGCTTAAATAAAAGCTTCTTTTACTAGAAAAAAAAGATTTAATAAAATATTGTTGCACCGCTATTGACGAGACTCACGATTGCTACTGACACCAATGCACGAGTGAAGGGCCCGCCAAAAGTGGTGTGACAGAGAAATGAACTGTGGTTTCCTCAGCAAACATGGCATGTACAAGTACCTAGGGACTGTCAAGGATGATGCAAAGATCCTTCTTTGTCCATAGGCGTGAAAGCATGTGAACGTGTCGCGCTTTTTGTGGTAGTTAGCATTTGAGAGAGAGAGAGAGAGAGAGAGAGAGAGAGAGAGAGAGAGAGCACAATGGCGTTAATAAGGAATTAAAGATGAAGAGCAAGAGAGAGAATTAGGAACCTTTTATAGTTGGATTAAAGAGAGCGGACTAGAGAACATAGGAGGAGATAAGAAACTTTTGATGTCCTTGGAACCCCACGAAGAGACCTTAAAGAGAGAGAGAGAGAGAGAGAGAGAGAGAAAGAGAGAGATCATAGGAGACCGTTGATTTTAGTGCTTATACATGTGCACTCAAAAATACACATACCCACAGAGACACATACACCAACACAATCATATTCTTTCATTTGTAGTAGTATATAGAGGTATAGACCAAACGCAAAAAATATATCAGCTTACATTAAATTTTAGTGTCATTTGAACTAATGGAAAAATTGTTATAGAGAAAGCAGATTCGAATGTTTGAAACAAAATGAATTCAAATCCCTCAAAGGTGCATGAAAGATACCAGCAGATTGTTATCCTTTTTGGGTTGATCCAAGCAATAAGGTGCATGAGTTTTGTGTCACCTATCCTACAAAGCAGGCAAGGAGCAAAAAAAATGAACCCATCAAGAATCACACATAAAATGCTATATTTGCATTGCCAAGTTGGAGGAGGTGCAGTACTATCCTTTTCGATGCATGAAGATGACAACAATTTTCTTTAGGTGCCAGAGAGTCGACATTGGCCAAAGAAGGCCAGAGCAGGCATGGCGTAGCAAGAGGAGAGTGCGCAGCAAGAGGAGGATAAGGGTTGATGGGCTAGAGTCATTTACCAGAGTTGATGGGAGTTGTTGGGGATGTGGTACTGTCAGGAGAGATAAGTGCAAGGAAGCGTGGAAGGGAGGTTTAGAGGAGGCATGGCGCAGAAAGAGGAGAGGGAGCAGCAAGAGAAGGATGGGCGTTGATGGGCTAGAGTCAGCATGTGTGCATGACGATTGGGTTGGAGAGAGACATCTCAAGATATTTCCTCACCCACTTACCTGCAAGAGGCATTGGACATGACTACACACACAAGCACACATTAGTCGGGGTGTGTGTGTGGGTGTGTGTGTGTGTGTGTGTGTGTGTGTAGAAAGCCTGTCTAGCCATTGGGTGTGATCAATGGCAGCCCATTTATTGGGCTCCACTGCTTGGGAAACTTGAGGGTCATAACTGCTAATAGATTTTGAATGGAGCATATCAAGGGTTTGGAGCCATGGCAAAACATAGCTGCAACAAGACATCAGCATAGAGCTGAATGTTCAACTTAAATACAAGGAGTGCCTTGCAAAGATGAGCAGAAATGCTCTTGCACTATAAGGATTGGCACTTGATCGTGATGTGTGAGACCGCAAATCAAGTGCAGGGTGTGCAAGGTAGTGCACAAATCAGGGATGCAGGCCAATGCCAATGTGTCAGACCCTTTGGCACAATATGGAGGCCGAGGCTACATGGTGGCGTACCCTTTGGCACATGGAGGCAGTAGTTTCATAGAAATTTAGCCACATGGAGCCTCAAAGCTGTCTTTTTAATATAGACATATATGCTTCATGACAAGCCAAAAGAAGTGATTTTTACATGCAAAGTGAGTAGATTGAATTCCTCAATGGCCCATGTAGGGTGATTCATTCATTTCTAATTCCCTTATGGTACTATGTTGCATAGCTTTTGTTGAAAGTAAAGAAAATAGCAATTGCCAATGTGTAATCCTTAAAAGGAAAACAATTATTTTTATGCGTTTCAAACCATGCACATGAAAAATGAGGATCGTTAACACATGTGTCATGCATGGAATTAATTGATTGTACTTCAGCTACTACTGAAATATGATTCAAGTAAACATGCTTTATTTTGTCAAAGACACAAAACGAATAATAGAAATTTAACTTGAATTAGGTTTTCTACTCAATGCATCTTCTACTACAATTGCTTTTCCCATTGACTGAAAGTTTTGAATGAACCCAGTCCCTTAATGTGGAGACCTATGCCAATAAATGCTTAATTTCTTATTGGTCAATTTGATTCAGACTTTAGAACCCATGAGGTAATGTTTCTAAACGTTTAGGGCATGTACTACATCAATAATTCTTCGTCATATGTATGGTATTTGGTATCTGAGGGTTTTTATTTTCTCTTTCAAAGGCAGTAAGGAGGTCATTTTCATTTGAACTCACGTGGTAACTTACATGTTTAAGAGGTGAACCCCCCGAGGCTTACTACCTATGTGAGCAATATGAAAATTAAACTGTGAAAGAGTATTTTCCCACCTCATTTGCTTATCACTTAATTTAGTTTGCATCAAAAACTATTTAAGACTTTGATGATCTATGTGCGAAATACATGGAGTGTCTAGGACAAAATGCTTCCATGCATTTAGGGAATATAAGATAGCTAGCCAATTGTTTTTTATGTATGCGTAGATTATTTTCTTGGTCATCCAATCAGCTACTTTCGTATGCTATGGAATGCCCTTCTTGAAGAAAAACAGCTCCAAGGCATTGTCCACAAGCATCACACTGGACTTAAAAAAGGCTTTGAAGGTCTAGTAATATTAGCACGTGGTGAGAGGTAAGCTTTGCCTTTAAATTTTCAAAAGATTCTTTCTCTTTTGCAGTCCATACAAATTTAACATTCTTTTTAGTCAAATCGTACAATGGCCTTACTATGAATGAGAATTTTTCTATGAAGCCTCTATAGTATGCACACATTCCTATAAAGCTTCTCGATTCATGTAGATTTGTTGGTATAGGCCATTCTTTTATTCCCACCAACTTTTTCAAGGTCCATTTCTATCCTTGCTTCAGAGATAATATGACCTAAATATTGAATCTCTTTTAAGAAAAACTTTTCTTTTGATTAATTGAGCACTCGATAGTTCACACACATTCTATAAGTACAATCTTTATTTTGTACTAGTAGAACAAGTGAACAGAATGGAGATAAACTAGGCTTGACCATCTCTTTTTCTGCAAGCTCATTCACTTGCCTCATAATCTCCTCTTGTTGAGCTGGGGAGACTCAATAAGGAGGCTTATTAGGAGGTGAACTACCAAGTAGAATCTCTATAAAATGATCATCTTGTCCCCTTTTGGGAGGTAGCTCCCTTGGAATGTCATTCGTAAACACATATTGAAACTCATTTAGGAAACTAGAAAATTCTAACTTCTCTTTTGTTTCATTTTTAACTTCATTAGGAACACATGTATCTTTCTTAGACTCCTTAATAAAAACCATGTAACAATAAAAAGATATTTTCATTACTTTGTCTAAAGTTCGAGCTTGTACAAGAGGTATAGTGTTGCCCACACTATTTACGTCAAGTGTAACATCCTTGCAAGTTACCTCGATAGGAAAAGAGAACTTTTCTCTTAAGAAACTCTATAGTGGCAACCATGCGATCAAAGCATGGTGCCCCTAGGATAAAATCTTCACATGATTCAATGGAGAGATAAATAAATCTTCTTTATCGACATAGCTTTGCACATGGAGCCTTATATTCCCAATCAAGAGAGTGATTGAAACCTCTTGCCCTTTGAAAGCTCCATCCACTTGCACCACGTCTTCCATCTCAAATTTATGAATTCCTAGCTTGGTAGCTAGCTCAACAAAAGTGAAGTTGTGGATAGAGACATGGTCAAACAATATGAAATCATCATGATGTCTTACTTTTTCCCAAGCATAAGAGAGCTCCATCTACTTGTACCACATCTTTCATCTCAAAGTCATGAATTCCTAGCTTGGTAGCTATCTCAACAAAAATGAAGTTGTGAATAGAGCCATGGTCAAACAATATGAAAGCATCATTCTCTCTTACTTTTTTGCAAGCATAAGAGAGTGGTGCTCTTTTGCAATGGCCTTCCTCTTTTAGAGCTTCCACTAGGGTGGCTCTGGGAGGGTCATTACATTCATTTTCCTTGGGACATGCCCAAGAAACATGACCTTGCTCTCCACACTCAAAACACTTGTTGTTAGTTAGCTCTATAAGAATTTTGTGTCGCATTGTTCTTCTTGTTTAGCTCAATTGATTTCTTAGTTTCCATTGACTTGAAGCTCTACTTTGTTTCTTGTTGGAAATGAATCTTTGAAGCAACCATAGTATGATGTATGACCTCCAAAATAGTTTTAGGTCCTAGTGAGTTAACATACTCACTCATCTCCTCAAATAGGCCAACACAAAATTGTTTATTTTGTTTCACAAAGTCTATCTTTTTGTAGACACTGGCTTTGAGATATAACTCCCAAAACTTATCCACATACTTTTGAATAGCCTCATATGAGTCCCTTCAAGCTTCACTATTCCATGAGGACTTTGTCTTTGGCATCACTTGCAAGGAATTTCTTTGTATCTTCAAAGGTTTTCAGGTCTTTGGAGCTTCACCTTGACTACGTAGGCTTACCCACCAGTGACTGGCTAAATTTTGGAAATGCATAGAGACATTTTAAGGATCTGAAGATTTTGAAAAAAAAATCTTCATCTCCAAAAGCCTCGTCAAATTGTTGGATGAAGTCTAACTATCAATTGCTCTGAAGGGTAAGAAAGCTGATATTCTTTTCCCCCTCTTTGAATTTCTTCAACTTGCATAAACTTTTTCATGCCACATAACTCCTCCATTTACCCCTCTTCGCTCACTTGGTTGGCAAGTTGCCATCCTCCACATCAAAAGATGGTGATGGTGAGGAGGAAGAGTAAGAAGAAGGCAAAGATGGTGACTAATTTCTCAGCTTCCTCTTGGCGGGATTTCTTCTCCCTTATTTGGAATTTCACGGAAGGAAGTATTTGATGAATTTTTCTCTTCTTTTTGGAAGGACTAGGTTTCCGTCATACCTATCATCTTCTTGGGATAGTATTACTCTCAAAGGTAGGAGGGGTATCACTTTCATACCTCTCCCTTAAAAGTTTAGGACGCACTTCTTCTTCTCAAACAATTTTCCTTGGAGGTCCTTCTTGTATTTGCCTTGGAGGTCCTTCTTGTATTTACTCTTCATTACCCAAAAATATTCCTCTTGGACTCATAGGAATTATCTGTTCTTATGCACTTGGGGAACTTGGGCTTGAAGGGTTTGAATTTGGCTTTGAACCTGCGCTTGAAAGGGTTTCCCATTGCTTCTTGTAACTTGTCAACAAGGTAGTTCACAACTCTGCAACCATCATCAAAGGTTATACCACGAGTCAAATATAAGTTGTCAATACTAATTATATTCTCTTGATTATGTTGGGCCATGATTGAATTTCCTTGTATGTGTATGCTAGCTCTTTCCTTGGAACTTCCAAAACTTTGGCTACTATTCCTCTTATCCCTTGAAAATTAGCACCTGAGTAACTACACCTGTGGTTTAGAACATTGTTGATCGCCAAGAGTAGTGGAGTGGGTTTAACAATGTGAGGCTGGCACTAGTCCCTATCAAGTAGCTAATATCTCAATATTGGTTAAGCCATAGGCAAGTCTCGAAAGATTCCATCATGAACATAGATCCCGATGGCGTCCCTCGTATCCTGTAAATAGGCATACCAACCAAGATAATTAATCCCAGCCCCACTTACCCTATTGCATGAACAACTCCAACCTTTGATAGATTACTCAAGGACCTCTCTTCTTAGGCAAGAAAAGAGAAACCCCAGCTCTGATACAAATGTCAGAGAATCTAATTCTTGCTTTTAGATTTAAAAAAATTTAGCTATGAAAGGAGAGAGTTTTCCTTAAGATGAAGATAGAGAGGAGACTATATGTTCAGCCAGACGGATTTCTTCACACAATTCCGCATTAAAAACACTAAAATTGTGCATATAATTCAAAGAGAATACCCAATTAAATTGATAACTCGATAAGGATTGGATTTGCATGGAGCCAATCCCCCCTCCAAAAGGGTCTTTTTATTATAGTTCTCTCTCGATGAGAGCTTTGATTATAGCACAATTTGTGCTCTTGTGAAGCTTTCCTTTGAACCAAGAAGATGGTGCTCTTCAAGATTCCATGGTACAACCCTCCTTCCCAAGACCTAAACACCCCAGTGGGAAGAAAAAACTGCAAGATAAGATGTAGATGAGGGTGAAAAAAAGTATTTTTCAAATAAGAGAATCGGTATATTGTATACAATTGCTCATGGGAAAGCTCTTAGCATAGCTTAGCATGATAGAATAATAGAGATGATGAAGAAGAAGCTTTCACTTGCTTGGATTTCCATCCATAGCCAAGTGCTTGAGCATGATGGTCTCCTCTTGAGCTCCCATGAGAGAGAGAGAGAGAGAGAGCTTGATTTGCTAATTTCGGCACTTGAAAGAGTGTGTAAGAGGAGAAAGGGAGCAAAAATTCCAACAAGACCTCTATTTTATGCCTATGCAAGTGTGCAACTAGTCTTCAATTGGAGTGCTTACACTTGGGCAATGAGCTGGGAACACTCCATAATGAAATGCATGCTTATCACACACTTGTCCACTCTTGACATGCACACAAAAAATTCCCCTCCCTTCTCTTGGACTCTTCTTGGCAAGCATAGACACCACACACACTCGCACATACTTGTTATGTTCACACAAAGCAAGTATGTTCTACTTTGGACATGTGGGCTAGCCAAACTTAGAAAAGGAGTAGAGTCAACTTACTAAATGAGGAAGAGCTTATCTAACCTTAGTCTTTAGCTTTTCCTTTTCATGTATTAAAAGCCATAAACTTATTCTTTTATTAGTTAGCTTGGGTGCAAGACCTTTGCACAATCCTTGGAGGCTTATGAAGCTAACTCGGGGCTAGAGCCCACCTGCTAATTTAGGAATTGCTAGATTAGGATAAACTTTAGTAAAACTAAAACTCACCCTTTGGGCTTTAAAACTTTCACCTACTATGCGAAACCTTATCACAATGCTTTAGAGGTGCCACCAAGCTGCTCCCAGAACCTACTAAATTTAAACAATTTGTGATAAGTCAGAATTTAACCTTGAGGCTTTCCAAACTTCATACTTGGAGTCTAAAGAGTTAGTCTAATGACTTGAACTTAGCATAGATATTTTTCTAAAAAAACTCTGATAATTGCTCTACGCCATCTCTTTCGTCTTGTACGTTTGATCAAAGCTTCTAAGGACCTAAATAGCAATTACTCTTGTTCTTTTATGGAATTTTCTGTTGCTTTGTGAGTGACCAACTTTTTGAGCCCACCGCACACATCCACAATAGGGGAAAAAAAAGAGGGCATACATGGGAGAGAACCATAAAATGGCATCTTTCTAGCATTTGGTTGCTCATATAGTTGTCTACAATGCGTGTACATAACCATAAGATTCAAGTTACCAAAATTCTCAACCTGCTTGCCCTTAAAGTTTTTCCAAAATCTTTCACATATTGTGTGTGTCTTTTCTTGTACTTGAAAAAATTGATGCTTTACTTTCTGTGTTCTTCTAATCTTTTGAATCAATGCCTTGTATGTATGCAAATGACTTTGATATTTATCTTTGTCCATAGTTGCATCTAACTTTATCAAGGACTTTCGAGTATCTTGACATTCTTTATCAAACCACCTTTTGCGTGATCTACACTTGTTGATACCATGGACATGCTTTATGGAAAAGCATTTTTCTGCAAAAGAACACATACCTTTCTTGAAAGCTTCCCATTTAGTTTCCAATGGTGCAACATGTTAAAGCTTTGTCATCCATAAATTTTTCTCATAAATTTCAATATACATTGGTGCCTATTTGAAATCCATACAAAGAGATAACTTATCTTCCCTTCGGTTTAGATTTTTATGCTTAGTTGTTTCTCCAGATGTAAGGTCAATTTACATAACGTTTGATGGTCTGATTTTGGGTCCATTGGCCAAGCCTAAAACTCTTATGCGATACATTATGGCTTTGAATAGTAACATATAATCAATCACACTATCCTGATTATATATTGTAAATCCATTGGTTCCACTCCATAAAAGATACACCATTGGCAATGTGCATACATGTGCTACTGCACATGTGTAAAAGTAACTTTCCATAGTGATCCTATTTATGCTTGTCACCTTTCACAATTGATATAAAATCTTTCCATAGTGATCCCGTTTATGCTTGTCACCTGTAAAATCTTAGGGAATTGAAGAGGGAGGTATTAGAGAGAAGGAGGGGATAGGGGGAGAGAGAGATAGAGGGAGAGGGAGTTAGAGAGAGTAAGAAGGGGGGATGAGGACCTAGAGAGCGAAAGCAGAGGTGTTGAGAGAGAGAGAGAGAGAGAGAGAGAGAGAGAGAGAGAGAGAGGGTCTCAGGGAGATAAAGGGAGATTGGGTGGGAGACAAAAGGGTTAGAGAGAAGGGGGGATAGGCATATATATATATATATATATATATATATATATATATAGAGAGAGAGAGAGAGAGAGAGAGAGAGAGAGAGATGAAGGGAGGGGAAGGTGAGAGTGAAAGGAGAGGTGTTAGGGGAAGGGAGAGAGAGAGGAAGGGAGGGGAGGAGGTGAAAGAGAGTGCAATTAGAGAGGAGGGGTGTTACGGATAGCCTGTGAGGGATGGGTGTTGGATGGAATGGGGTGAGAGAGAGAGAGAGAGAGAGAGAGGGGGGGGGGGGGGGGGAGAGAGATGAGTGGATAAGGGAGAGAGAATAGTTTTTTTTTTAAGTCCATTTTAAAAAATTATTCAAAAAACTATTATTTACTTGATCATTCTAGCGGCTACATACTCTTGCTTATTATATAATCTCTTTATGTTTAAGAGCAAGTTTTATCATAGTACTTTCAATCTATTGAGTTACTTCTGTTTAATTATAATTTTTTATGGCTTGTACTCTTTTTGATGACTTTCTCTTGTCTATTGGAAGAGTTGCTTAAATGCTATTTGATTGATCATTTTGCTCCTTTAAAGTTCATTTCTTTAGATTCTATTATTGATATTGGTATATAGAAAATATAATGTACCTTTAGAACGTACTATCAATCATCATGGAGAAGGTGGGTATGTATTGAAGGAGTATTTGTCAAGTGTTTACAAGGATATCATCACAAAACCGTCATCTCCTCAGTGCTTTAATGTTAGCACCCGCACCCCATTTGCTTCTGAATCAAACACTGCAAAGTTTATTGCAAGATTGTTTGCATGGTTCATCAGTTGCGAGAAAGAAAAGCCTTGTGGATCTTTTGAGATCTGCATCAGGGAAGAGCACCTTAACAAAGATCATATCCAAGATTGATCTTATCGTGAAGGTGACAAAAAATCCCAAAAGTTACAATGTTGATGTCATTTTTGAATTTCCACCGCCCAAGGAAAAAGTGCATACAATGGATTCAATGGAGAATCGATATGACCCTCCATCTATGGACCAAGCCACAAACCTCAAACATAGCCTTCTTTGGGGTTTCAAAACAAAGCCAATGTGTTGGTTCCATGAAGTGCATCACAATGAGGTTTGTCATGAACTTCTAAACTATGGACATTCTAAGTGTACACACATTTGTAGAAGCGCGTTGAGGGTATCAACATGGGGTGAGGTGTGTGACACAACATCAGGCAAAGTAGTATGTCACTTTTGTTCCAATGCTATATTATGCATTGGAACTTGTGAATGTTTTTAATATTATGTGATGCCATTGGATGAGACATGTAGTAGGCTATTAATTCATTGAGGTATGCACTCTCACAAAATTCATGACAACACATCAAAGTCACTCACAGACAAAGCAAAGAAAATTATGAAAAAGTACTTGTTGTAGACCATCAAGCGGGAGCCAAAAAAGTCCAAATGTGCGTGGCAAAAGAGATAGTGTCAGCATCTATTCTTTGATCTGAGGGTGCAAGCCATAAAATTTGTGAGAAACAACTATACGCTATGGCAAATGAATTGGGTCCCTTGGTACAAGACAACTAGTAACTGATCCATTGCAGTTACTATTGCAGCTTTATTTTAATTTCAATGTATGCTACATAAATGTATTATGTTTTTAATCCTCCTTTCACTGAATGTTGTTCTATCAATGTGTAGTGGCCCCACCAAAGAATTGTTTGGTATCAACACACTTCTCACTTTGAAACGAGATTGCACTTATGAATTTTTCCAAATCAGCAAGATTTTGGGGCAAGGTAAAGAAGGGGAGAGTTATGTTGTTTTCAAAATATCCACAGTGGTTCCATCATCAGGTGTTGACGTGGTGATATGCATGAGGTGAAATGGGACGAGAGATATACGCTAGGCCTGGGTTTGATTTAATCACACTAGACAAGTCACATATTATATATTTATGGCATGCCATGTATGTTATCCAAGGTATGTTTTTCTAGCACACATTGTGTTATAGAGACCATCGTTTTGCAAGAAATGGATTTTCATTTCTCGGTGGAATAGCATGTAGGACCAACTCACAATAGCCACATGCAAAATGAAGGAAGAGGACAAGGATTCACAATGCTTATTTTGGGAATGCCTCAATGACATGTTGGTCAAATGTGGGTGTAAGTCGACATATTTTTATGGACTCATGGAAGATGTCACATGCAAACTAAAATAAAGTGCGCCATGTTCTCAATGGCGATAAGGACAATGTGATGGAGGGTCGGGAGTAGGAACAATTCCTATCTTTTTCATCGGAAGCAAAGCATAAATCAATACACGGTCAAATAGGTGAGAAGTGGAGACGAGCACAATCCAAGGAGGTAGCTACAACCAAATCCCCAATTGTTACGACAATGATGGCAATTAGGTTATTCCAGAGAAAAAAAAAATAGCATACATGTACATGGATTCATGGCTAATCTAGTGGGAGGTCTGCATTGCCCATTGGGGTAGCATCATGCCCTCTATTAAAAATAGCATGGATGATCCCAACTTTCATGCAAAAATCTTGCCAAAACCAAGCATGGAAATTGGCTAGCAGGGGAGGATTCAAGAGGCAAATATCATTGTAAAATGCATGCACCAATGATTAAGCAAATGCACTCTTACAGAGCACTAACACTATTTTGTACTTGTAAGAAAAACATTTAGAGAAGGGTCCATCATTGAAACATCTTGCAGAGTGGCTTAGTAATTGACCACCTCATGTGAGACAGATCATTAATGAAACCATCAAGTAAATCCCATGCTATAAGGTGCCATCAAATCTAATGGACGACAAGGAAACTTCTCAAAAAAAGAGGTTTCCAATAGAGGTGATTAATGTTGAGGATGGGTGAACTCATTGATCCGAGTAGGACTCACTCACCCATGATCGATGGCTAGGTGGATGGCCAAGGAAGATAAATTTTTGCAAGTGAAGGGTCTATAAATACACTTGTCAAGAGGAATCAAGGGCGAGGGTCTATGGTAAAGGAGAGTAGGATCAATGAAGCAATGTGGGCTATTCAGTGCACTCACACAAGTAGCAAAGTGACTTACACTGGAATGCCTAATGGGGGACAAAAATGTGGTAGGTTCATTGTAGGGTCCAATGTGGGAGTCCCGGCTCCCTCATTTGAAGAATATTGCAAACATTCCAACAGAATCGTCTGCCAATGGTTTTGGTTCTATCTTGAGCATGTCTTACATTGCCATATTTTGGATAGATATTGATACAAAACCTAGGACAATACTGCCAGTGAAAATTGGCACAAACCTTTCTTTGAAAGAGTTGTAAAAATTATATGAAAGTGGGTATCGAGTGGAACGAACTGAGGGGAGTGCACTCCTACTATTGTGAGAACTCCATCCACCAATGAGAATGTGACAAGCTCATCACATACTCCAATGCAAAGCGTTCATTCCAACATTCAAGATGGGGTACGTATAAAGTACCGCACAACATTTCAACGGAGGCAACTCGCAAAATTGCTTCGGCAAACTCGCAACCCCCATGCCAAAGGGGTAATGAAGTTTTCAAGGTGGAAACACGTGGAGAAGGAAATTGTGGCAATATGTATGAGGTTCAAATTTGCAAAGAGCCAACTTGATGTGCCCGGATTTTCAAGATCATCTTGCATGAAGGCAATCGTGTCTTGCAAGTAACCACATTTACTTGTATTCTTGCGTGTTTTAGGCTTAATCTATAATTAGAATACATTTATCCACAAGCTAATTATTGTTGAAGTTCAAATCTTCCATGCACTTAGTAGAGAGAGCATTTATGCTACCATATATATATAACTAGGCTTTAATTGGCTTTCCCATACAATGAAACATGTTCTCTCTTCTTTGAGTATTTACAATTTTGGAATCCCAATGATGAGTATCAATTTTGGACATAATTTTGTAATGTATATTCTTTGTCTTGTTCACATTACAATGCATTGTTTTGTGATTATTTTTAACATTGTGCCATAGGATATGAGGTTGTTGAGATGTCACATCAGTCATCTATTCACATTAATATTAAAGTAATAGCTTCTCAAATGCTATAAAATGGCATTGTCTTCACATTTTTTTGTGACCACTCAATAGCTAATGTAGAGGACTACTCTCTCTCGACAATGTTTGACAATCTTGAGACGCCCATCAAGTCTACTTGAGATGCTCCAAAGGTCATCCCCAACAGTGAAGCAACATATGGAGCTCAATGGTTCAAGCAAGGTATTAAGGCAACAATAAAAATGTGTGGATGTTATTGAATGCAAGATACACTCCTTGCTAAACTTGAATGAAGAGGGGAAATTTTCCATCTTTTGTTGGACTCTCTCTCTCTCTCTCTCTCTCTCTCTCTCTCTCTCTCTTACAAGCTATCACTTTCTCTATAGTATTTTGTGTTTTAGTTGTTTATTTTTTTAGACACTTAGAGAGAGGGAGAAAATGAATCTTTGTGGTATGTTCTCTCTCTCTCTCTGTCTCTCTCTGAATGGAGATGGAGATAGAGGGAGAGAGTGACAAAAATAGTTTGGATATGTCTTTGTGGTAGGCATTCTTTCTCTTCCTCTCTCTCTCTCTCTCTCTCTCTCTCTCTCTCTCTCTCTCTCTCTCATGTTCTCTCTCTAGAATTTTTTGGAATCAGCTCACAAGATTCCAAAATATGCTTGTGTTAGCGGGTCGTCGTGACGGACGTACATGTAACATAGCGATGTGGCTCTAACATAATGTCAATACTTTGGGAAGTGACTCATATGGGGTACGGAGACTCTTTGAGGTTGTCAATTTCAAGAAGTGAACCTAACAAGCTAACGCAACAAATCAACAAGCAAATCAATCACTCAAGGATCATTGAAATTTGCCTATGTCCTTTCTCACCACTCTAGGTCATCACGTCATTTTGGCACTCGAACGCATTTGAAATGCAATGAAAATTTTGGAGGAGGTTTAGGACACCTAGGGCCACTATCCTACCAAGTCTGGTTGCAGTCCAACAAGGTACCAAAATCACGATTCATCATGAAAAAGGTCTTGAAAATTGTAACAGATCAGTCCAAAAAGATCACCCTATGGTCTAGGAACACTCTCTTATGGTCAAAATGAGTACAAATAGTGATTTAAGCACTCAAATCTACAATCAAGGCTCACTAACGTGTAGGCGCGAACCACAACAAAACTGACAATGCTTACACTTAAATGAAAGAGCAAAGAGACAAGAACACAATGCAAGTTTCAAAATTGAAAAGGGATCACCAAATCATTAGAAAAGTCGATTACAAGTTGGAGAAGCTTCATAGCTTGAGCGTATGTTTGCAGAGCTCTTTCTTCTCCTCAAGATAAGCCCCCCTTTAACATTAAAGTTATTGACCTTTATACCTAGGGCATTTTAAATGGACAGTGGTCGGCTCACACGGACCTTTATAATTATCATGACATCATTACAACTCAGAGAATTGACTGCTACTCTGGAATCAGGATTTACACAGAGTATCACTACATTAGCTCGAAAAATTAATAGAGTACAAATGTGGTGTCCGGCTAGGTGGACGTCCGTTTGATCAGTCCTCTAATATTCCCCCCTTCCTAGCTTCGTGTCGTCCCTTGACACGACCATGTGAAACCTTGTTGTTAGGTTTGTCTACAACTTTGTCTTCAATGTTGGTCTTTTGTTTGGAAAGTGCTTTGTCGTTGATGACGCTCCCCCCTTCCTTGAGTAATTCAGGTCTATTGTGTTGTTGATACGCGATTTGAGCCTTGATTGCCGATGCAACTTTTCTTCTTGTTTTGCATTCTCCTCTTTGTTGCCAATTTTGTCCGCAGTGAAGATGTATTTTGATGTGTTTGAGTTCGTAGAATTGATCCCCTTTGTGGCATGGACTTTATGATGGGTTTGCTTTCAAGGTCCACTGCAATTTGAGTTGTCTGCAATAGGTAGCCAATGTAAAAGCACTGTGTGAGCTATATATGGTTGTTGTGTATAGCTCGCTTGTTGAATTTGTCATTGCTTGTCATTGTAGGCCATTCTTCATTTTTCCATTGCTTGCTGAAGATTTGTTGTTTATATGAATGTAAGATATGCTCTTGATAAGTACGATGGGATCTGCAGTTGTAGCTCCAAGTCGTTGTCGCTTGATTTGGGTACCCATTTTCTTATTGTTGATGTGGAAGGAATATATACAAGAATGATGTGTTTTTAGATTAGGGTCTAAAATCTGGATGACCAAAGGAAAAAAACTTGGCGAGAAAAAAGTACCTTTGGTACACGCTCTTATTGGAGTTGAGTAGTTCCATTTGAAGTACCTTTCATGCAAGGTGAGTGCTTGGGAGAAACAAAGGAAGAGTGTCTAATGCAAGTGCCACTTATGAGACACTCTCTATGCATACGAGAAATTTGTCAAAACAAAAGCATGTAGTGTAACAGATGGAGTTCATGTGTGCTTCAAGGAACAAATGTAACACATATGACATCAAAGGACGTCTCAATAGCTTCCACGTTTCCAAGGAGGGTTATTGATGTAGAGAGTATTCTTCTTCTTCTTCAAGTAAACAAGAGAGAAGAGCTTATGGAGATGGTGATGAAGAGCTTACATCACTCCGTATAATAGGTATGTATTGCCTTGCGGCAGTAGACGCAACTGACGGCACTGAAAACTAAGCAGTCCCTGTCAATTTATAGGCATTGTAGCAATCCACATTGTTGTCCAAGGCAAGCTACCGGTGCCCCCTCTCAACCTGGATTAGCTGCAAACTTTTGGAAAAAGACTCCACTCTTTTCTGAAAACATGGCATAGCTTTTGACAGTTAACTTTCCCACTTACCATTCAATTTTTACACTGAAACTCACTAATTAAACAGTATCCGAGCAACTAATGAAACCATGACTAGACTATGTCACACCGTGATGCTCGGACATAATTTTCGTACTATCCCGGCATATTTACGATATTGCTTTTTATAAAAATTATTCCCGTAAAAATCTTGTTTTTTCTCCGAGTGACCATTTTTAAATCCGACGGAGACTAAAATTAATACTTTTATGTTTAGATCATCATAAAAAGCACGAAAAGCTTAAAAAATAATAAAAAACAAAGAAAAATCTAAAATTGAACCACAGGTTCCCCTTATCCATTGGAATAAGAAAGCGGATTCGTTTTTCACTAAAAAACACTAAAAATCATGAAAAGCTAAGAATAGCGTGAAAAGCACTCGAAAACCAAATTTTTACAAAATTGAACCCTAGCTTCTTTGAAACTCATAGGTTAAGGATCCAGCCCTGCTTTTTACAAAAAAACACATAAAGCATTAAAAACATGAAAAAACTAAAAATAACATATTTTCTCAAAACTGAACCAAACATCCGTCTTGTCTACTCGAACATGGAAACTACCTTGTTGTTTACTTTAGAACCTTACAATACTATCAAACAAACACTTTGAAATCAAAATTTGAAAAACGGACATTAAAATATTTTTCTTTTTTTTTAAGAGACCCAAAATTTGGGGTTCTTACAAGGGCACCACAAAGGGTATCCACGTGGCTATGTTGGGAGCAAGGATGGGCTTCCACCCTTGGCCATGAAATTCAACAGTAACCTTGCCTTGATGGAGAAGGAAAAAGAGAGAGATGGAAGGGGAAGATGTTGACACAAAAATAAGGGATGGATGTTGACATATCTACACATGTTAGTACACAAAGAAGCATAGGAGACAAACTCTTACACACTCTTACACATGAAGGTAACACAAAGAAACTCCATTACCCAAGACATAGGTTAGGAGAGGGGAAGGAAAAAATTGAGAGCATATACACAAGAAAGGCCTAAAGATTGCAGCCCCAAACTCCACGGCACCTCTTCTGGAGTTTGGTATTTGATATTTGATAAGTTACGAAATTGGGCACCCTCCTGTTGCATATGGTTAATTGTAATTGAGATAGCTTGCTTAATGGTTAATTATGTGTTGTCTATTTGATTTTACTAATGGTGAGCGCATGATGATTTGTAAATTGGAATTCTGGAAGTTGAGAAGGAGGCGTCGGCAAATAATAATCCTCTCGGTCATTTTATTTTTACGTAGTATTTTAGATCGTTTATTCAATAAGCCAATATGACTGTTTTTTAAGTAGGACAATGAGAACTTATCCTAAGAGGGTCATGCAATAAGCAATGTGTTCCACTCATAAACTAAAGTGGAACTAAGTGTAAAAGAAGGTGACACAGAAAAACTCCATTGTCCAACACATAGATTAAGAGAGGAGAAGGAAAAAATTGAGAGCATCTACACAAGAAAGGCCTAAAGATTGCATCCCCAAACTCCACGACACCTCTTGTGAAATTTGGTATTTGATATTTGATATTATTTGTTGGTGCCAAAAATTGGAAGCTCCTCTTTTACACTTAGTTCCACTTTAGTTATGAGTGGAATACATTACTTATTGCATGACCCTCTTAGGGTGAGTTCTCACTGTCCTACTTACAAAACAGTCATAATGGTTTATTGAATAAAAGATCTAAAATATTTTGCAAGAGCGGATTATTGTTTGCCGGTGCCTCCTTCTCAACTTCCATAATTTCAATCTACAAATCATCATGCACTCACCATTAGTAAAATCAAATAGACAACACATAATTAACTATTAAGCCATCTATCCCAATTGCGGTTAACCACATGCAACAAAAGGGTGCTCAATTTCGTAACATCCCTCCCACCAGGGATAGCAATTGTCCTCAATTGCTCAATAGAGAATCAACTGGACCGCAAGTGATGGAAGTGTCGAAAAGGTCTGGGAAGTTGCGAAAAAAAACTTTTCAGGCATCCATTTGGTATCCTCTCTAGGGTGGTCTTTGAAAGTCAAAAGATAGTGGTTATAAACCATGCCAATGTATGTGGTGGTGGTCACATGATTAACTATTTGTGCAAGGATGAGTTATTCTTCTTGGTCCACAAGTGAAGGTGGATCCTTATAAATGTGATGTGTAGGTAGGGTTCCTCTGAAGGGGTACTAATATACTAATGTGAAATGCATTATGAATGTGCTTGTCTGAAGGAAAATTATACTATTAAAGTGCATTTCAAGGTTAGGCACATTATTTAAATCTGCTAGGGTATTATACCATGACCCAAAACATATTGGCTATGCAAGCATAAGCTGAAGGGAGAGAGAATGAGCAAAATTTTAACAATCCTCCTGCCTAACATATCCTTCATTAAAACATTATACAAACATCTTTGTATCCTTGAATTAAGCTAGCACATAAGTAGTAAATTAATGATGCAATTTTATCACACGTGAAGAACTTAGCATTTGGCTTTTTGAAAAGAGTGTAAAGCATTGTAAATTGGATACTTCTCTAGAATTTGAAGCTTACAATTCGTGAGAGAATTTGTAACAAAGTGTGATGGCCTTGGTGATCGATCAACATTAGAACTAAAAGTGGCCTTTGTGCCTTGATTAATAGCATGAAGATTAAAAAATATATAGTATGTAATTATCAAGGATAAACCACAATTAATAAACTTGAATGCTGTCGCGAATGTAGTCAACAAATTATAGTTGGATGCAATTTGATAGTAGACCCCCATGGAGAGGAAGGTGAATGGATACTAAAGTCGATATGAATTTCTATATGCCTATGTACGCTTGGCATCAAAGTTAGAAACATAATAAGCTTAACAAGTTCAAAGCATGGATAATAGGAGTTAAAGTGATTACCCAAAACTAAATCATAATTGACCGATTGTTTGGTTGATTGAAAATTAGGACTCTTGTTGAAAATTACATTAAATAAACATAGAAGAGAAAAAATATGGACTTCTCATAGCGATAGAAAATACTTATCAATTATATGGTTTTTTTTTTTTGGTTACATGTCATCTATTATATGATTTTCTTATTTATTTATTTTTATTACTTATGTCGTCTCCATACTCCATTAAGATCCCCACCAAAGCATCATGATTCTTAGTTGTATGCATCATTCTCACAGTCGCTAGATCATTGAGGTCTCTTGGAATTACATTAAAACCTCTCTTCTTCTTCTCATCCAAGGATTGGAGCAGGTAGTGACTTTCTTAATATTACATGAGCATTCTAATACCTAAACTTTGGAAACATTTATTAAAAACTCTTATTTCAAACTAGTCGACGAGATATCTTGGAGGGTATTTTACTCCAAGATTGAAGGGATAGCTTTCCCTTTGAAACTGTTCAGCCTTAGTGCACAATGATTAAATTAAGTCAATCTATGACACTCGAAACACAACTCTTCGTATCTCCACATACTGATATTAACTTGGCACCACAAAGTTCATGCTCCAATCAAAGAGGGGAAAGATATATGCTAATAATACCCATTTCATCAAAGCATTGTTGACTAGTGCCAGCTTTTCTTCTCATAAGTTGTGCACTTTCAGATTTCACACAACATATGGCGATTTCTTGGAAGAAAGGTACTAACACAAGCTGAGGGCAGTACATTCTTGGACTAATACACCCAAAAGAGAACCCACACATGCTACATTGTAGCTTTCCTTCATGTATATGGAAACTACTACTTCTCTTTATTTGCCTACCTCCCGTCTTCACTAAGGCTTGTTTGAGAAACCCAAAAAAACAAAAAACAAAAAACAAAAAAAAAAAATATGAGCAAGGAGACATGTAGCCACATATTGTGAACAAATGACAATTTCCTTTTTCGACAATGTCATCCTATGTGTAAAAATACAACAACTAATAGACGCTTGCATGTGGATCTCCCAAAACCTGAAACACAAATGAATTTTATAGTTGACGCAAGACTTGCATGCCATTGCACATTAACACTAAAGCTACTAAGAGTTCGTTACCAATAAAATATCATCTATTTATGTCAAAAGGAATATTTCCAACCTGTTAAAGTGGACAGCAGTGTTCAAGAAATGGTTGGAGAAGGGTTTCTCCAAGATGACACAGAGAAAGGGGGGCGGTAAAGTGAAGTTCGCTGCTCTAAGCGGTGATACCTATGTGACTGTTGCGCTCCTTGCACAGGCTAGTGCCATTAAATAACCCGTCTTCTGACAACGGGAATGAACGGAAAAAAAAAAGGGTTTCCTTCAAAACAATTTTTTCAATGTCTGGGCTGCTGCTTATAATGGCACTCATCCCCAATCTGCATAGCGAGAAGTGTAAGCCACTGGTCCCCATTACTCAAAAATCGCCCAGCAAGAGCTTACCACTAGCTACAACATCAAGCTCTGGGCAGCCTGTTAACCTGCACGACAGGCATTAAATACAGTTAGAAACAAGGGAAATTTACCAAAATACCCCTGAGATTTGTGGAAATTCCCAATATACTCATCCAAATTTCAAACAGTCCCTATATACCCTCATATTTGGCCAAAAAACCCCCAAATGCCCTACAATTTTTCCAAAATGCCCCTCATTAAGCTCACAAGCATATCCAAAGAGATTTTTTTTGCAATTCTTTATGGGAAGACTGGTTCTCCCTCAACAAAAGATGATAGAGCAAGGACTTTAGATGGTATCAGGGGCTCTCACAGTGAAATCGTTCATTGTTTTTAGACACAGATAGCTCTATCTGTGAGCTCATTGGGGTGAATAGTTTTGTCTAAGACAGTTAAAGCTATATCTCTTTTGTCAAAAAGATTACTCTACAAAAATTGGGGTAATCCATCCCAAAATGATACAAGGGTATATTGGGAATTTCTGAAATTTGAGGGGTATTTTAAAAACTTCCACGAATTTTCAGACTAGAAACACATACTGTGTGAGGGTGCAAATATAGTTACACATCAAGTTTCTAAATAAAGGCTCCTTTATTGCTATCGGCAGAAACAAGATCTCCTTTGCAAATGGCCCCATGAACAAAAACGTGATGTATAGTTAAACCCCAGACAACTGAATAAATACATTCAAATATGGTTATACAGGACAAATCCACAGACTATCATGGACTCATTGCTTACATGGTGCTGTAGAAGGAAACATAAAGATTGGAAAACTTGAGCAGCCTCTATCCTGTTTGGCTAGCTTAGCTAACGGCTTGACAGCATCTTTCCTCACCATCAGTAGCCTCTACTTTTTTGGCTAGCTTCGCTCATGAATGACAGCATTCTCTTAAACTTTTCCTGAGGTCTCTTGGGATGTTCTACAGCATTAGAACTTCTCTTCTTCTCACCATCAGTAGCTTGCAGGGCTTTTTACCTTGCGAAGCAGGCTTTGCCTTACAACCCCGGAGGTGAAAGTTAGTATCTTGTTAAAACATTACAATGGCAAAACAAGCCCTAGTGACAAGCTGAGTTGAAACACAAGGTCTTTAATCTTGATCGAACGGAGAGTTGTCCAAAAGCTCAGGCTTAGCAGTAAACAGTACGCATTAATGTCTCTAGATATGAATATAATATGCCATAACACCACAATGACTTGATCATTATTTGTATCAATAGTATATAAAATGATGCTCTCTTAAATTGCCACAACAAACAACAAACATTAAATTTTTTTAAAGAAAGCAATATCACATGAGCTTAAAATACCTGAAACTTGGGTCATAAATTTGGACCACCATATTAGTATTAGAAGTTTTTCAGTATTTTCTCCTGCAGCACTCCCTCTGCGAGTAAATGGGATGTAACATCCTACACAAGCCACACCTTGAATGTTAGTCAAATCCTTTGATTGCAACAAGTCCAAACTTTCAAAGATTAAAAAAGGCTTTCATACCTGCATCATTTCTCTTTGACCTGACAAAATTGCCCCAGTTCGAAGCGGGTCAGCAATTCCTTTCTCTTTTGCAAAAGATGCCTACGCAATCAAAATAATACTGGTTATATATTGCCCGCAAACATCAGCTCCAATTCCTGGAAATGAATACATTTGAGTAAAACCTGAACATAGCCAGCTTCTCCTGTCCAGTCGTCATCAGACTGAGATAGGACACGGATAATCTTTACTCCAGACGATTCCCACTCCTTGAATTTGTGCTATATTTGCATTCATCACCATGGAAATGCGATCAGTATGTTGTTGCAATTAGCAGCTATGTCCACTCATACAAAACATTAGGTTGTATCACCTGATAAGCCATCCACTGTAAGTTTTTAGTGCCATAATACAACCTCACATCCGATCTCTTGAGCGCATCAAACCCGGCTTCTATAAGAGAACGAACAGGACTGTCCTGGGCCAATCATGAGAAATACATCACTGACAAATAAATTAAAATTACTTTAACAGCAACTGATATTTACTGTCCACGGCTTTACCTATCAGCCCTCTCTAGCTTGGAACTGAAATTATAATTTCCTCGGGTAATATCTTTGAATCAGATTAGTTGGTTTAAAGTTCGACTAAACATATTTAATGGGTGTTCACCATTGACAGTCTTCAACAGCAATGAATTGACAACAAAAAGTCAAGTTCTTACCGTCAGTTAAGAGAACCATCACACATTGCAGGAGAAAGTAAGAGACAGCCAAAATACATTGGCGTCACCTAAAACAAGAAATAGGTCAATCCATCCTTCTCAAGTTTAAGATTGCTAGACTAAAGAAACGGGCTGGTGGACGAGAGAGTTGCGAAACATTCCAGCAACTATTATTCAAGATAGGAGGAAACGGTCTTCCACAGCATTGGCAGAATGGTATTGCTTGCTGCCTTATATTGGCGGACCTCTGCAGGCGATGGGAGTACCCATAGAGCTCATCTGCGAGTCATGGCTTTACACAAGACAATCATGGGGCAGGTTTGTACTCCCAAGGGGTTATCTGACCAAACGTGAGGGAACTTGAACTCTATCAAGTAGCAACCACTTGGCTAAGCATGGCTGAACTTTTTATTTATCCACAAGTGAGAGGGGGCCGGGTGCCCGAGTGTGGCAGAGGTCTGCTGATATGGCTGTCAAACCAGTCAAAGTCCAGAATTGGGGGGCTGCAGATCTCAACCGAGATCATAGAAGAAACTGAAATCATGGAGCCAAAGCAGATTTTGCTGCCTCGTTTTCGCATGGCTCAAAGAAACAAGCAAGACAGTACTTTTTGAAGTTCAAGGATCGAGGCACCCACGAGGCAGTGTGGGTCGACGAAGACTTCTTCACAAAAGTAGAGCCATACAAGTAGTGCCGCCATTTCCTCAAGGCATGGACTACAACGTAAATCTCCTTCTCATATGTTGGATAACGCATCTCAGCGTCAGAAAGTTTCTTAGTTTCAAACACAACAGGACGTCCATCCTGATACAACGCCACACCAATCGCATAATCACTAGCATCCATTTCAACTACAAATGGCTTGCTAAGATCCATGATATGCAATATTGGCACAGTAGTCACCAAATGCTTTAGTGTTCGAAAGCTCTTGTTGAGAGCCTCATTCTAGACAACAAGGGGTGAACCTCTACGGTGAGGACCTAAAGGCTTCGGTCCTTTCATCCCTCCTTTTAGAAGTTGCGTAAGCAGAGCAACAACTTTAGAGTAAAATCCTTGATAAACTTGCGAAAGAATCCTGTAAAGCCTAACAAGGACTTGACTTGGCGCACATCCTTCCAAAGGACATTTTTGAAGAGGACAAACCCGAGATCATAGACGAAACTGAAATCATGGAGCCAAAGCAGATTTTGCTGCCTCGTTTTCGCCATGGCTTAAAGAAACAAGCAAGACAATACTTTTTGAAGTTCAAAGATGGAGGCATCCACGAGGCAGTGTGGGTCGACAAAGATTTCTTCACAAATCAACATGAGTTGTTGGTAGACTACAAGGAAGCCATGCAGCTCGATACCAGTACCCCACCTCACATCCAACCCTATGTGCATGTGGACAAGCTATAACTCTTATTTCTAGGGTTTAAATCAGCCTAGGAAGTGTTATGGCACCCTTGTGAGCCTGTACACAGGACGTTCATGTCCAGGCACTTGAGTAGCCGCATACCCTCTAATTTCACATGCGTACAACTAGTGTCTAATAGGTGTAGGCATTGAGGAGTGTTCCCATACAGCACCATTAGTACCAAGCCTAGGTAACACTTACATACGAAGCATCTCTTATTGGTAGGTCCTCAACTTATTGATAAGTGACATTTTAGCATCATATGTTCAAGATCGTCGCAGGTCAAATGATATTGCTTGACCAAGCTTAAAGTTGGTATATAAGTGACCCTAGGGGGGTCACTTCTAAGCAAGTAAGTACCCTCAGCACCGGTAGCACAAGGACCCAGCATTTTCAAACCCAACATCGCCAGCGTTTTCAATCCTAGCAGTGCCAGCAATCACTTCCGCTGCACATAACAGAACCAAAGACATCAAAAGCCACCAGCGATGAAGATGACAATGAGCAGTTGCGAGAGAAGCTCGTTGTCGATGGACAGACACATGCCAACTGATAAAATCTGGCAGCCAAAGGTAATGGAAGAACAGAAGGGAGAGAGCCTTTGAGGACGAAGATAAGGGTGAAGAGGCAGCTGCCATCACCAAGAGACTTCAGTAGGAGAACACCAGGGACAACAAAGCACTATATTGGAGCTAACAAGAAGCTTTCATCTAGAAAATCGAATAGTCCACTTATTGAAGGTGGCTCCTAAAGATCATTGCTGGAGAGAGAGACAATGGAGGAGGCTTTGACATTGAAACCAGGTGAAATCTGCTCAAGAAACTTGGTAGAGAGAGCAGAGATGAGAGCAGTTAGCTCACCCTGAACAAACCCAACGCTAACAAGCAGCAACAAAAACCAAAACCCCAAAAACAAACATCCCAAACCAACCAAAAGAAGGGAAGGGAAAACAAAACAAACAAAACAAGAACAAAGAATGAAACCATTAAGACAGGCTCACACACGCGCACACACACCCGGAAGCAAGCAACACAAATTCACACACACACACACACACACACACACACACACACACACACACACACAAAAGACCCTAAGATTAAGCATCCATGCACACACACCCGTACACACTCAAATTTACACACACCCAGAAGCAAGCCAACAGAGATAAACATTGTCACGTGACACATCCAACCCTATGTGTCTGTGCACAAGCTACAGCATGATCAGGGTTCAATCAGTCCAGTCAATCTAGATTAGAAGTGATCTGGCACTTTTGTGAGTCTATTCGTAGACCGTGCATGCCCAGTCACTTAGCATAGATGCATATCCTGTGGTTGCACACAGCATGATCATCAATATTCCCATCAGAATCCATTAGAATCAGTTAGGGGATTTTTCCAGTGCATTTAGCCTATTTTCCCTATTTTTGACATTTTTCACTTATTAATTTAAGTGATTTTCCAACAAAAGTAGGTAGGGCAATTTTGATAAGTTTGTATATAAGCAAACCCAAGTTAGCACTAAATGGCAGAAGAGGCAGCAGGAGCTCCACCGCTCAACAGGCACCTTCTCAGCAAGAACCATCAAGAGCACCATAGCCTTGGCGTTTTCCATCCCCTATAGCCTAGCGTTTTGGTCATCGCCATCACCTCCCCCAAGTTGGCGTTTTCAGCCTTGCAATCATCGCCAACATTTCCAGATAGCTAGCGTTTTCACTAATGCTACAAGGGCTGCCAGCGTTTTTTATTTTGATTTTCAGCCTTCAGTGAAGCAGCCAATTCAGCCCTAGATACTTGCAGAAGATCATCATTTTCAGCCCCTTAAAACGCAGCCAAACCAGCGTTTTCAGCAGCCCGAATCAGCCCCAGATTTTCAGCCATAGCGTTTTTATGGATAGCAGATAGAAAACCGCAAGTTTCAGCCCTTAAGTCATCGTCACCGGCATAGTCCCAAGTTGCATCAGTTTCCATGCATCATCATTGTACCACCTTTGTGCAATCATAAGTAGACCACTCTCGCCGACGAGAGTGGGGCCTTCGGAGGAGGGTTTGACAACGTCTCTGGTGTCGTATCTCTCTTCTCTCTTTCTCTCAGACTCATACACTTGCACACACAGTGTCCACTCACTTTGTTCGTGATCATAGGACTCTCCATAAAGAACAGAAGGCTCTCCCTTCCATAAGAACTAAAAGGAACCTTGAGCAAATATGGATCACTCATCTTGAGAAAATACAACATTCATTCCGCTGCACCTAACAAACACACACCCACTCAACGCAAAAAGAAAAAACACAACAAGAACCAAAGAAGAAAGATCACACTCGGAACTAGAGAGCACCAACGAACCAACAGGATCAACAAAGGGCAAGTGTCGCACAATCTGCAGCACCGGGTTGGGAGGGTTGGTGTGGGAGCAAGGACATGGAGGAAACCTTCTCCACCTAGAGGCAAGTGTCTTGACAAGCTCTGTGTTGAGGCAGGTAGGGAGATATCTGGAAAATCGGGTAAGAAGACGGAGAATCTCGTGAAGACATTACCGGGAAAATCGATACAAATGCCGGAGGCGACGCAACAATAGATAAGAGGGTAGCATTGTCGGTTGAAGAAGTCACAAGGTGAAACAGGCCTGTATGACGGTAGACTTTAGCTTTCACCCGATCATTACTTTAACTTTACGACACAAAGGAGCTTCACGAATAAACCTGTGACTGGGAATTACACTTCAAACAAACCACGTCTTAGCAACTAAAGCGCTCCCAAATAGACAAGGACACCCTATTAACCCCAAAGACCGATGCCCCTTTCGATATTTCTTTTTTCTTATTACACTTGAGAAAAACTTGTAAACTTCTACAAGTTGTCCCACTTTCATCGGGCTGAAATTCCCTTACTTTAACCAGTTTCGGTAACATAACCACAGTAGAAGTCTCCACGGACAAAATCCCAAGTAAACAATGACTTTACACGCACTTTAGAGAACTTTACAAGACCTAGCAAGAAATTACAGCACGCTGAAATCTTTGTTTTTGGCCTCCAATTTGCACTAAAACACCTATTCAGTGATTCCCTAGCTCCCCAAGAGCTCCTGGGACCTATAGGCATCAAAACTTGCCAAAACCCTAAACCTGCAAAAAATTACAGCATGCTATTATTCTCTGTTTTGCGCTGCGATTCGCGTGTTGATCACTTTTATGGGTAGCCCGCCACACCTGTAGGGTCACTTTCTCTTTGAGTTAGACGAGATTCCTCGCAAGAAATCTCTCTAAATTGTCTTATACAAGCACCCGAGGCTTTCCCGAGGCTCCCCTGGCGTTACCTTGTAGTTTAGGTGCAAAACACTAAACCTGCAGAAAAACACAGCAAGCTGTAATTTTCTGTTTTCACATCATTTTGAGCGGAGCAAACAGTCTAGGCGTGTCTCAAAAGCTCCCGCACGCAATGGGACAGTTCCCTTGTAAATTGGACGAGTTTTCACTCAAGAAAGTGCTCCATTTTCGCATTCCTTCGCGATGGAACTGTGCGTACCTGAAGGGGATTAGCAATTAAATAATCCCTTACTTGTACAGAAGGCTCTTGCCTTGACAAACGTACATAAAACCCCCAAAACTGTACATGGTCATCTAAAAAGCCCAACTACTGGGGCATTACCATATGTGCAGAGGGGAGAGAGAGCTACGCGAGAGCAAATCATCGCGCTGCATGGGACAAGGGAGAACGTAAGCTTTCCATTGTCACCTGCACCCACTACTCACACACACGCTGTGGAGCAATAAGTGAAAATTCAGCCCTCACCCTCAAATTGGGCGCCCCCTCTTGGGATGAGATACTTTGGACCATGTGTTGACCTGTAGGCTGCTCTCCTACTTCCATGTGTCCAGTTTGCTCCTTTTGGTTTAATTCCTAGTACCCACCAACTTATAAAGTCCTGCTATTGGTCGGATTCCAATGCCAATCGGCCCAACCATCTCGTGGCTGCCTGGCCTTGTCTCTTGCAGGTGAAACTCTCGGCCATGCAATGTCCGAGCATTTGTAATTTTAATAAGAGGGTCCCAAAAATTAAATAACAATCAAGGGAAAGAAACTGGCAAATATATATAATGGTTGTCACTCTCGTGACATACCCCCTCTTAAATCGCAAACGTCCTCGATTGCATGCCATATATACATGCTTGTAAGGTGCAGCGGAAGTGAATGTTGAACTTTGCTCAAGATGAGTGCTCCGAACTGTGCTCAAGGTTCCTTTTACTTGCGGAAGGAAGGAGAGCCTTCCTGTAAGGTGCAGCGGAATGAATGTTGTATTTTCTCAAGATTAGTGATCTTTATTGCTCAAGGTTCCTTTTAGTTCTTAGGGAAAGAGAGAGCTTTCCGTCTTGTAGAGTGCTGTGGTCACAAACAAGTGAGTGGATTGTGCATGCAAGTGAATGAGACTGAGAGAAGGAGAGAGAAGAGATACGACACCCGAGAGGTTGTAAAACCCTCCTCCGAAAGCCCCACTCTTGTCGGCGAGAGTGGTCTACTTTGATTGCACAAAGGTGTACAATGCGAATGCAATGGACTGATGCAATGGGACTATGCCGATCACGACGACGGTGATGACGACGACGACTTGATGGCTGAAATCTGGGATCTTTTATCTGCTGATTTTCATGGTCTTCTTGGTGGCTGAAAATGACTGTTTTGGCTGCGTTTTGATGGCTGAAAATGGGGGAGCATCTGCAACCTTCTTGGGCTGATCTGCTACTGTGTCGTAGGGCTAGAAATGTTGTGGATCTGATGCGATAAGGGCTGAAAGTTAAAAACGCTGGCTGGATCTAGTCCTTGCAAAAAACGCCGGCCTGCTGGGAGTAAAAACACTAATGGCTGATGTCAAAAACGCTGATCTGCTGAGGTATGAAGACGTTGGAACTGCTGATGTGCATAGCACTAGGGAATGCTGAAAACGCTAAGGCCTAAAGGTGGTTGGTCGCGGGAAAAACGCCAAGGATGGCCTTGGATGGCGATGGATCTTGATGTTGAGGGGGGTACTGCTGAGAAAATGCCTGTTGAGCGGGAAGCTCCTGCTGCCAAATAGTGCTAGCTCTAGTTTGCTTATATACAAACTTAGCCCTACCTACTTTTGTTGGAAAGTCACTTAAAAATAATAAGTGAAAATCCCAATAAATAGGAAAATAGGCCAAATGCACTGGAAAATTCCCCTAACTGATGCTAAAGGATTCTGATGGGAATTCCGATGATCATGCTGTGTGCAACCGGAAGATATGCATCTATGCTAAGTGACTGGGCATGCACGGTCTACGAATAGACTCACAAAAGTGCCAGATCACTGCTAATCTAGACTTGACTGAACTGACTGAACCCTGTTGTGGTGTAGCTTGTCCACGGACACATAGGGTTGGAATGTGTCACGTGACACTTCCATTCCTTTAGTGAGAGAGTGCAAATGATCACAACAAAGCGGGAAACACTGTGAGTGAAAGTGCTGAGACTGAGAGATAGAGAGAGAAGAATACGACACCAGAATGTTGTCAAACCCTCCTCCGAAGGCCCGACTCTCTATGGCGAGAGCGGTCTACTATTGATTGCACAAATCTCTACAATGCTTTGGACTTGCCGACAATGTCGACGAGGATGAGGACAACGACGAGACGAGCTGAAATCTAAAAACGCTAAGGGCTGATGTAACAGACTTGGACACTCCAAGTCAAGAATCAACCGCGACAGCACCAAATAACCACTTCAAAACAATTCACAGATCACAATAGATTTGCACTGGCCCGGCGGAGTTCCGTGCCTAGAGATATTGGCCCCAAAGACTGGCGCCCCTTTCGGTATTTCTTTTTGTATTAATCAATCATCAAAGTACAAGAGAGCGGTTAGGGTTTCACTCTCAGACTCTGCGTCCAGATGCTCTGAGAAGTGAGGCCCTCACCACTAATTTAAAGGTTACATGGGATGCCCAAAAGCAGAGCCCCAAAAGCTTGAAAGCAAAAGCAGATTCTCTCTCTCTCTCAATGAGAGTCAATAAAAAGCAAGTTCTCTTTTTCTCTTTCTTTCTCCCAAATCAAAGCGAAAAGCTGAGAATTGCGTCGCTCAAAATTTCCCAAAAAAAATAATAATAATAATAATATTCCGTCTCCGCGATTTCCGGAAATTAGGGTTTCTGGCAAAATTATGGTTTGCAGGAATTTTCGGGTTTCTGTTGTCCGCCACGTCATCACTTTGTGACATACCCCCTCTTGAAAGCATTGTAATCGACCGCGATTACGCCTGCAAAACCGACAAAAGCCATAAACCGTCTTAGCAAACACTGACTGTTAGTACCTACGTACTAGGAACACACATCTAGCACATGTACAAAATCGACAGTCACATCACAAGACATCACCAGACATCACAAGACATCACATGACATTCAACATTCATTCGGATCTTAGACCATGATTTATCGGCAATGTAGCTAGCAATCACATCTAGATCCAATCGGGACCTCAACGATGTCCGATTGTCTAACCCCTATTGCAACCATGTCTATTCGAGATCAATCATACCAAAATGCTACAGTCATTTAAGCTATAAGTTCCTGTACTCACAAGAAGTCAAGAACAAATCAGTATCATAATCAGGAATTCCATTTCATAAAGTCATCCAGCAGAATACTGTCAGCTCTCAGTATCCCTGAAGCTCAAAGAGACATCAGTGACTTTAGTATCAAAATCGAGGCATCTGTTGACAAAGGAGCGGAGTAACTCCCCTCTTGTGCATCCCACTCCACCAGATCTTCGGCCAAGATGAGTTTCTGGGTTCCGTTTGGAGTAGACTATGCTAAACCAAAACATCGAGGTAAAGTTTCACAATCCGAGGAGTATCTGCTAGGTCCTCCTCCTCCATCCACTTCGCATCAAATGCAGGAAAGTTCTTGAACTAAACCAAGAACCGCCTTCGGACTTTACCTTCCTTCGTATCGTTATGTGCCAAAATCTGTTCAAGAACAAGGATTTCCTCCTTTTCTTCCACTGCGGGTTGCTCATCAGGCTCCCCATCATCAAGCACATTACCCTTAACAGGTTTCAAGAGACTCACATGCAATGCATTGTGAATCCTCCAAGTATCTGGCAGTTTCAATCGGAAGGAAACATCATTTATCTTTTCAGTGATCTGGAAAGGTCCGTAGTATCACATACTAAGCTTTGGAAAAAGCCTCTCCTTTCCCTTTTTCTTTCGCAGGCGTGCCTTCTCAAAAGTAAGAGCACCCAATCATCCTCCTTCAATTTCAAGTCGCGACGATGGGGATCCGCTGCCTTTTTCTGTCGTTCTTGAGACTCCTGTAAAGTCTCGCGAACCTTGGCAAAAGCCGTATCCAAATCTCGCGAATATTCATCCGCTTCCAATATCTAATCTTTCGTGCTCAGGAAGGATGGAACCTTCGCAGCACTTTCAACAATCTCACATGGCGTCTTCCCCGTCGAAGAGTGTATCGTGTTATTGTAGGCAAATTCCACCAAAGGTAAGTTCTTTTCCCATTGAGTCTTTTGATCCGAGATACAAGACTTCAATAAATCTAAAATCACTGAATTGGCAATCTCAAATTGCTCGTCAGTCTGCAAGTGGAACGATGACGAGAACTGCAACTGCGTGCCAATTGTTCTCCCAAATTGCCTTCCAAAACAAACTCATAAATCTGGGGTCTCTGCCGGAGACAATCATCTTAGACGTGCCATGTATCGGAAAATCATCGTGATCATTCTGTGTTCTCGGGAGATCAAAAATGAAATCCATTGCAATACTTTCCCAGGGGTGGGTGGGTATGGGTAAAGGCTGTAACAATCCCTGTGCCTTATGCCTGTCAAACTTGACCTTCTGGCATACCAAGCAACTGCGCACAAACTCTTCCACATCCTTTTTGAGTTTCGGCCCAAAGAAGTATCTCTCTACCCCTTTCATGGTGGTAGCAATGCCGCGGTGACCCGTAAAAGGTGGACACTGGCATTCAGTCATAACCTTTTCCCTCATCGGTTGTGTGACGCACAACATAGTCTTTTTCATCAAGTAGCCTTCCCGAAGGGAGTATCCCCGCTACTGTCTCCCCATCCCGTATCCTTGTGAAAATATCTGCAAAATCTGTATCTGTGGCATATTGATCGACCATATCCTCGAAGCTCCTATGATGTATCGCGGAAATAGCCAGAACCAACGGTTTCCGAGACAAAGCATCTGCCACCACATTCTTTTGTCCCTGCACATGGACAATCTAGAAGTGGAACTATGACAAGATGTTCGTCCACCGCATCTGCTTTTCCGAAGCTGCTTCTGTGACAAGAAGTAGCACAAACTCTGCTGGTCTGTAAAGACAGTAAAATCCGCTCCGAGTAGGTAAAGCCGCCACTGAGTAAGAGCATGGATAACCGCCAAAAGCTCTTTCTCATAAATCTGTGCTGTCATCTCCGGCCTAGAGAACAAACGGCTCTCGTAAGCTATGACATGGCCTTCTTGCATCAAGACCGCACCCAGACTACGATCACAAGCATCACAATATACTTCAAATGACTTCTGCAAGTCCAGCAAAGTCAAATCTAGTCCTGTAGTCAACTTCTCTTTCAATGTCCGAAAGGCAGTCACCTCTGTGGGTCCCCACGAAAAAGGTACTCATTTCTGTGTCAAGGTATGCAAAGGGGAAGCAACCTCTGCAAACTTTCGTATGAACCGCCTGTAGTACGAACGCAGTCCCAAGAAGCTTCTAACTTCATGGACATTCCTCAAATCGGGCCAATCACGGATAGTCTCTATCTTGGCCGGGTCCATTTGCACTCCTGCTGCTGCTGACACAATGTGTCCCAAAAAGTGTATCTCTGGTAGGACAAATTCACTTTTCTTTGCATTAATCACTAACGTGTGATCTCGTAATGCCTGAAAGACTTGAAGCAGATGATCTCTGTGTTCTGCCTCATTCTTGGAGAAAACAATGATATCGTCAAAGAAAGTGCCAACAAATAGCCTGTACTCTCGAAAAAAAAATCATGTCCATCATCCGGTTAAATGTCGCAGGAGCATTGGTTAAGCCAAAAGGCATTACCAGAAACTCAAATAACCCAAAAGTCGTCTGAAAAGCTGTCTTGTAGACATCTCCTGGCGCTATCCTGATCTGATGATATCTACTCTTCAAGTCAATCCTGCTAAAGCATGAGGATCCCTGTAACTTGTCGAGTATATCATCGATCCTAGGAATTGGAAATCTGTTCTTGATGGTGATTTCGTTGAGGGTGCTATAATCGATGCACATTCTCCAAGATCCGTCTTTCTTCAAAACCAACACTGGAGAGCAATACGGTGAAGTACTATGCTAGACAAGACCCTTTTCCAAGAGGTCTTTCACTGGGTTCATAATCTTTTCATTCTGTACTCGGCTCACATGGTAAGGTGGCCGATTCGGTGGCGTGCTTCCAGATATCAGATCAATGGTATGATCTTCAGGCCCTCTGAAAAGCAATCGGCATGAGTGTGGAGAAAAATCTTGGCGTTCTTTTGATCAGGTCAAAACATATTCAACCTTCATCCATCGTTCAGTTCTCTTCCAAAAGAATGAGTAAGAAACTGAAGTTCATCAAGTACAATCTCTAAGCCCTTCATTTATCAAAATCGCTTTCTCGGTCCGGTAGTCAACCACGGCGTAGTTCTTGTGGTACCAAGGGATCCTGAGTAGAACGTCACTCGCGTGCCCTGAACACCCCTATCATTGCAAACGAAGTTTGCCAATGCTCGGTGTAATGGCAACATCCCATCCGGGTGCCAGTCGAACTACCTCCACCTATGGCGTCAGACTGTTGGGCGTAATTCCAAATCAAGCCGCCAATTCCAAGTGAAAAGAAGTTGGCCTTGGCTCCTTCAAAAGAGCTTCCTGATCCTTCACTTTGCCCCAAAAGCGGCAAAGTTTGTACTTTCATTCATTAGATTCGGTGCAGGTCCCACGCCATGTGGTACCCGTTCTGTTTTTCTATCTGCCTTTTCTGCCACGTTCCTCAGCTGCTCTCGAACTCTCAGGCCTGTCGTCGTCTTTATCATGCTGTTCTTTCTGTGCCTTTTTAGGGCACTTCGCGGAGATATGTCCCTGTTCCCCGCATCCAAAGCACTTCCCCTCTCTGATGAAGCGAGCTCTCCTCAGGAGTAAGCTTGGGTCGTGCATCCTTTTTTCTCTGGGTTGCTCTTTTTCTTTCTACTTTCATTCCCAAAAGTCTGTTCGGCTCGTTGTGTCATGGCCTCATCTGTGGGGTAGGTCAGACTGCCAGAGTGAATGGCAAAGCCCCGCTTCGCATGACTCATCAACTCCTGAATAGAAGCTGACTTCTGTTCCAAGCAGTGATCTCGGATCTCTGTAGGTAGACCCAAGGTAAACCGCTCAATCTATTGTCTGAACGAGATCTTCTTGAATGAAGAGACGGGTAGAAAAGAGCTCCAGAATCTTTCACAATAAGCATTGATTGTATCTTTCTTGGTCATCCGAAGATGGTTCCAAGCAGCTCGTATATCTCACTCAAACTCTTGAGTCAACCAAGAAGAAATAAAAAGCCTCTTAAATTTCAGCCATTTAACTAGCACAGTCTTGTTTAAAAGAAGCATGGACCACCAAGTACGAGCATTCCCCTTAAAGTAAGAGGTAGCTCTCCGAATCTTGGAGTGCTCTGAATAGCGTCCTCCCGCGAAAGCGATGTCAAACTGCTGTATAAAAGACAAAGCCTTCGAAGCATCTGAGTATCCTGAAAAAGTATCAAACTTGCTCGAGTGGCCACCTTCCTTAAACTCTCGGACTTTCTTGCTTTCATCTTCGAGAAAGTCATATTGGTTGGCTTTGTAAAAATTCTTCTTGTTCGCATAAAACTTTCCGTCATCGGAATCTGAGCTGTCTGTAGACGAGTCCTCAGTAGAACTGTCAGTCTCTGGGCGAGATGTAGCCTTCTTTGCCATTTTCTTTGCCCTTTCCGAAGCTTTGTTTCTTGCTTCGCTTTTTGCTTTTCCTGTCTTCTTCGCTCGAGTCTGAAGAGCTAGAAGAACTGTCAGAAGAAGAAGAAGAAGAAGAAGAAGAACTGGGTAGGCCTTCAAACTTGACGCGCTTCTTCAGTTTCTTTGCCTTGTCGAATGTCGACCGACGACCCAAATATCCCGGGAAGTCAATGCCTTTCTTCTGCTTTTTGCTGTGCTTTTTGTCCTTCTTTTGCACGTTGAAAAGTTGAGCAATCCGTGCATCAACCACGTTCTCCAGTTCCTTCTCCGTATATTTCTTGGAGGCAGAAGGTTTCTTGAGAGCGGGTTTCGGGAGTGGTGTTGTGGTTCTCTGCCACTCCATCTGTACCTCTTCCAAAGAGGTCTGGTTCATATATTTTGCCATCTTCGGATCCTTGGCAAAATTGAGCATCATCTTTGTTGCATCGCCAATCAATTGACGACGCTCCATCTCTCTTTGCTCCGCTTGAGTAGGCCGAGGCGGGCCATACTCTCTATCTGAATCTTCGTTGTGATCCCAGCCCGCATCTCCAGATGCAGAGGGAGTCGATTGATCATTGCCTGAAGCCATAGGTGCCGCGGAAAAAAAATTCGGGGATCGGATTTCCCGTAGAAGAGAAATCGGTTGTGCTCTGATACCACTGTAACAAACTTGGACACTCCAAGTCAAGAATCAACCGCGACAGCACCAAATAACCACTTCAAAACAATTCACAGATCACAATAGATTTGCACTGGCCCGGCGGAGTTCCGTGCCTAGAGATATTGGCCCCAAAGACTGGCGCCCCTTCCGGTATTTCTTTTTGTATTAATCAATCATCAAAGTACAAGAGAGCGGTTAGGGTTTCACTCTCAGACTCTGCGTCCAGATGCTCTGAGAAGTGAGGCCCTCACCACTAATTTAAAGGTTACATGGGATGCCCAAAAGCAGAGCCCCAAAAGCTTGAAAGCAAAAGCAGATTCTCTCTCTCTCTCAATGAGAGTCAATAAAAAGCAAGTTCTCTTTTTCTCTTTCTTTCTCCCAAATCAAAGCGAAAAGCTGAGATTTGCGTCACTCAAAATTTCCCAAAAAATAATAATAATAATAATATTCCGTCTCCGCGATTTCCGGAAATTAGGGTTTCTGGCAAAATTATGGTTTGCAGGAATTTTCGGGTTTCTGTTGTCCGCCACGTCATCACTTTGTGACAGCTGACATCTGCAAATCTTTATCTGCTGAATTCTGACTCTATGTCGATGACGACGGCGATGACGACATTGCGACGACGACGCGCTGAAAACGCAGATGCTGAAATCTGTGTTTTCCGGGCTGAATCTGCAAATGCTGGCTGATCTGACCATGCGGTGAGGATCTGCTGCAAGAAGGTGAGATCTGCGAGGTTCGGGACTTCTACTGCGGTGTTTATGCTGAAAACTGAAAATGCTGATGCTTCTAATGATCTTGTCGCGATGAATCTGCAAAACGCTAGGGGCTGATCTGCAAATCAAAAACGCTAGGGCTGAATTGGGGTCTGCTGCAAAAACGCTAGGCTTCTGCTGGTCTTGCTGTTGCCAGGTTGATCTGCAATGCAAAAACGCCAGGGCTTGGTGATGGCTGAAAACGTTGGGCTTTTCTGATGAAAAACGCCAGGCTTGCTGTCGGGAAGGTCTTCTGAGAAGGTGCCTATTGAACAAGGTGTTCCTACTGCCTCTTCTGCCAGAAAGTGCTAGTGCTAGGTTTCTTATGTACTTGCATGGCTAAATTGCCCTACCCAGTTCGCAACAAAAGTCACTTAAAAATAATAAGTGAAAAATGGCTAAAATAGGGAAAATAGGTCTATGCACTGTAAAAATGCTCCTGATGGTATCTGACTGAAATCTGATGGTCATGCTGTGTGCAACCAGAGGATATGCATCTACTCATAAGTGCCTGGACATGCACGGTCTGCGAATAGACTCACAAAAGTATCAAAACACTTCCTAATCTAAGCTGACTGAACTGAACTGAACCCATGTCATGAAGTAGCTTGTCCACGTACACATAGGGTTAGATGTGCACGTGACAATGCCATAGGTGGTAAGCACTCTTTTATCATCGCATGTATCCACAAGAAAGACTGCCAATCATTTGTACAAATGACTTTATAAGACCTTCATACTTCTATCAAACAATGTACACTTCTATTGCAGTGAATCCTTATGTACATATGAAGTGCTAGCTTTTTCATCACCCCTCTTTTGAGCACGTGTCAAGCCCTTTGACCTTTGCTCTATTGAAGTAATCTGAGTTGGAGAATGCATGGGTTGTAAACCAAAAGCTTCAAGGTAAGGCTGCAATACATATACCTAGATGAATCAAGGATAAGCCCAGATTCGCCCTTAAAAGGAAAGTGCAAGCTATAGACCCATGGTAGTCACCCACAAGACAATATAACCATCAGCTTCATCATGCATAGTACTGACTAAATACCACGGCATCCCCACTAACGTCGTCAGTGCCCAATAGTGGGTATAGAACTAGGTACTAACATATGCTCCCAAACATAATACACACCACACGCACGCACGCACACGAGCATACATCAACACAAAGTTCAACGTACAAGGTTTATGTCATGACTCCGGAGATCAAGGGCAGACTCAGCCTTACTGAAGCCTAGCACTAAAAGAAGAATTAACTCGGAAAAATTAGCACAAAAATTAGCTTCGGTAAGGTTGCAATACATTTGATGACTCTTAACAATTCACTTTCTTCCATCCACTTTGCATCCACAGGTGCATAGGTTTTGAACTTCACCAAATAACTGTCTTGCAGCTTGTCCCTAAATTTTCTTTCTTTTGGCTTGTCCTCCAGAAGACTCAGCTAAGTCTTTAGCCTTCTCTGCATTTCCTAACCCCTGGGAAGCTTCACGAGTCGTTTTTGCAAAGGACCTCTTTGCTGAATTTTTCTTTGACCAACCCCCCCTTTCACATTGCCCTGGAATCCACTGTCTTCTCCCTTCAACAAGGCATGACCAGTGTTGGCAACGTTCATAAGAGTGGTTATTGTGAGAGTGCACGTATGCGGAAGCCTGAGAGAGAGAGAGAGAGAGAGAGTAGACCACAAACGCTGATATGGTGAAGAGGGGGCGATCAGTCCCCCCATGACTACCAGAGCAAAAGACCCTGTATATACCATAGTTATAGGGGACGGAGGGGACGGACCCTAGGGACGGGGGACGCCCATTTCCGGGACGGGGACGGACGAAAAAATGGCTGCCAAGTGGGAACGCAGGCAAAACGTCCCAGGGACGGCAGGGGACGGGAGGAGACAGCAAGGGATGGGAGGGGACTTTTTTTAAAATTTGAAAACCTGATCATTTCTAGAGGCTAGTTTCTCTCTAATAGACATATGTTTGAACTTTGAAGCACCCCAATGGCTATAAAAGCCACCCTTTGGGTCCTCATTTCTCGATGTTTTATTAGCACATTTGCGTCTATATGACTCATGTTCTTTGGTATATTTAGTGTAAATTTGTGGTCAAAGTGATGCTCTATGTGGGTGGCATGTGTATAGGTCAAAAAATGCCAAAAAAACTCTAAATTTTTTTTTGCCGTCCCGACCCCCGTCCCCGTTTCTTGACTTTTGCTGTCCCGTCCCCGTCCCCGTCCCCGTTCTCGACCCCGACCCCGACCCCGACCCCGACCCGCCGTCCCATGTAACTATGGTATATACAATCAAATGTGGTAAGTGGATACCCCCCTGTCCCCATAAATAGGTGCCCAAGGGGAGGTAGGGCAAAGCCTGGAAAAATCCCCCAAAACCCAATAAAAAAATGATATATGGAAATATATGAGGACGCTCGGACAAAGTGGGCGGTCGGTCCCAAACTCGAGCGGCCGGACCAAGTACAACCTAGACTATGGGAGGCCAGCCCGGAGACATATTAGCCGTACATGTATGCCCTAGACCTGTGTGAGAAGTAGCAGAGTGGTGTAAGTCTAACACTCCCTCTCAGCACCTGATGCTGAACGAACCGCATGAAGCCGAAGATGTGAGGCAAAAAATGAAGATGTCTATTGCGATGTCTGCAACAGTCTGGGGTGTCCCAACCTTCGAGAAATCTACATGGTAAAGTGCCGTCACGAGAAGTGTAGCAAACTGTTGTACTCCACTAATGCAGTGTGAAGGTACTGCGTGAAGGTCCCAAACTGAGTGTGAAAACAACTCCTTGTCGTTGGTGCCTCGCACAATTTCATTAACTACAAGCTGGTGAAACAGGCCAATTTGTGCCAAACCCCTAGTTCCCATCGCTACAAGGTAGCCATGATGTTGAGGTGTGGGATACACAAGTAAAGGGTGTACAGCTGGAGATTCAAGGATATCATACCTCCTAGGATTTTCAAGTCACGAATAAGGATCGAACAGATGTGGTACTAAGTCGGGAGTGGTTATATGGATTAGAGTTCCGCATAAACCTTTTTTTATGTTACTTTTATTCTCTTACCTAAATTACTCTTGAAAAGCCATAAATAAAAAGAAACTAAGTATTGGAATTATCTTTGGAGCAAACCTTGTTTTTCTAAGAGTGACATTGTAATATTTCGATATTCGTTTTGTATTGTTGTAGAGAGAGAGAGAGAGGATCCATGCGAGAGACATGGGAGTGCTGGAGTTCCACTTCCAGAGAGCACTGGCCCCAAAACCGTGGTCCCTTTCGGTATTTTCTTTGTATTGTTGTGTATATATATATATATATATATATATATATATATATATATATATATATATATATAATATATATATACACACATACATACATACATACATATATATATATATATATATATATATATATATATATATATATATATATATATATATAGAGAGAGAGAGAGAGAGAGAGAGAGAGAGATTTTCTACGCTCTCTTGAGAGAGAGAAGATCCATGCAAAAAACATGGAGTGGCGGAGTTCCACTCCAAGAGAGCATCGGCCCCAAAACCGTGGCCCCTTAAGGTATTTGTTTCGTATTGCTGTAGGGACTGTGCTCTGCTTCTACTGAATGTGAAATGCCAGAGAGAGAGCCCTAGGTACATACTTGAAGGCCCCTGGCCTCAAAAGCAATGCACTTGAAAAGCTACACAATTCAAAAGCTCTCTATGTAGCAGGGCTACAGTGTCATAGGCATTGGACAAGCAGGTGCTCAAAGCCTCAATGTATTACGAGACACAAGGCCGCTTTCACTGTTCATTCAAAGAGGGATTCAATCCTCTTACTAGAGTGACGGACTACATTGTATCAGAGGTGTCTTGTGCTTTTCCTACTCATGATACACAAACATAAAGAATTACTTCGGAGTTCAGCCCCAATTAGAGTATCCGAAAGAGACGGGTGGCAGGTCATTCATTTCTTTAGAGGGGATCATTCTCTGCAAACCCAGTGGAGTCTCCAACCCACACAGATAGATCTACACAGATTAGCAGATCCAAACGACCACAACTCCGAGGTAGATCACATCGACGTGACATGTTTCATCGTCAAATCCTGGCCATCATTTAGAGGCATAGTGCGGCTCCTAGTAGGTTCTTCACAGAGGAGGAGATTGAGGCCATGCGGCATAGGCCTATGAGAGACTTCATGTAATGTCCTTGTTGTGTTGGTTGTTTGGTATTTTGTTTAGTCTTTTTTATGCCGGGATATGGATCATACTCACTATGGTGCACCGACGAGGACACCCTCAAAGACGCAAACGCCAAACTCAATGCCATTCTTCAACCTGTCAAACATGAAGCCCGAAACAGTCTCCTGGATCAACGACACACATAGACACATGCCACCCGAGCACTATATCCTCACTTTCAAGGATAAAGAAGAGCGGATGAACCTATCATGCCAATCTCACCAAGTCACCTCTCAAGGGAGCAAAGCTTTGGATAGCCAAGAAACAGACCACGACTCAACTCAAGATTAAAGCAAGTGAGCTCAAGAAGATACACAAAGCTCGTAAACAAGGGGAATGGGCAATAAAGCGAGGTGGAAAAGCCATCATCCAAAAGTTTTAAACTCCCAATCCGGCTCTCCTCCCCCCCCACCAAAACCGCCTAAACCCCTTTAGGTTTTTCTCATCCCTTTGACCTCCCGATGGACCCTCAGCCTTAATTGACATGTATCTACCGCCTTCAATTTAAAGAAGCCATTGTTTTTGGTCCCATGGGTCATATGAGACCTTAGTGACCCATAATCCTCTCTCTCTCTCTCTCTCTCTCTCTCTCTCTCTCTCTCTCTCTCTCTCTCTCTCTCTAACCCCTCCCCCGGTCACAATTGCATTTTCAACCATATGCAATTGCATTTCAAATCATTCATCCTCTCCCCGTTTTGAATTTTTTCGGCCCAAAATGCAGCAGTCAATCATTAGCTTCCACATCAAATAATCATCACACATACCGCAGTTTGTCAAAGCAGGCGCTACATTTAAGCAAGCGTACACTTCCGTCACCCACCTCCCTTTCCTCTCACCCTGCTTTAGCATCACCACTCAACACATTGGAATGCCATGGTTGCGAGGTTCAATAGACCCAGCCACAAGTTACGGTGCTCTTTTGTATGTTCAGGTGTTGCAGCATGCATTGGGATAGGACTGAGCAATGTTGATGCTAGCACGGTAGAATTCTGTGCATTTCCTTTTTTGTAAGAACTGAGGGGTTCATGGTGTAATTTGCCCGTGCTTTTAAACCTGATGCCAATGAGTACTCCAGCCAGGCAATTGTGCTATAGTTAGCTTAACCAGCATCTACATTGCTATTTTATGGCAAAGTAGGTAATATTCAGTACCTGATGCCAGTCCCTGTCGCAAAGAGTAGCACAGTAGGAAAGTCTTCAGCTGGGTAGAGATTCTCGATGGCAAACCCATTTCCAGCAGCAGGGCTAACTTCAACCTTGTCTCCTTTGTTGAGGTCACATAAGAAGCCGGCAGTCTGGCCCTTTACATTCTTGATGAGAAACTCGAGCGATCCGGAGGCTGCAGTACTTGGGGGGGATGCAATCGACATGTACGCAGGTTTGCTACCACTGCCAGCAACTCGAAGCTGCACATACTGGCCGGGCCGAGTGTGGCCTTTCATGAGAGCAGGGCTAGCGCTGATGTCGAGCACAAGAGAGTAGATTTGTTCAGCTGCTAGTTCGATGCTAGTGAGAGGAGCCTCGACGAAGGATATGTCAAGGGCGAATGCGACACCAACATGTGTCCTTTTGGGAGGGTAGCAGCGGTGACGGACTTGAAAGCTCTGCTGCAAAGAATGCCGATGCCGAGGAAGAGAAGAATTAGGGTTTATGAAGCGAGCCACGCGGGTGGCTACGCAAGCCATGGGTTGAAAACCCGCATGAAGCTTGTGAGTCGTAGTATGGAGGGGAGTGCTAGATGAGAGCGCCATGTTATCTGCCGACCCTTGCGTTCATTTTCGTCCTCGAACTCTTTATAACTAGCCCGGCCGTCACACGCCCAATGGCAAGCAACGCACTATCCAATCTTCCTACACCTATATCACAGTGTGACGTGGCATGGCAGCGAACTGCCCTTCAATGGCATGCAGGGTCGTAGTATGGAGAGGTGTACTTAAAGCTCTCAATATGTAGCTTTTGACCTCGTCCATTTTTTCTCTCGAATTCTGTACAGCAGGCACATACTTCGCACACCTTACCGCAAGTGGTACAATATCCACTCTTCCTTAAGCACCGAAAAGTGTGGCAAGGCATTGAGAAATTGTGTGTCTACTAGGTGCAAGGCTTTACAACACTATCTATATGTTCTCTCTCTCTTATGTAAAGTGTGAGCTTTGTCCTAAGGAGTGAATCAAGGAGAGGAGAGTGGATTTATCCCACATACTGTGGAGCAAGGCTGTAGAGCTACTTAAAGCTCATTTCTTGAATGAATAAACAACAACTTCATTTTGCACTGCATGCTTGTCTATGGTGAGCTTGTGCTAAGCTAAGTCAATACTCAAGATTGTGTTTATGAGTCCAAGCTAATTCTATCTTGGAACCTAATTCACTTGAGTAATAACCTTGCTTACACACACTCACACACTTGCACCATGTTTCTCTTTCATCCACCATAGCTAGCACGATCCAATTCCTAACATTTGGTATCAGAGCCATGGTGTGCTAGCTAGGATTGTTGTTATGCATTTGTGTGTTAGTACAATTAGCACTACTCTATCATCATTAGATAAATCCATTTGATTTGCTCTTCTATTGCATATCGCATGCCTAATTAGTATTCCATTGGCTAGCATGAGCATGTTCTTGAGCTAAAGACTCTTGAGCCACTACTCACTGGCTTATTGGAAGATTAATTAGCATAAGATTTCATTAATTTTTCATTAGAAACTTGCATTTTGCATTCAAAATCTGCTCCTCATTTTAGCAAAATTGGCATTCACCATTGGTGTGTGTGCATAGCCTGTCTCAAGAGCTCTCTACCGACTATTTCCATGCTCAAATCGCACTTCATATGCACATTCTAGAGCTTGATTAATTTCCTCTTGAACACCCTCTGGATTTTCTGCATAAAAACTCTCATCAGCTTTGTTTAGTGTGTGTGTGTGTATGTGTGTGTGGTGCATTTAATGCCAAAGAGGAGTTTCCCTTTTCCTCTTTTGTCTTGAGGAAACAAACCTGCCAAAAGGTCGTGGGAACCTCCTATTTTTAGGAGGATTGACTTTTTCTTTAAAGGCAAAGGGCCCATCCCCACTGCCCGGCCGCCCACTGGCGCATGTGAGCTACTGCGGTAAGCGCTATTGAAGTCCGCTGTCGGGTCCAGACGAACTGACGCGCCGAATGCTCCGCCCGGCGGCCCTTGACCCGCTGGTGACTGCCCAACTGCTCGAAGCCTGTCCGTCTGTCCGGTGTGCCCATTCACCACGCGCGCTCAAGCCGTTTCTAAAAAGATTTCAGGTCCGCCCCTACGGGGGCCCCCTTCCCGCGACTGCTTGGTGTGTTGTCGCCTTATGCCAAGCCCTGCAAAGCCCCATAATCTCTAAGCGGGCAGTCCTGCCTCACTGCATCCGAGCCTACAAAGGAACCCATTTCAGCCCCCTTTCCCACAAGGACTTCAAAGGCCACTAGCTTTTTAAACCTTTTCTCCCACGGGCTCACTACTAGCAGCATCGGGGCTACCAAAAGGGCAATTCTCACAGACCGCGGCACTACAAAAGAAATTCAAAGAAGATTATTACCAAGCTTTACACTCTAAAGCAACCAAAGGTCTCAAGAGTTGAGCATCTCCACCAGCTTTGACAATACGGGATCTCCAACCCAAGGGTAGATTCCAATCATCAAAGAAGAACTCAAGGCTGTGAAGGATGACTTCACCTCGAGTGAAGAGGTACTTCACATTTTATTAAGAAGACATTAAAATTGGAATCTTGCAGCCAAGCACAACAACTTCTCGCAATGTATGTAATTATATTTGTCTACATAGATGACATTATGTGTTTTTGTGATGGGATAGACATTGGCATTGGAGAGTCTCCAAATTGCTAAAATCTCTCCATGTGTGAAGACTTTGTGACAAATTGTATAAGAAACACCGCATGCTTGGGCTCTCGGAGTATGACCAAGATGGAAGAGAGAATTAATTTTTGCATAAACCTTTTCATAGGATATTTTAGCATATTGTTGCATGTCATTATGACGCATGGAATAAAGCCTGATTGTACCACAAAAAGGGGGACAGAAGTACTCGTTCGAGGGGAGGATACGAAGTCAGACCATGAAGCAGTTCACATAGTAGAAGACAAAAAGGACGAAGACGACAGCAGTGTTGTCTTTTATGAAGACCCATTCTGAAGATGCAGACTCTCTACTTGTAGGGGAGGATTTTTTCCCGTGTGGAGACCAGCTTATCATCCTGCGTGGACATCACCATCCTTTGTGGATTTTACCATCCTGTGTGGATATCACCATCCTTTGTGGACTTTATTTTCCTGTGTGGATATCACCATCCTATGTGGATTTTGTTAGCCTGTGTGGATCATGCATCTTCGGTATCTTGTTTTAGTCCAAACCTCAAGGGGAGGATTGTAAAGTGTGAGCTTTGTCCTAAGGTGTAAGTCAAGGAGAGGAGAATGGATTTATCCCACATACTGTGGAGCAAGGCTGTAGAGCTACTTAAAGCTCATTTTTTGAATGAATAAACAACAACTTCATTTTGCACTACATGCTTGTCTATGGTGAGCTTGTGCTAAGCTAAGTCAATACTCAAGATTGTGTTAATGAGTCCAAGCTAATTCTATCTTGGAACCTAATTCACTTGAGTGATAACCTTGCTTACACACACTCACACACTTGCACCATGTTTCTCTTTCATCCACCATAGCTAGCACGATCCAATTCCTAACATCTTACACTTGCAATTAATGGCGATATGAATATGACTGCATTATGGGGAGTAACTTCAAAGGAGAGCATGAGTATGAGTAGAGTGTACTTCCATCATAAAAGCTAGTGTGAGTAATGTAGTCATATTTCACGAATATGTTTAGATCCAACATAACAATGATGGAGTATCTATCACGCTAAATCCGCAAGAATACTGGGAATCTAAGCATCTTAGGTAAAGCACATGCAATTGGGAGGGGAGCCAAGGGTAAAGAGCATACAGTTTCACAAGAGTTAAGGAAGTGTGTTGGTTTCAAGATATTAATGGGACAATATCTCAACATTGTGGTAGCCTTCAAAAAACCTTGGTTTGTAGGGCAACAAGAACTTGGAAGGACTTCATTTCTTTAGGTCGCAACAAGATGGTGGCCAATGCTAAGTAAGTTTGAAAGATGACTTCCCAAAATACCTTACTTCAAGGGAGATAAGGCCCATAAGGACTCAAGGTCTACAAAAAACAACCAAATAAATTACTAAAGATGTAAGTTCAAAAGGCAAATCTTAAAGAGTTATTGAGTTACTGCATGGCTAAGCACTTAAGTCCAAGGGCATAATTTCAAGCGGTACCTTACTACCCCATGGAAGTGTGAAGACTAGTAAATTTTATTGTCACACTAAAGAACGTCACAACAACACTTTAGATACTTCAACCAAGCTTCACAACAAAGTAACCATTTGTCACTAATGGAATGTGTGGCACCCACAAGTCTACATTGGCTTACAGAAAAGCATGTTGGAATCAATGTGACTTGGTTCTCACACCCCGAAGACAAGTTTTGCATTGTCTGATAGATTATAATAATATTTGGAATGGGTATGCTCCTTGGCATGAATCAATGTAGTCAATCATGAACGTCTTTTTCCTTGCTCTTTCCTCATATTCATCACGTGGCATAACACTAACGGGTCTAGTCAAATTGAGGCACGGTAACAAAGGTTCTCCCCTCAATGTATACAAATTAATTTGAACATGCCCACCATACACAAGATCGTTTGCAAGATGTCCCATGAGTGGAATGAAAGCCACATGTGGGGCATTAATGTAAGTGGTGAGCCTAAGGATGGCACAACCAAGTTTAATACTAGACTTGTAATGAGCCACGAAACTGGCTGAAGCCACAAAAATGGCTCACATCATGATTCTAGTAAATGAAATATAACTTTTGTATATGACATCAAAATTTCATGAAACTTCTTAACTATGGGTTCAAGATATGAAAAACGTTCTTAAGTACACAATTTACATGAAAATCTTAAAAATAAAATTTAAACTTTTTAAAAATTAGCAAATTATACGTAAAATTGCACTTCACTACTTAACTTGGAGAAGTAAAAAATGTCTGCAGTCTTTGTATATGGGTTTAAAAATCTTGGTACATCTATCACATACATATTGAGGGATTTTTCAAAGAAGTTTGGGCCTGGTTAACAATGATTTGATTTACTTTTAAAAGAGAATAGAACAAATTTGTCCATTCGCACAAATTAGTTGTAGAAGATGGCAATGGAAAGACACCTTTAGACCGTCCTTTAGCTTTGTACTATTTTTTATCAACTCATATTGAGTGTTGGTCATAATTCCCTCTACTAATGGTATTCCTAATGGTTTCAAAAAACTTAAAAGGTGCTCTTAATCCAAAGATTCCTCTCAAAGACAAGAAAAATGATGCGTTAATCTATAGCACGTAAGAGCAAAGAAACACCTTTTTTTATGGACACAAAGGTCTTTTGACTTTCCATCTTCATCAGTCTTTTGACTTTCCACCTTCATCTGTCTTTTCATTTCCTTAACTCACCCTTTCCTTATGCACTTAATATGTTTTGAAAGAGTTTTTATTTTTTTGAGATTGGGGAGACCTAATTATTTAGATAACTAACATAGTGTTGGAATTTTTTTTACAAAAGTCGCAAAAAGCCACAAAAGTGGCTAATTTTTTACAGGACTAGTGTTAAAGTCATTTTGGGTCATATCTTCCTTGAACTTTTGTTCGTTCAAGGAGCACCATAGATTAGCTCAAAGAGCATAAAAAGATCCTAGTTTGGAATACAAAATAATTTTAATGTGTTAGAGCGAGTGATTGCTCTCGAGCATGGCGAGATGACTTGGTATGGATCTAAGAAGGACCATCGAGAGTTTTGTTGAGGCATGAGAGAATCTCCAATCAAGTTGGATCTTTCATGAGCTTATGTACACACTTGCCTTCTCTATGGGTGGGATGTGTGGAGCCTTCATGCTTATTGTTAAGTTGGTGATGATCAGCCGTTTTCGCAATCCCCTCTCATTAGTTCAGGCAAGACGATCTAAAGTGGACTTCAAGCAAGTTCTTCAAGCCTTGTGCTCAAGTTGTGAGCACTTTGGGCTCTCGGGTACTTCTCCCTTAAAGTCACAACAAGGCTTGAGAAACTCTTGTAGAGTCCATTTGAGGCTCTCTTACCTTGTCTCTTGAGAGGGGACTGAGAAAATGGGCTTTCTTCATCGACTTGAAGATAAACGTGGAGGCTCAAGATGCACACATTGAGAACTCAAAAGACTAGGTTGGAAACCATACATGAGCATGAAAGGACTAAATCCAATCGTGACATGCTTAGCACTGTTATAAGCAAACTCAAGAAGAGGTAGATACTCTTCCCAGTCTGTTTGTTTCTTGCTAACGTATGCTCATAGCATATCCTCTAGCACTTCAGTTTGACCATCCGTTTCTGGATGAGCTGTTGTAGTGAGGTTGAGTTGTGTACCCAATCGTTTAAATACAGCCCCCAAAAATGACTATTAAACTTGGGATCACGATCACTCACAATGTTACCTTACAATCCATACAACTTGTACAAATTGTACACAAATAACTTAGCTAATTTTGGAGTCTTTATGGTCGACTTGGTTGGAATAAACTTGCATAGTTTAGTCAACCAGTCTACGATCACCCATACCGAGTCATGACCTTGTATAGTGGTTGGTAAACCCACAATACAATCCATAGAGATACTTTCTTGTTTACTATGGGGAATCTCCAAAGGTTGTAAGAGTCCTCCTGCCTTCAGGTGCTCTGCTTTGTTAACTTGACATTTTTGGCAATGCAATAGTCTTGAACAAAGCCATGTAAACCTGGCCAGTAAAACTGTCGTCTTACGAGAGCATAAGTCTTTTAATGCTCGGGTGCTCTACACTTGGACTGTCATGACATTCATAAAAAATATGGCGCCAAATGTTTGTGTCTGTCGGTACACAAACTCTCCCCTTGTGGAGTAGATACTCATTATCGATGGAAAATTTCTTCCATCTTTGTAGTTCATCACTCGACAGAGGAGAACTGTCTGTGGAGGTTAACGACACACTACCAGCATTGGAGTGAGAAGGATCCCTCATTTGCACATGGATCCACACTTTGGAGTATGTGTCATCATGCTCATATTTGCCCTTCAGAGAATCCAAAAACTCACTAAGAAGTTTCGTGAACAAAAGAGAATTGATCTCAGGCATACGACTAAGAGCATCAACCACCACATTGTATTGTCCTTTATGATACCGGAGCTTTGCGTCATACTCCTGAAGAATCTCAGTCCACCTGGCCTTTCGGCCCTTCAAGTCGGTTTGTTGTGTAAACCATTTTATGCTTTTGTGGTCAAACACAATCTCAAACTGAGCTCCATACAAATAATGCCGCCATGTCTTTAAGGAATAAACTATTGCGTAGAGTTTGTATTCATAAGCAGAATAATTTTGCTGTGCTAAATGAAGCTTCTTGCTTTCAAATGCAATTGGCCTCCCCTCCTGTAGAAGGACTGCTCCAATAGCACGGTTACCGGCATCCATTTCCAAAACAAATGGCTTCAAAGGATCCACAATAGCTAGAATAGGAGTTGTAGCTAATGCATCCTTGAGTGTATCAAAACTTTGTTGTTGAGCGGCACCCCACTGAAAGGTTTTCCCTTTGCCCTTCAACTGGTCCGTCATTGGCACATCAAATGAGCATAGTTTTTAACGAACTATCGATAAAAACCTGCAAAGCCCAAGAAAATCTGTAACTCTTTCATATTTTTAGGAGAAGGCCACCTCCGAATGACATCCACTTTGGATTGATCCATGTGCAGTCCATTAGCTGAGATAACATGCCCTAGATAGTGAATTTCCTCCTTGAGAAAGCCACACTTTGATTATTTGGCATATAAGTTATTTGCTCTTAGCAATTCAAACACCTGCCTCAAATGTTGCAAGTACTCTTCCTAAGAAGCACTGTATATGAGAATGTCATTGAGAAAAACGATAACAAATTTGCCCAAGTACGGTCTCAAGACACTATCCATGAGTGTCATAAACCCTGCGGGCGCATTGGTTAGCCCAAAAGGCATAACCAAAAACTCATAATGTCCAAACCTTTTTCGGAATCCAGTTTTGGGTATATCAACAAGTTGAATACGTACTTGGTGATAGCCCGATTGCAAGTCTATCTTTGTAAAAATACGAGCATGCGTTAGCTTATCGAACATCTCATTGACTTGTGGTAATGGGTACTTGTTCTTAACAATGATCGCATTTAACCCACGCTATTCTACGCACATGCACATATTACCATCCTTTTTCTTCACCAATAGGATTTGAGAAGCCCAAGGTGAAGAACTCGGTTGAATAAACCCTCTGCGAACATAGTCAGCAAGCTGACATTCCACCTCAGGAACCTGAGAATGACTCATTCTATAGGGTGGTTTACTAACTGGTTTACTGCTTGCAACCACGTCTATGCTATGTTGCATAGATCGTGTCGGTGGTAATCTTGATGGTAAATCGATAGGAAAAGCATCTTAAAATTCCATTAATAAATCTTTTAATTGACTAGCAACCTTTGCTTGTGGAGGGGAGAGAGAAGTATCCATTGCTGGAAGAGAAGAAAGAGAAGCATGCGACGTTGAGGAACGTTCAACAGATTCAACATTTGAAAGAAAATGACACAATGAGTAACATAAGAAAACTTCTTCTATTTCATTATCAAAAGTGAGCTTCATAAGCTCTGCTGTACATATCACTGGTGAGGAAGGCACATACTTCTCTCCTAACAACAACACATGTGCACCATGGGATTCAAACATCAAACTGTTGTGCTTGTAACTATGCTTTAGTGATGGTCCTAGGCTATGCAACCACTCTCTACCAAGTACCCCATCTGCCCGCTCCAGATTCATAACTTGGATATCCAAGGATGTGGAATAGCCTTGAATTTCCAACGGTACAACTTTGACTTGAGTATCCCATACTTCGGCATCATAGCCGTTCATCATTGCTACCTTGTAGCAGTGGGAACTCAAAGTTTGGGGCAATTTGAGTCTTTTCACTAATCTATAGTTAATGAAATTGTGAGTAGCACCGTCATCTACCAAGATACGCACCTTGTGCTCTTGAAGAGATACATGCATACACACTAACTCATGTGGACCAAAGGTCTGTTTCCACATGGAAGTTGTGATACAACATTCATGCACCACCTTTGTGTGTGTTACCTCCACCTTGGAAAAACATGAGGAAGACTCAAGAGGTAGCAGCTGCATCGTGTGCATTGCTTTCTCCTTGCCTTGAGTAGCAGATTTTCCCTTGGGACAATCCTTTGCCATGGCTGCTTCCCAAGCATTGAAAACATAACTTCTCTTTTTTTGCCTTCTCAATTCCTCAGGAGAGAGAGGCCCTCAAGACCCCTTGGATTTTTTAGCTGCTCCTGAATTGGCACATGCGTGTATTACCATGTATACTAGCAGCCATGTGAGTACTATGTGATTTCGTCTCATCTAGATCATCATGAATGTGAGCTTTCACTATGGCCTCCTTAAGTGTTTTAGGATCCTGAGTCTTAATGTGCTTCTTAAGCTCTGGCGTCAAACCCACATACTTGTTGAAATGTGTCTAACCCTTCCAACTTGAGGATAACATCCCGATAGTGCGAGATATATTCAAGCAATGATGGATGTTGGCGCATGGAACACGTGTCCCAAGCCGTTCAATTTCTATCTGCCTCATTCGTGGGCATGAATTTTTTTGTAAACATAGCCTCAAAAGTTGTCAAACTTTGTGGTATGATATTCTTCTCCTTGAGAGACATCCACCATTTATAGGCCTTGCCTTCCAGAGTCAGACTTGTCTGCAACACCCTGACTACATCCGGAGTACACTGTAAGGCATGAATTCCGTCCCACTTGCTGAGAAAGATATTCACTGCATCCTTATTGCGCTCTCGGTCCTCTCCCTTATACGTTGGTGGCTTTGTATTTTTCAACAACTCATCCACCACCTTATCTGTGGGAGAGTACAGAGAATCCAGAGATGGACCTTGTCCATGACCAGGAGGGCCCTGCCCCTGATCGGCATTGTGTTCATGCATGTGTGTGTCAACAGGACCCTTGGCCTGCTGCTACATAAACTGTATCACTAAAGTGGATAATTTATTGACATTTTCATTTAGTGATGCAAATTTTTTTTCCATCACTGATATGCGTGCTTGAAGTGCTCGAAATTCTTGGATATCGAGCAATTCATAAGCATCATCTCCTCCCGTAGAGCAGGTACCCTTCGTGAGAGTATCCGGCCGCAAGCCATCATTGGGAGGATCGGGTGTATTGTGCTCAAAGTCAAATGTCATGTTGATATCCGAATCCATGGCGCCACTGTGCAGTGCTAGAAAAAAAATACCACAAGAATATCTTGATTCCAAAAAATGTCGCAATCTTACTATGCACCATCATCGTCGATAATTAGCCGTGCTAATTACTCCAAATTGTAAATAGCTATCAGAAGAAATCATAACGGGTTCAATTCGATATTGTCAAACTTCCCTTGATCTACCGGTGGTTGGATATATCCAAAATTGGTGGTGCTTGATGCCAAAGCGGAATTTTGAGAGATGTACGACACCTCAACTCGATAGATTTGCCGAGTTTACAAAAAATAAAGTTAACTGATTTTCCTTAGACGTCTTGACTCCAAGTTTGTGAATTTTTGCACCTCGAATAGAGCTCAACTGAATACCATTTGCGAATAGAGGAGTCGGGGTGTTGTTGTGGGTACCTGCCCTTAATTGAATTAAGTCCTAAGGCGCTTGGCCTTAGGCGTTTTTGTGTGAACCCAAAAGCTTTAACTGAAGCGATGGCGGGCAGAGAACAATGCGAGAGAGAGAGAGAGAGAGAGAGAGAGAGAGAGAGAGAGAGAGAGAGAGAGAGAGAGAGAGAGAGAGAGAGAGAGAGAGAGAGAGAGAGAGAGAGAGAGAGAGAGAGAGATGATGTTGGCAACCAGTGTATATCTCAGCTTGCTTTGCTCCAGGGTCAAGCTTTGCTCCCCTCGGCCTCGCGACCCCGTTGCACCCTTTTGCACTCGATTGGCGAGGGTCGAGTTTCTCCCCTCCTCGGCTCAAGGGCGCCTACACATGGAATTTCTCCCTCGTCCTGCTCGACTTCTTCCTCGCCTGGCAAGAGAGGAGCTCCACGGCCCTTTGCATGCACATGCAAAAGCATGAGAGGACCACGCCTGCCCTTGGACTATTTTTAGCTCTAATACCAATATGAAGCCCAAGGAACTGCCTTGTAGGATTCACAACCCAACCTCCCATTATATAGAGCCCTTGGACTAAATCCCCAGTCCACACTGGCAGCCGGCCTCTTGGCCCGGGTCCGTGACCCCCTTGGGTATGCCCTTGGCATGACACCAAGGCTACCCTTGTTGCTTGGCATGCACTAGCATGCAATTGGCCAAGCTTGAGGAGGTTCAATCAAGTGCAAGCTAGTGCTAGAAGAGGGGGTTGACCAAAGCAAGGAGGGGGCTAGCTTGGGGGGTATACTCTCTCTCTCTCTCTCTCTCTCTCTCTCTCTCTCTCTCTCTTCCTCACACACACACACACACTCATTGTGTGAGTTGCAAAGTGCAAGAGCTCCATCTCCTTCTCCAAGCTTGTAGAGAAGTTGAGAGCCTACACCAACACTCTTGGCTATGAAATGTAAATCCAACCAAGAGCCATGCTCCAATGCTTAAGCTTTCCATCTTCATTACTATGCTATTATGTATGCTAAGCAAGAAGAGTGATGATAAGTGATGAACTATTTCTTTCTCTTATGAATGTTTCTTTTTCCTCTTCCCTACCCTCATTCCCTGCTAGCTCTCTCCACCTTTGAAGGTGTTTGAGGCCTTGGGATTGAGGCTGGGGATGGTTAATGCTTTTTACAAAGTCTATGTTATGCTCGTGATGCATGAATCTTTCCATCTTCATTGCATCACCTAGGTCAAAAGGAACACAAAGATTGTATTTACCAAGTCTCTCGTGATGGGAGAATCTATGATACAAAAGCCTACTGGAGGGGGACCGGCTCCACAAAAACTCGGTCCTCAATTGTTCTCTCTCTTGCAAAAGTATTTTTCATGCCAAGTTAATTAAGTACTATGGTTATGTTGCTACCACTAATTAAGTTCACCCTCTATGTTCTCAAAGTAGTCTCACAAAAATGCTCACCCTAATTCTCCTAATTCCATTATTCTCAAAGTTCATAGGTCATTTCCATTACACCATAACTAGTGGTCAAGATTGAGAACCTGACCTTGTTACCATGTACATGTGGTAGTGATGTGTGAAGACACCTAGGACTGCCGTGGTATTTTTTCCCTCACTAGGAGGTTTTTTCCTCGTGCATTCTATACATGCCCATCACTCTAGGGTTATCTTATCTTTCCATTGCACATTAAGTAATACACTCTCTGTTGTGTGTCGTGAGCTTCCTTCATCTTCTCCAAGCTGTCCGTGTTTTCGTGCAACCCTAATTCCAACAATTGGTATCAGAGCAGGTTGCGTCCTCCCAGCATACGCCTGTTCACTTTCTCCAATTTCTGTGAGCTTTGGCGAGTGTCAGCCGCAGCTCAATTTGGTTAGATTTTTGATTCGAGATCATTTCTACATCAACATCAACATCACAGTCTCCTTTCACAGAAGACTCAACAGTAGCTATATTTGTAGTGGAACCAGCCTCTTTCTTCTTAGCCTCTTTGGCCTTCAACTTAGGACACTGTTTGATCAAGTGATCATTACCTTTACAATAATAGCAACACATCTTCTTTTTGCCCTTTTCACGAGACTTCTCAAACAAATTGCTACCAATGGAAGCATTAGGAACATGTGATTTCCCACTCATAGAAGAACCATGAAAAGTGACTACATTACTATTACCACCTTTTCTTTTAGAAGAAATAAAGGCATGTCCAATTGCACGCTGTCTAGTCCTGTTTTTTTTAGAAAGTGACTCTTGCAACAACAATGTGCATAATGCATCAAACTTGATTTCCTTGGGTCATAAGTCTCCAAGTACTAGCAAAAGTCTGGTAATCTGTCAAAGCATTAACACTAGGTTGGTAACCTAACAGGACATAAAAGTGTCCTTTCAGGGTTTTGAAAAAAACCTCCAAAACCATAGTAGATCCACTCATTTTGTAAAATCTTTTAATGAGGTTATAGTTCAAGGCCTACTATACATGGAAAAAATAAGAAACTTGTAAAATTTCTCATCTTTTGGTCACACCAAGCCTCCAAAGTTGATGGACCAGTGCATTTTCATCAAAACAGTCATTTCTTACGTTTTGTTGCATAAAAATAAGATTAGGGATTTTTGTAGGACTTGATATAAATTACCTAGTTAACTTCAATGGTTGGTGATTAGAACATATGATTGCTTCTCACTCACTGTTTTTTGTTTTGCCAAAATAAATAGGTACAAAAAAGTTGAATTTTTACCATTCTGCAAACCTATCATCAAAGTTTCTATAGCCACGCTCAATACAAATAATATAAGCATGTTTTCTTGGTTCCCTATTGTCCTTTATGTTCATAAGGAGCCATGGAGCATGTCAAAAGAATAATACATCTCTTACCAAGGGGAATCTTGGGGACAAAGATGAAGTGCTAAATACAGCAAACATGAAAAAACTGGGTTCAACATTATGCGTTGTAGAATCCCATAGAAACTATTCAATATCTAGCCAAATTTGATCCTTATGACTAGATATGGTTACTACCTACAAAATTCATGTAGTTGTCACAAGAAACTAACAATATTGAAAAAGCTGTACTTGATATACTAGAATGTTTCGTTTTCTTCTATAATTGAAAAAATCAACCATGGTTGTGTACTATGCAAAATAGGGTATTAGGTGCCCCAAAACTCAAGAAATATTAGCTTTATGTTACAATATGCGACATGGAAAATCAAAAATGCATTTGGATATCATGAAATCCACCAAAAAAATCATAGAAGAGCCAAAATTGGCTAAAATACAGGATTTGACAATTTTTGTAATTTGGTCATAACTTACAACTTTTATATTTATTTCTCCCTAGAAGCATCAGGACATGTTAAGGACTACTAAAGATAGTTCTCTAGCATTATAGACCTCACAAACATGAATTCTAGAGTGGTATAGTTGCAAAAAGTTGAAAAAAGGAAAAAACAGGACCCGTTTTTTCACACAGTTTAGGTTGTGAAATGTTGTGCAAGGACAAGGTTAAAGATGGAATTGATATTCCAAAAAAATGTCGAGTTTTTTTCAGCTCATGAGACAACTTTCTAGATAGATAGCACCTCAAAATCCATTTTGAAACTCTTGACATAATTCAAGGAAAATGGTCACTTAACAGGACATAAAAGTGTCCCATTACCAACCTAGTGTTAAGAACAGTCGCACAAGGGAACTGTCATAAATGACTTCGCCTGTGCAGAAATAAGTTGCTCATTGATATCCTTGACACCAGCAAGGAAAGTGTCCATATCATCTTCCTCATGCATAAACTTCGACTCTAGCTCTTTATGCAACAATGCAATTTTTGCCTCATTGCAACTAGCATAAAGACCAGCCAAAATATCCCAAGCCTGTTTTGAATATTCTTTTGAACGAATGTGAGGAGCAATAGTGCCCATCACAGACAACACAATCAATGCATGAGCCTAAGCATCTTTTACATCCCAACGAGTTTGCTCAGCTGTAGGCAAAACAGCTCTAGTAGCAACAATCCTGCCACCAAAGCCCGAAACATCCTCAACATTCTCAGAACCAGGACGTACATCAATGCCTTGCATAATATTCCAGACACCCTTTGACACAAGGACATGTTGCATCATATAAGCCCACATAGGGTAATTGTCCCCATCCAATCTATCCTCAACAACAAACATATTGAACACATCTGTGTTGTTGTTAGCCATGGCAAATGTTGCACCTGATGTGAAAACTGCTCAAAAAGAGGAGAAACAAAGCGGGAACAATACGTGCTATATAGCACAAACAATAGAAGAGTGCAAGGGACCTATTATGCAGAAAATGGCACCGATAGAAATTCTACACAAAATGACAAAATTGCCTACACAGTACTACGTGTAGTGCAAACGGAGGCTTTTAGTGCAGAGTACACATGATCCTTATGTGCATGATGCATGCATGTTAGTTGTTGCAGATTCACATGTGTGGTATTTTGACAGTGGTGCTACAAAGCACATTACCTCACATCATGATTTGTTGAGTCTGTCCCTCATGGGAATTCAGTCACTTGTGCCAACAATGCCTCTTATCCGGTTCAGGGAGTTGGAAAGATTGTGCTTACTGCTGCAAATGGCAGTTCTTTCACACTTGTTTGCTTTGTATGTACCTAGGATCAAGAAGAATCTTTTGTCTGTATCTGCACTTGCTAGACTTGGACTTGTAGTCAAGTTTGTGAATGATAGATGTACAGTACATGATCTCAGTTTTGATGATGTAATTGTTGCATCTGGCCTTTTATGTGGTAAGTTGTATAATCTCCCTTTGTATGACAAGGGTGGGCACAATTTTGCAAATGATGTTGTGGATTCTAAGTCTATTTCAGATGCAAAACTTTGGCATGCACGATTTGGGCATCTGAATTTTGCGAGTTTGCTGCGTTTGCAAAAATATGATATGGTTGCTTCTTTTCCGCCTCTTGAAGCACCTGCCAAACATGTTTATGAAGGTTGTATTTGGGGTAAGATGCAACATTCTAAGTTTCTAAAGGATGGTTCAGTTAGGGCCACATGCAGATTGCAGCTTGTGCATAGTGATGTTTGTGGGCCCATGTAAACTTCACCCTTGGGAAATTACCAGTACTTCAAGACTTTCATTGATGATTACTCCAGGCATGGGTATATCCTCTTAAAGCTAAGTCCAAAGTGTTTATGTGCTTCAAAAAAATTCTGGCTATGGCTAAAAATGTCTAGAAATGTACTATGGGCACCCTCCTTCAGAGGGAGGGAGGGAGTATATGTCTCATGAATTTAATGCATTTTTGGCTAGTCATGGCATAAAACACCAATGTACAGTGCCTTATATGCCTCAGCAAAATGGTGTTGCTGAGAGGAAAAACAGGTCACTTACGAAAATGTCATGATGTATGGTCAAAATTCAAGCTTTGCCGCATTCGTTTTGGCTTGAGGCTATTATGTGTGCCACTTATGTACTTAGCAGGTGTCCTACAAAATATTTGCAGTCTATGATTCCATATGAAGCATGGCATGATAGAAAGCTTTCTATTGAGCACATGCATGTTTTTGGTTGCTTTGGTGCCACAAACGCAGCGTAATAAAATTGGATGATAAGGCTGTCAAATGTATTTTTGTTGGTTATAGTGCTAAAAAAGAAAAGGTTATAGGTTGTAACATCTGCAAACAAAATGTATCTTGGTTTCATGGGATGTTGTGTTTGTGGAAGATTCTGTTCAGCCCTTGCTCTCATGTACTAGAGACATTAATATAAGCTCACATGGCATTTATGACACTTTGTTGCCTCTTTTCAGTGGTGGAAGTGCGAATGTAAATTCCAATGATGCAAATGTACAACCTATAGGGGTTTCAGGAAATATTACAAATTAGCCAATTTCTAATGCAGATGTACATGATGTACTTAATGAGGAAAGGGTTGAGAATGAGCAGGCTAGAGGTATGCGAAAATGGCTGGTGCATACTTTGTGTGACAATAAATTTGATGCATCTTTGTCTAGTTGTACTAGTTCAGGTTCTCGTCATGCATCTTATGCATCAGATTGTTATGCTTTGGCTATGTCTAGCTTATGTGATGTTGAGGAACCTATGTCTTTTCATGAAGCACACAATTCAAACAATTGGATGGCTGCCATGCAATCTGAATATGATGCACTTATAGAAAATGACACATGGACTTTATGTGATTTTCCTCCTGGAAAAAAGGCCATTGGTATGAAATGGGTTTACAAGTTGAAACGCAAGCTAGATAGTGATTGATCTCTATAAGTCTCGACTTGTTGCAAAGGGTTATGCATAGCAGAAAGGCATAGATTATGAAGAGACCTTTGCTCCCACTTGTTGTATGACTACTGTGTGTTTTCTATGTGCATTGGCGGCTCATTTTGGTTGGGATGTACATCAATCAGACATTGTTACTGCTTTCTTGAATGGTGACATATTTGAGGAAGTTTATGTAACACAGCCTCACGGTTTTGTCATTAAACGGCATGAAGATAAAGTGTACAAATGCAAGAAATCTTTGTATGGGTTGAAGCAAGCTCCTCATTCTTGGCATGAGAAGGTTGACACTCATTTGATCGAACGAGGCTTTCGTAACAGTCCAACAGAAAGCACATTGTATGTAAAGCATGCACGTGATGTACTTCTCATTGTCGTTCTCTCTGTGGACGATTTGCCAATCACTGGACCAAATGAGAGACATATTACTAAATTTAAGGCTGATTTGAATGCTACTTTCAAGATGAAAGATTTGGGGTTGTTGCATCTCTACTTGGGCATACAGTTTAAGCAGTGTGATGGTGGTATTTCCTTGTGTCAGAGAAGTTACATAGAGACATTGCTATGTAAGTTTGGACTTGAGGATTGCAAACCTATTACCACCCCCATGGAACAAGTTTAAAATTGAGTCTTCATGATGTTGGTGATCCTGCCGATGTCACTCTTTACCAAACTGTTGTCAGATGCCTTATTTATGTATGCAACACGAGGCCGGATATTTAGTTCGCAATCTCACAGGTCAACAAATTCATGCATAGCCCATCGTATAAGCACAGTCTCACAGGTCAACAAATTCATGCATAGCCCATCGTATAAGCATTGGAAGGCTTTCAAGAGGATTTTTTGTCACTTGAGTGGAACTTTACATCTTGGCTTGTTTTATCCCAAGGAGGGATCATTGTTGCCATACTTACATGCTTTTTTGGATTCAGATTGGGTTGTTTGTTTTGACACGCGAGTGTCCACAAGTGGTTTTTGTTTCATGCTCGACAATTTATGTATTTCATGGTTGATCAAGAAGCAACCTACTGTGGCCACTTCTAGTTGTGAGGTTGAGTACATGGCAGTCTTCACAACTACATCTGAGTGTGTATGGCTGAGACGCCTAATGGCTGATTTGGGGGTTGGATAGGACACTGCCAACACTATCTACACTGACAGTCAAAGCGCATTGGCAGTTGCGAGGAACCCAATTTTTCATGCTTGCACAAAGCACATTGAGGTGCATTACCACTATGTTAGGGAGAGGCTTTCAACAAGAGAGATCAACTTGGCTTGTGTGCCAACGCCGGACAACCTTGCAGATCTTTTCACAAAGGCATTGTCTCGTGAGAAGTTCGAAGCTTTTTGCAAAGCTTTGGGCTTACTCCCCTTGTGGACTGATCATGTCCTCAGGGCATGGCACTTCCTTATACTCTATGTGCTAGCTCTCGCTTGCCTTTGTTTCACAGTCAATTCTTCTCTTGCTTTCCTTTGTGCTTCTAGAGCTTCTTGTATTTTCAAGGCCTCGGCTTCTGCATACATTCGCTCAAGCAAATCCTTCGGATCTTCTAGGACCTTTTTGCAGGTTCTTGGTCCTTGGACCCTTGATCTCCCTCGGACTCCACGAGTCCAAGTTTTCTCCTACAGTTTGGCGGGTTCTTTCATAAGACTCTTTTTCTCTTTCGAAACCTTGCTTTTTTCTATTGCGGTTCTTCTTGATGTGCTGCCACTGCTTTCTTCTTCATTTCTTCTCTTCTTGCCCTCGTTTCTTCATTGTCCGAGCTTTCACTGCTGTGGACTTCAAGCGAGCTTTTTGCCGATTCTTCATCTGATTTATATACGCTTTTCTTCTTTGATCTAGTGGTTCATGGAGAGGGTTGAGCTGAGACAATCCATGTTTTCTGATCTGGTGTTGGCAAAAACAAGTTATCTGCCATCGCAATAGCATGGTATGCAATCCGTGTTAGAACTTCTGGAGCACCTAGATATGTTATCTTTCCTTCCTTTTTTGTGCTCTTGAGTGTTGTAAGCATGTACTGCTTGCGCGTGATCTATTGCTTGCCTTGTTGTTGACTTCAACACTTGCATGAAAGTAGTTGCAACTGGATGATTTGGAGTTGTGTATCTTGGTGGTCTCTCTCAGAGGAAGAGGTAGTGCTAATGATAAAGACGGGTGGATTCTCCACTTGCTTTAGAACGAGGTTGGAGAGCAACTATATCCTTGGTAAATGTGCCAACTGTCTTTCTATACCTGGCCCTCATTGTCATACCTTTCGTTGGAAGTTTTAGTGCCTCGGCCACTATGTCCTTGTTGATAACCACTTCAACTTTCTGTCCTTGCAGATCCATGATCTAAGCAGATCCATCCTCTTTGATAGTGGATAATAGTTCATAGGCCCCATGGAAATCTACTCCACATGGCTCTTGGTCGTAGAATTCTCAAAGTCCTAGTCTTTTGTTGGCTTCTTTAGTGTTTGGCTTTGCGGCTACATCATAAACTTCCTTGGGTAGTATTTGTAACTCTACCTGGTGTCCATCTTCACCCTTGAACCTGTCGGTGAAGACTGTAGTGTCGTTTCTTCAAGCTCTTCTTTGGATAGTTAGGTTGCCTTTGCCGTTTCAGAAAGCTTGGCTCCAACTGGTATGGTGACAATTCTTGCAGCTTCTCTTTCTGAGTCATCCTCTTCTTTGCTTTTTCAGTCGCTTCCATTGCACCTAATAGAAGAATACAAATTCCACGAATTCTGCTTTGAAATGCCTTGAGTTTGTATTGGTGGCAAATGATGTCCATTTTGCTTCAAATCAAATTTGAAGCATACATAGATGCATAAAAACATGTAAGGATCAAAACCATGCAATCCAGCAAAATTTGCAACCAAAGTAGATAGTCGCGATTATTTACAGATGGAAATTTTTTTCTACTTTTTGCATTTTTGACATGATAGGCTTGAAATATGTGTGATTTAGATACTCTGAGTGAAGTGTGGGCTTATTTGAGTGCACTGGGTGGAAATCGTGCCAGATTTAAGCTTCAGACTTTGAAACAGTAGATATGAAGGGATTTTTTGTTTTTGTGATCCAAATGTGATCAAACTTGATTGGTAGGCTTGGAACATCATGTACTTCGGTCCATAAGGTCAAAATTGAAATTTGGACTCATTCTGGTGAAAAAGTAAATAATCGTGATTATTAACTTTTTCATCAAATTGGATATTTTTGTTGCAAGCTGGTTCTAGACATGATATAGAGCCTCTGTGTGAGATATGGGGTGATTTGGATCAAAAAATGTGACAGTTAACTCAAAATTTGGACACAAGAGCCTTTAGTGCGTTTTTTTTAACAAAATCAGAGATTTTCTTGATCTTTTGGGCTCATACTTGACACGTGGCATGTGACAAATGTGTACAAGTGATATAATTTTATGACCTACACATCTTTAATACATCTAAAACAAGTCCTAAAATGAATTTGGTAAGATTTGCTCGTGTCGACATCACTTCGTGCTCTTGTTGACTTTGAAATCATCGATTTTTGTTACTACTTGGGAGTTGTTTGGTCACTTTTGGAGCCATGGACTTGTCTGCTACATAGTCCTGATGCTGCTCATCCAATCTGGGTTCATTCGGACTCAGTTTGACTTCATATATCAAATTTGACACTTTGCAGTCTCGAGCTATTTTCGACTGTTTGAGAGCTTGCCTTGACTGTTCTCTTGAAACCATCTAGGTACATTGTGTATAGACCTTGTCTATAAGCTGTCCGTGGAGTCAGAATCCAATTCTGGCATGTGGAAAAAACCTAGATTATTTATTTGGGGACCCCCTTGATCCCTGCCAAATGGTCATCTAATGATATGGAAGCGTTCTATTATCTAGGGGCATGGCGGAGTTCAAGTCTTGTCCAATTCGGTTGAGCTGACAAGCCGCTAGGGTCATTTTTGTGTCGTAGGAATCAATACACAACTGAGATTCTAGGGTCTTTTCCTAGGCCTAGACTTGCTACCCAACTGTATAGAAACGTTCTTTGATAAGTTTAGAACTTAGCCTTCATGTCTCGTGTGAGACGGCACTGAAAATGGGCGACTGTGGACTCCAGAAATCGCGCGCGAAGAAGGTAGAGAGCTCTCTTCTCCAAGAGTGACTAGTGGAAATGAGGCGATTTTCGGCTACCTTGGATATCTATACTCGGACTTCTCAAACTATTTTTCCCCAGATTCCCTTATTAGTCCTACTAGGCCATGAAATCTATGTTAGACTCAAATTTTCTTCAATCGGACTCCGTTGGCTTATTCTGCGAGAATTTGCAGAAACAGGCCTAATTTAGGCTTCCCCCTTCCATTTGTCGTTTTGATTGAAAATTTCTATTCCTGTCCGCCTTGTTCTTCTGATCATCAACATATCTTCAATTTCTCCATCTGAGCTCATTTGCTATTTATTATTAATTTTTGATCTATTTATTGAAAAAATTAAAGAAAATAATAAAGAGCACCAAAAAGAAAATTGAAAAATCAATAATTAAGAAAATCCATTGAAAAACACTGTTGTATTACTGTTTGGCGGATTTCTTCATTTTTGAGCTCCAAAATCAAGAAAATTTGATGAACATAAGCAAAAAAAGGCTATTTTTTAATGTATTTTCTGATAGTATATACACTATTTACACTCAAGATGTTATCAGTTAAAAAAATTCCCCTGTTGATGATTTTTTAAGGGCATTATTAGGTAATTTTGCAAAAACCACACGTTATCATCCAACTTTTTTCCTGCTTCTTCAAACATTGCCCTTAATTACTGAAGTTTCCTTCCACCCCTCCTAGATGGACTACTCCGGGACGACTATGTGCTTGAGTTGAACGATCGTGGCTCTATCATGCTTTGAAGATCAATGCAATTCAAACCAGTATGCGGTGCAAGAGTTGGGTCTTGAGTAGTTAACTCAAGGGTTTCCGTGGTCGAGGTTTCTTGTTGATGTTTTCTAAATAGCAGATTCTATAACTTGTGTGATCTTTGTCTAATTGTACCATTTGGACGCTTTGGCACACTGATTTCCTAAGCTATAGGTATCAATGATGACGGTTGTTGAGCTTTAACTCTCCATTGGTATTTTGGTTTTCCATTGGTGAACTGTTGCGGTTGAGTTTTTTGAGATTTAACCTTCCATTGATTCATCGGCTTTACAACTCGTGGAGAAGATAAATTCTCCTTTGGTTTCCAAACCCATCAAGTGTAGTGTCTCTTCTGAAAGATGTTTTTCTCTGAGTTGTCACATGTGAAACTTTCTTCAGTATGGTAGATGAGTTTTTAGGCACCCAAATTTGAGATGGATTGTCCTTAATTTGTGCTTCTGGTACGCAAATTTGCATGACTCCTTGCATGCTACTTGTAGCATTTGCTTGTCTAGAGGAGGAAGTAGATTGAGTTTTCCCTGGTTTCTTTTGTGGGTGACTTCTTTTCCATTCCTCTTTGGTCGGTGCAATTGGAACTAAGAGTTGTTCTCCTTTACGTGATAGCTTGAGTTGATTGGTGTCCCAATCTAGTACTGCCTTGTATGTCCGCATCCATGAGATTCCAAGAATCATTGTTTCATTCATATGTTCATCTGGTATGCATACAAATTGATGTGGGCATGAAAATCCATCTACTATTACATTCAAGTTGACTACTCCCAATGCCAGTGTTGGGTTTTTTTTGCATAGGCTTTGACAACAGATATTCTCGATGTTAAAGATTGATTTGTAGCTTTTTTGTAAGTGTAATAGCTGATTGCATTCATTTGAGCTCCGGTATCTACTAATGTATTTGTGCTATGGTTGTTCAATTGTACCTTGATGTGAAGGTCCATTCCATCCAACCATTCATCATCCATTGATACTGCATCATTCTGTAATTCCCATAGTCTATCATTTGGTTCCAAAGTGTTAATGGAAATAGGTGTTTGTTGATTTTTGAAAGTAACTTTCCTCTTGAGTACTCAAAGTCGAGATTTCTCTTGAGCTTCATCAATAACCTGCTATCGTTTAATCTTTCTTTGCCTTGCTGCATGCATTTTCTCTAGCAATTCATTGGTAAGTGGCAAATGGTACTTCTTTAAGAGGCATCCACTAATCCAGTTGGCCATTGGTTCAACCATCTAGAGTGGAAAACTTAACTGGTCTACTTGGAGATACATCTTCAATGATAAACGGTCCATTTCCTTTCCTTTTTCTTGAACTTGGGAATGTGTTACTTAAGGGAATACACTGAAAGTAGGTCTCCTTTTTTGAAGATTTTTGTGACTAGATGTGAATCAAAAAATTGTTTTTGTGCATAGATGTGAGCTACAACTGTTAGCCTTTGCTCATCAAGCTTTTCTTAATCTTCAAGCCTTTTTGACAATTCATGTCCGGTCCACTCAAGATCGTTAGCTATCCTTAGTGTCGGTAATAGAAATTCTATCAGTAGTATGGCATCAAGACCATAAACAAGATTAAAGGATGTAGCATTCAAAGCTGTCTTGAATGAAACTCTATAAGCCCACTGAGCGGCATGTAGATTCATTTTCCAATCAGTCCGTCCTGAACTAACCACTTTAGTCAGTACCGAGGTAAGAATTTTATTTGTGTGCTCAACTTGTCCATTTTCTTGTGGATGATATGGAGAGGATTTGTTATGGATAACTATAAATTCATTTAGTAGATACTCAATTACCTCATTGAGGAAATGAGTTCCCCTATCACTAAATTTTTTTATTGGAAGTCCATATCTTGTGAATACATTCTCATACAAAAATGTGGCTGTGGTTCTAACATCATTCTTTCTGGTTGCCTTAGCCTCTGTTCACTTGGTCAAATAGTCTAAGCTACAATTATATATTGAGCTTGAGTTCTATAAGCAGATGGTTGTATTGGTATGACAAAATCTATGCCCCATTTTGCAAAAGCTCTACCCCTATCATTGGTCTTAAAGGCATGCTATCTACCCTTGTTGGCATTTTTGCCCGTTGACATGCATCACACCTTTGAACATATTCCTTGGCATCTACAAAAAGTGTTAGCCACCATATGCCTGGCATTAAAATTGCTCTAGTAGTGGTTTCACTAGAAAAGTGACCTCCAGCTAATCCAACATGTGCTTGTTCTAAAGTGGGGATATATTCGTCTTCATTTGCACAAAGATGCAAATGTTGATCCTTTCCTCTCCGATACAATTGGTTTTCAATAAGAGCATAGTCTCTTGCTTCAGTTTCAATAGCTCTTTGGTGGCATTTACTCATATCCTCAGGAAATTTTCTGCTTATAAGTAAGTACCTAGATAGTTACTCCACTTAGGAACAAGTGAAATATGAAATAATGTCACATGAGGTATGGGTGATTTTTTCTGGCATTGATGGTAGTCTTTCACAAATAAGTGAACATCACTTCTCATGGTTGGCCAAAATACTCCAAGTCTCAAGATCCGTTGCATAGCTTGGTCTTCCGCAAAGTGAAGTCCTACTATGGTAATGTGTGCTTGACTTAGGTATTGGATTTTCTCCTCAGGATTAATACACAAAATCAATATTCCATCTTAAATTATTTTGTATAGCTTTCCAACTAGTAATTGATACATAGTAACTAGTAATTGATACAAATGGCTTTCAACTAGTAATTGATACATAGTTGATTTCCCAATTAATCCTGGTGTAATAAGAAGTGGTATTTGAGAATCCACTTGAGCTATGGTCATCAATGAAACCATATCTATTGACCAACGGGGTATCATTTCTACGGAGAACACATATGCATCTAGTAGATCATCATCTATCCCTTTTGGTGGTTCTCCTGAAATAATCCTTGACAAATGATCTGCTCTTTGGTGTGTGGTGCCCTTTTTTACAACTACAATGAAATCAAATTCCAAAAGAATGATAAACCATCTCACTATTCTTCCTGTGTTGCATGGCTTGTTGACCAAGTACAATAAAGCTTGGTGGTCCACAAAGAGCACAAACTTGTTGGCTAATAGGTAATTTCTATACTTTTTTACGGCATAGATCATCCCTAATCCTTCTCTTTTGGTGGTTGTATAATTCTTCTCTGCCACATTCAACTGTATACTAGTATAAGAAATAGGAAAATCAAATTTTCTGTCTCCTAGTTGAGCTAGAATACATCCAATGGTAGAATTGGAAGCATCAACATGTATATGGAATATCTTATTCCAATTTGGTGATTTCAATATTGGGGCTGAAGTGAGAGCTTGTGTAAGCTTCATGAAGGATTCTTCACACTCATCAGTCCATACAAAGCGTGTAATCAAGCCATACCTGGGTTTTGCGATTATAGCATATATGTAAATGAATCATCTCTAATCTCCACAATGTCCCATGAAAGCTTGAACCCCTTTGACAGTTGTTGGTCTCGACAATTCAACAATAACATGAATTTTATCCATATTGGTCATTGTGCCATTTTTAAACACTATACGTCCAAGATTTTCTCCTTGTTTACCTATAGATGTGCACTTTTAAGGATTTAAGCAAATCCTATAAAGTCTAAATTTTTCAAATACCTTTTTGAGATGTTCAAAATGATCAACTCTGATTGATGAATGTACACATAGATCATCTATATATACTTCCAAGAAATTCCTAATATATTCTTTGAAAGCATGGCTCATCAATCTTTGAAAGGTGGCATGAGCATTAGTTAACCCAAAAGGCATAACCCTATAGACGAAAATACCCCATTCAATTGCAAAGGCAATTTTATGCTTATCTTTATAATCGACCAAAAGTTGATTGTACCCTGAAAAGCCATCTAAAAAGCTGTAAGTTTCCTTTCCTGCAACTTGTTCTAAAACATGCTCGGTGATTGTTGGAAGAGGGTGGTTATCTCTAATGGTGGCTGCATTCACTTTTTTGAGATCGAGACACACTCTTAATTTTCCATTTTTCTTGGGTACCACCACAATTGGAGACACCCTATTTGTGTGTTCAATTTCATAAATGAATTCGGCTTCCTTGAGCTTCTCTATCTCTTTTTTGATCTTTTTGGTAAATGTTTCATTATAAGTATATGGCCTTTGTCTACTTGGTTTTGCATCATCTCTCATAGGTATGGTATGTTGACAAATGTTTGGATCAACACCCTTGAGATCTTTATAAGACCAAGCAAAGACATCTCGTTATTCTTTTAGTAATCTTAGCAAAAGCTCTTCTTCTTCTTCAGTCAATTTATTCGCAATGTAGGCAGGTCTAGGCTCTTCTCCTGGTTCGACTAGATCCATCTTCTTTTCATTTTCAGGTCCTTCATAAGACTCACCCTGTTTTCTTAGTTCCCTTACAGGTTGTTCAACTACGATCTTTCGGTCTTGGAGAGTATATTTCTTGTAATGGGATGGAACACTCATTACATGTTTACTCTCTTCCTCAGCTGTTTCCTTTCAGTGGTATATATCTCCTTTAGAGCTTTCTTCAACTCTTGATATTTCTTCTTTTGTTCAACTGGATGAATCATCATCCTGGTGTTTAGGTTTTGATTTAGTTTTCTTTCTCCATTTTCTTGATGTTTTTGACGTCCCTTGTTTGTTGTCTAAAGGATATCTACCCATGATTTTGTCCTTGACACAATCATGTGCATCTATCCGCATTAGAAACTGTGTTCTACTAAATTGATGGCATAGGTCTAGATTTCAAGTTTCTTGTGTCTCTTTATCCATTGTTGCCAAAATTTAAGTCCACTCAAATGGCTTAAACAAATGCTTTGGAATGGGTTTAGGTACATATGCTTCATCTATGCAATCCCTTTCTAACATACATTCTTCTTGTTTTAAACTCTCGTTTTTTGAGGCTCCACACACGTAAATAGGTGTGTCTTTGTTTTACCAAGACGGAAGCTTTGATTCATCTAAAGAGAATGAGTCAAATTCTTAAATGGGTGTTTTCATGACATCTTTGTAAGTGTGATCTTTTAAATTACCCTTGTGATTGATCCCACTTGCTTTAAGTACAAGTAATTGTTTCCCCAATCTTAAAAGAGTTGTACTTGTTGTTGGGGTATAAAGCCCAATGTGGTCGCCCAGGTAAGTGGGCGGGCTGCCAGGTATGTACACATATTCTTTTGTAAAAACCTAATAAGAACTCACTATGCTCTACACATTACAATAGAGCGAGTTCACAATATCGTCGTGCTCTTCTTCTCGCACTCTCTCTCGCGTCGCACTTCTGCTCGTACTCCTTCAACTGGTATCAGAGCTCAGATGGAGGCTCGGGGTAGCATTTGCAGGTAGCCAAAGTCACCTGCTCAGATTGGAGTGAGATTTGACAGGCGAAGACACGACCCCAAATCCTCTGGGAAAGGCCAAAGGGATTGGTGTTCTCAAAATTTCATTCTGAGGTCATCTCGACCACCGTTCGGCTTCGACAAAGTTCTGCGCAAGCCATTTTCGACTATGTGGTCTCGGCCGGTGCAGATCTGACTCTGCAAATTTGGGGTTTCGGCCTACGACTGTAGGTGCTGAGGATATCTGTACTTCCAGAGTGCTGATTTGTGGCTGTCTACACAACGAAGGACAACTCACAGTTCTTGGAGGCGTCACATACGACATGGACGCACCTACACACAGACTGTAGGCGACATCCACTAGTTCATTAGGTAGCTTGTGTTTGCTGCTTGATATTCCAGATTTCATCCTGACATTGCAGGTACTTCCACATGGGATGTATTGTCAGAGATGATGTATGTTTGTTGAGGGTTTGCTGGCTGTGAGTCACGCAGCTAACAACCATCGCAGCGGTTATAGCATACAGTGGGAAATTTGTGGATGTATGACTTTGTGGGAAGTCTATGTACTGTCAGATTTACTGCAACCTTTGTTGAGGGTCGAGTGAGGTTTTATTGAGATGAGGGATTCTTGAATGTTGAGATCCTTTCGGTGATACAGGTCTTGGAGCGATCCCTCGAGCACCCTTAGATAGGCAGCTAGGATGTATTGACTGTGAGTTAGACAGTTGGGATTGCATCTTTGCTTTACTGCCGTTGAGGCATTGTCGCAGTCTATGCTTACACGACAGTGATAGGACAGTGAGAGACAATACAGGTGCAGGACAGGTTTACCCACAGCTTACAGTGTTAGAGAGACAGTGGTTTTTTGAGCTGTTTTTTGGTCTATTTTTTGAGTACACCAGAGCCATTTTACAAAGGAGACTCTGCCGAAATTTCAGTAGAATCTGAAGCTTTCTTGGTTCATTTGACAGGTTGATATTGGTTCAGAGGTCAGTTTATAGGGGAAACTCTGCCGAATTTTTCCCAGGAAAGTAAACTATTGTGAAGCGTAGCTATGGCTGGATCACAGGACACTGCTCTTTACAATATCAAGAAGCTGGATGGAACCAATTTCCCATTGTGGAAGAAGCAGATTTGGCACGTGTTGGTACAAAAGAAGCAGATAAAACCTATAAAGCTCAAGGGGATAAAACCAGAAGATACGGACGAAGATGAATGGAGCGAAATGGATGAATTGGCACTTTCTACCATTATGCTGACTTTGGCAGAAAGCGTTTACTTCAATGTAGCAGACGAGATGTCGGCTTATGAAGCATGGACAAAGTTGAGTGATCTTTATGAGAAGCAGAGTGCAGCTTCACAGGTATACTGGCTTAAGAAGCTTGTTGACTTGAAGATGAAAGAAGGTACACCTATGTCCAATCATCTGAATGAATTCAACACCATCTACAGTCAGTTGTCAGCTCAAGGTGTCAAGTTTGATGAACCTGTTAGAGCTATGTTCCTGTTGATCACATTGCCGGAAAGTTGGGACACTTTTCACACAGCTTTGAGTAATTCTTCACCTCCAGATGGTTTGACCATAGCAGGTGTAGAAGGCAGTCTGCTTACTGAAGAAACAAACAGAAAGACAATGGACAAAGGCAAAGGAACAACCTTAGTTGTCAGGGGAAGGACCAAAAAAAAGTACAAAGGTGGAAAGAGGGATCAGTCTCGTAGCAAGTCCCGTGGTGCTAAAGGAAAGAGTGACATAGAATGCTACCATTGTGGCAAGAAGGGTCACATGAAAAGAGACTGCAGAGAATGGAAAGCAGAAAAAGGCAAAGAGAAAGCAGAAGACCATGGTGAGAAGAACAAGTCCTCAATCAAGATTCAAGAAATAAATGTGACAAACACTGTTGTAGAGGATGACAGTCTAGTGTCATGAGATATCTACCTCTTGAAAAATACAATGGACTCAGCTCTTCTTACAACATCTGATGGAAATGCAATGAGTGACTGGATTATAGATTTAGGGGCATCACTTCACGTGTCTCCAAACAAGGAGTGGTTTACCTCTTATGTGACCACTAAAGATCATGTTCGGCTAGGCAATGGGCAGACATGTGAGATCTTAGGTGTTGGAGATGTTCAATTGAAGTTTCAGAATGGCTCTTCTTTCACGCTAAAGAATGTGAGACATGTTCTCGCAATTACAAAGAGCTTGATTAGCACAGGTTTACTTGATGATGCTGGCTACGTCACCACTTTTGGACAGAACATGTGGAAGATATCCAAGGGTTCTATGACAGTAGCACATGGAGTAAAGAGTGGAGGACTTTACATGATTTATGTATCAAATGTCTCTAAAAATGTAATCAATGTAATCGAGCAGCCGAACGTTTCTTTGTGGCATAGCCGGTTAGGACATATGTCCAAGAAGGGAATGGAAATCTTGTCTCGTTCTAGTTATTTGCCTGGCTTGTCATTTAATGATTTTGAATTCTGTGAACATTGTCTGTATGGTAAGCAAACACAGCAACCAAAGAAGCATAGAAGCAGTAAAAGAGATACACAATTGGCACTTGTTCATAGTGATTTGTGTGGACCTATGCCTAACCTATCTCTAGGGGGAGCTTCTTACTTTATGACATTTATAGATGATTAGTTGAGGAAAGTATGGGTTTACTTTCGCAAGCACAAGGATGAAGCGTTTAGTGTTTTCAAAACGTTTGTGACACTTGTGGAGAATCAGAGTGGCAAGACGCTTAAATGCTTACGCACTGACAATGGTGGAGAGTATGTTTCAAAGGCCTTTCAGGACTTTTGTGAGTCAAAAGGTATAAAATGTGAACTTACTGCTCCTTACAATCCTCCTCAAAATGGTGTTGCTGAGAGGATGAATAGGACCATACAAGAGAAGGTTAGAAGTATGTTGTCTAATGCACAACTGCCAAATGGGTTTTGGGCTGAAGCTGTATCAACAGCTGTTCATCTTATAAATAGATCTCCTAGCAAGGTTTTGCAGAAGGATTCAGTGGCAGAGATGTTATGGTCAGGCAAAATGCCCTCATACAAGCATCTCAGAGTCTTTGGCTGTGAGGCATATACTCATGTTCCAAAGGAATTTAGGAACAAACTTGAGCCAAAGAGTAGAAAGTGCATCTTTCTAGGCTATGGTAATTCTGGTGAGATGGGGTACAGACTTTGGGATCCCGAATCCAGAAAGGTTATCCGCAGCAATGATGTTCACTTTAATGAAGCCAAATATCATTCTAAACCAGAGAGGGTTGAGGAGATTAGAAGAGTTGTCTTCCAAGAAGATGGACCTGCACTTGCAAGACAAAATGTCACGGCTCAAGAGGAGCAAGGACAGGATAGATTGGAACCACAGGTTGTGGCTGAGCCTGAGCCACCTATTGTGCATAGATTTGGACGTATCACGCGACCTCCTGATAGGTTTGTTCCATCTATGAACTATGTCATGTTGACTGATTGCAATGAGCCTTCATGTTACAAGGAAGCAGTGCAAATGAAGGACTCCGGGAATTGGCAATTGGCCATGCAGTCAGAGATGACAGATCTGCATAAAAATCAGACATGGAAGCTAGTTAAATTACCACAGGGCAAAAAGGCTCTACCTTGTAAATGGGTTTACAGGTATAAGATCACCGCTCATGATAGTCAGCCAAAGTACAATTCAAGGCTTGTTGCCAAGGGCTTTAAGCAAGAACAAGGCATTGACTTTGATGAAGTCTTCTCTGCGGTGGTCAAGATGACTACATTGAGATGCTTTCTTGCATTGGTTGCCATATTAGATTTGGTGTTGCACCAAATGGATGTCAAGACAACGTTCTTGCATGGTGATTTAGATGTGGAAATTTACATGCAGCAGCCAGAGGGTTTGTTGAGAAAGGCAAGGAAGATTTGGTATGCCAGTTGTTAAAGAGTCTTTATGGCTTAAAACAATCACCGAGGGCATGGTACCATAAGTTCCACAAGTTTATGCTTTCTCAAGGCTACAAACGTAGTGAGTTTGATCACTGCCTATATACAAAGAAGGCTAAGGATGGTAGTTGGCTGATCCTTATTTTGTATGTGGATGACATGTTGATTGTTGCTGGTAAGCACTTGGAAGAAATTTCAGCTTTGAAGTCAAAGATGGCAAAATCGTTTGACATGAAAGACATGGGTGAGGCAAGTCATATACTTGGTATGCGCATTGAGAGAGACAGATCAAAGAAGTTGATTTGGTTATCTCAAACAGAGTATATTGACAAGGTTTTGCAACGTTTCAATATGGAGAAGGGAAAGGCATTGAGTGTTCCATTTCCACCATATGTGAAACTTAGCAAACAAGATTGTCCCGTGTCTGAGGAAGAACAGTCTGAAATGGATAAGATTCCATATGCGTCTGCAGTGGGTAGTTTGATGTATGCAATGATTGCTACTTGCCCAGACATTGCATTTGCAGTGGGAGTAGTAAGTCGATACATGTCAAACCCAGGCAGGAAACATTGGGAGGCAGTGAAAGGAATATTGAGATACCTGAAAGCTACAAAGAGTATGCGCATATCCTATGGGAGTCAGGATCTAAGTGTAAAGGGTTTTATAGACTCAGATTATGCAGGTGACTTAGACAACCGAAGGTCTACATCAGGGTATGTCTTTACATTGGCTGGTGGAGTAGTATCATGGCGTTCTAGATTACAAGATTGTGTTACTCAGTCTACTACAGAGGCTGAATATGTTGCAGCATCAGAGGCATGCAAAGAATCAATTTGGCTTAATCGACTAGTAATAGATTTGGGAATCAAAGAAGAGATGCCTGTGTTATATTGTGATAGTCAAAGTGCTATACAATTGGCTCGCAATCCAGTTTATCACTCAAAGACAAAGCATGTGGATGTGAAGTATCATTTCATCAGGGAAATGCTCGAGGATAAGCAACTTCAGCTTGTCAAAGTTCACACCACAGAAAATCCTGCTGATCTACTTACAAAAGGACTTCCCTCAGAGAGCTTTACGCATTTTCGCAAGCAGTTAGGTGTAGGGTAGTACATCACTTCTCTACATCTCTTGTATATTAGCTTGTATAGTAGCTTCTCTCACACTTAAAGTACCACATTGGACTTTAAGTGGGAGGTTGTTGGGGTATAAAGCCCAATGTGGTCACCCAGGTAAGTGGGCGGGCTGCCAGGTATGTACACATATTCTTTTGTAAAAACCTAATAAGAACTCACTATGCTCTACACATTACAGTAGAGCGAGTTCACCATATCGTCGTGCTCTTCTTCTCGCACTCTCTCTTGCGTCGCACTTCCGCTCGTACTCCTTCACTTGTCGCATGAATGGTATTCCCAAGATGATTTCATAGTTAAGTTTTTTCCAAAGTATACTATCACAAAGGTATGCTGATAATCAATTCCACAGGAACTAACTATCACTTTTTCAAGCAATCGTAGGGGTCTTTCTATGTGTCCATCATCCAACTGTAATTTCATTCGAGTTTTTCTAATGGCCGGTTCTCCCCATGATTCCCATATTGCTTTTGTGGCTATGGCCATGCCAGCTCCACTATCTAGTATTGCCACGGTTTCTACATCATTATATCTCACAAGAAGGGTTGTGTTTCCTTCTTCCCCTTCGTAGCATCCTCCAACTTTGTTCATAGGAACGGATCTAATCTCGTTGTTATCCAATTCATGTTTCAATTTTCCCAAATTCTTTGTGATTAGCCCTTTTATCCCCACCTTCTCTAGAGTTTTTTGTAAATCATTCCATAAATATGGTTTAATTTTTAACAGTCCTCCCAAGGTAAGAGTACATCGAATGGGTGTAGACATGATTGAATGGATGTTGTCTACCTCTAGGGTCTGTTTCACTCTTTTTACCTGAGTGGTTTTACACATTATGGACTCATCTTCGTCGTCTCCTAAGTAAGAGGGTAGTGTTTTTAAAGTCAATGGTTTATACATTCCTGATGCTTCAGTTCTGCAATCCCCATCCAAGGATTGGATATCATTGTCCATATCAGGAGGTAAATTGTCAAACCAAACTTCCTCTATAGGGCTTGACTTCAAATTTATGCTCCCATCATTAATTTCTCTTACTTTTTTCCATAAATGTCTTGGCTAGTCTTCCTCCACGAATGGAATTCCGTCTAAAGCATCTTCACTGTCAGGCACTATGATTTTTGGCTCTTTAGTTTCAAGGTGGGGTTCTACCACCACTTTGGATTTCTCTTTATTGGTTTCTACCACAAGCTCCTCCGATTTTGCTATACTCTGAAGCTTGGGTTTTTGTTTTTCCAGCATCTCTTGAGTAATTCTTACCAAATTTTGATAATCTTCAAGCTTAGCTGCTTCCATGTCTGGAGAAGGATAGGTTTTCCATTTGTTTTCCATGTTTTGGCCTGCTTTAAGTTTCACTTGGAAAGCTTCCGAGGCTGCATTGATTGGCTCAAAAATTTTGGCTACCAAAATTGATCCTCCAGATTTCATTGTGGTTTCCTTGATTTCACTCCCAGTTTCTTTCATTTTTTCCTGGAATAGTTTCTTGGCTTTTTCCTCAATTTTGTCCTTTTGTTATCTCATACCTTTGACTTCTTCTTTTCTTGTTCTTTTGAGAGGAAATCTTAGTATTCTCTGATTCATCAGAGGAGTTATGTTTCTTTTTCTTAGCCTGGGCTCTAGTGATCACCTTGATTGGAACAATAAGTTCACTTTCTGAAGAGCTACTAGGCATCACTTGGACTGCATTCAACACTGCTTTTCCTTCGTTTGATGGATTTTTTGGATAGTCTTCAGGGAAGTGTCCACCTTTTTTGCAACATTGTGTGCAAAAAGCTTCAACTAGCTTAATGTTTTTGTCAGGTTTTGGGCATTCATTTTTCCAATGATCATTTGCACCACAATTACAGTAGTTTTTAGTCCTTGTCTTAATCATGGGTCTTACCATTGGAGGTCTAACACCTTGATTAGCTACATAGTACATCGGTGTAAGCTCTGGTGTAGCATAAGTCACAGGTTCTTCCATTGATGGCAGATGTGAATTATACCACTCTTCTTATACCATTAATGTAGATGGACTAGGCTTAACATAAGGTGTAACAGGCACTAGTGCTTGTTAATCTATGACTCCTTCTAAATGCATGTACTTTACATGCACTGCATTATGTCCAGGATATGGAGGTTGTTGACCCAACACTGGTTGTGGTCTTTTCATACCCATTGGTGGTCTTTGTGCTGGGACTATATTACGTTGATATTTGTACATGGGTTGTCCTTGTGGCCTCATGGGCACATATTGAACATTTCCATCGTACTTTGGTCGGTAATAGCACTCATTGGTCTCATTGTTGGCCCACTTACCCTCGATAGCACACCATTTTTGCGGCTTAGTCGGTTGTCCATGTTGAGGTATCCCTTGCACTGGTCCTCTCATAGGTGTTTTTTGCATGTTATTCATCATTTCATTCATCCTTTTGAGCATGTCTTCTATGGCTGTAAGTGGTGCTGTAGTAGTTGTTCCCACTTGTGTCGGTTTTGAGGATGTTTTTTTCTCACTCTGAGTATCCTTAAGGACATTTTCTTCATTGAAAATATTAGAATTGTCTCCCAAGTCAATAACATCTGATACACACTCTTCTAGGGTCATATGCTTCTTGCTATACAATATAGCATGAAGTTATTTGTTTAGCAATCCCTCTAGAAACAATGGCACTAACCTTTCTTCTGCAGGTATTTCTAGTTCTAGGCATCTTGCAATGTATTGCTTCATCCTAGTTGCACAATCCCTAACAGATTCACCTTGGAAATCAAATATGCGTTCTGCTTTAGCACTTGCTTGAAGCTTGCTAAGTGGTCATATGGATCCCTAGATCCACGGTATTTTTTGACCCATTTTTGAAATTCAGCTGGTTTGACATGTCTATTTGGCTCAACTCTAGTTCTTCTGGCAGTTCGTCCTGTCTCAAGTCCTTCAAACCAATCTATTGGAAATAGTGACTCATGTAACCCTGGATTGGATTTAATGTCACTTGGTTTCCTTTGTGATGAGGTAGCTTTGGGTTTTTTAACATTTCTCCCAAAAGATCTCTCGCGGCGGTCCTCTCTTAGAATATGATCAGGTCCTTGGCCCAATATCCAATCTCTTACGGAGTACCCTTGGTATTTGGTTTGTTCTACCTCATTAAGACTCATCATAACAAAGTTATTGTTATAACAATCCCTAAATAGGTAAGCTGGTAGATTTGTTGAGCCCTTGTCTTTGATTTTGAAGATGTAGATGATCTTCATGGGTGTTAATTGCTTCGATTTGGCATGAGAGGTCCATAAAAGATCCTTGACATTCCTATCCTCCCAACAATAGACTCTGATCCTAAGATTATCTATGCTAAGCCGTTTTAAAGGTTTTAGATCAACTTGATCGTATCTTTCGAATTCTAAAGTTGGTGGACCTTCTTTTGCTGCCATATCTAGAATTATGGTATTCACCTCTAACCCCCATTTGTCTATTACATCAGGGTTTTCAACTTTTAAATACCGAGTCCCGTTTTTATCCATATACATTTTTCCTTGTTTGTTTGCTCTGATTTCCTCTTCAAACTCTATGTCATGGTCATCAATGCGAATGGCATACTCCTCATTAGGATCGGGGTAAACCTGAGCTCCATGGCCATTGGTCTTATACAAGGTGAGTATGTGCTTATATCGCACTGTCGTTCCGGTTCCTGAATGAGTCAAATAGGAAGACATTTTAGATGTTGAGTTGGAATAGGTGTTTAAGACTTCTTCAAAGATAGTGCCCAAGTGATCACCTTGATTCACACTCTCTTTGGTGGATACCCTACTAGCGGTCTCTCCAAATATGCCTTGATTTGCTAGTATACGACCACATGTAAGGTTCATATAGACTTGTTAAGCCCTGGATAGAGTACTTACTGTCGGATTGAATTTTTATCCACTTTTCCACTTGACTTGAATTTAATTCCTGTCAAGCTCTCAATTCTTTGCCTGCAACTTGGTGCATGTGTCAGTTTTAAGCAAGTTAGCGGTTTTCTCTCAAAAACTGTACAATTTTGGCTAACTATTGTGATTGGTCTCTGTATATCACTTCAGTTTAAGCTCACTGAGTCAACAAATGAGACTTTCAGATTCTACCCTTGTAAAGAGCTAAAGGAATAATTTGTAACCTAGAAATTGAGTTAACATGTACCAATTTGGTCCGATGGAGTCCAAACTTGACCAATGGCCTTGTATTATGTTGTTCTAACAATGTACAAGCTCAAAAGTCCAAAATCTTGTCTCTGTGGTTTAGAAGTTGTTGGAATTAGGGTTGCAGAGAAACTCACAGAGCTTGGAGAAGACGAAGGAAGCTCAAGGTACACAATTGAGAATATGTTACTTAGTGTGCAATGGAAAGATAGATAGTCCTAGAGTGATGAGCGTATATACAATGCACGGGGGTAAAAACCTCCTAAAGAGGGAAAAAATACCTCGGCGGTCCTAGTGTGTTCACACACATCACTACCACATGTATGTGGTAACAATCCCTCCTGGAGTGATGCAGTGAACGAGATCTGGCACATGAGTAAAGGGAAGTGCTATGCCCTAAGGACATAATCAGTCCACAAAGGGGAGTAAGCCCAAAGCTTTGCGGAAAGCTTTGAACTTCTCATGAGACAATGCATTTGTGAAAAGATCTGCAAGGTTGTCCCGTGTTGGCACATAAGCCAAGCTGATCTCTCCTGCTGAGATCATTAGGAAGAGAATGGGGTCTAGGAGGGCCTCTTTATTTGGCAGTTTAAGGAAGTCAAACCTTTAATATCAAGAAAGTAATCAAAGGACAACTTTTGAATTCAAACAGACAAAACAACTAGTTTATTTGAATTCAAAGTTTCCCCCCAAGATGGAATTTAAAATCTAGCAGGTAAAACCATATCATGTAGCATATCTATGGAAAGGGCTCGACGCGTAGATCACAAATCTATGATCTCCACTCAAATTGGAAATCATATGTAGGAGTTATGGAAGGCCAAACATCATAAAATTATCCACCTTCTTTTTTGGGGGGAAAAGTGTATCCTTTGACCACTCTTACACACCCACCATTCTTGCACACTTGGCGTACACCTATTTATCAAAATGTTAATCACCTCCATAAGCTCATGGAAAATAAAGAGGCCCTCATACACCCCATCCTATTCCTAATGGCCTCTCCCTAACATAGTGGTAATGCGCCTCAATGTGTTTTGTGCGAGCATGAAAAACTGGGTTCCTCACAACTTCCAATGCGCTCTGACTTTTAGTGTAGATAGTGTTGGCAGAGTCCTGTCCAACACCCAAATCAACCATAAGGCGTCTGAGCCATACACACTCAACCATAGCTGTGAAGATTGCCTTGTACTCAGCCTCACAACTAGAAGTGGCCACAGTAGGTTGCTTCTTGCTCAACCATGCTATACATGAATTGCCAAGCATGAAACAAAAACCACTTGTGGACACCCGCATGTTAAAACAACTAGCCCAATTTGAGTCCAAAAAAGCATGTAAGTCTGGCGGCAATGATCCCCCCTTGGGATAGAACAAGCCAAGATGTAAAGTGCCACTTAAGTAGCAGAAAATCCTCTTGATAGCCTACCAATGCTTAGACCCTGGGCTATGCATAAATCTGCTAACCTGTGGGACTGCAAACTAAATATCTGGCCTCTTGTTGCATAAATAAATGAGGCAGCCAACAACAATTTGGTAAAGAGTGGCATCAGCAGGATCACCATCATCATGTAGACTCAATTTCAAACATGTTTCCATGGGAGTGGCAATAGGTTTGCAATCCTCAAGTCCAAACTTACATAGCAATGTCTCTATGTAACTTTTCTGACACAAGGCAATACCACCATCACACTGCTTAAACTGTATGCCCAAGTAATGATGCAACAATCCCAAATATTTCACCTTGAAAGTAGCATTCAAATCAGCCTTAAATTCAGCAATATGTGCCTCATTGGGACCAGTGATCAACACATCATCCACATAAAGAACAACAATGAGAAGTACATCACCCTCATGCTTTACATACAATGTGCTTTCTGTTGGAGTGTTACAAAAGCCTCGTTTGACCAAATGAGTGTTAGCTTTCTCATACCAAGCACGAGGAGATTGCTTCAACCCATACGAAGCCTTGTTACATGTGCACACTTTGTCCTCTTGTCCTTTCTTGACAAAACCGCGAGGCTACGTTACATAAACTTCCTCAAATATGTCACCATTCAAGAAAGCAGTAACAATGTTTGATTGATGTACATCCCCACCAAAATGAGCTGCCAATGCGCATAGAAAACGCACAGTAGTCATACAACAAGTGGGAGCAAAAGGGTCTTCATAATCTATGCCTTTTTGTTGTGCATAACCCTTTGCAACAAGTCGAGACTTATGGCGATCAATCTCACCATCCAGCTTGGATTGCAACTTGTAAACCCACTTCATACCAATGGCCTTTTGGCCAGGAGGCAAATCACATAAAGTCCATGTGTCATTTTCTATAAGTGCATCATATTTTGATTGCACGGCAACCATCCAATTTTTGAATTCTGTGCTTCATCAAAAGACAGAGGTTCATCAACATCCTGTAAGCTAGACACAGCCAAAGCATAATAATTTGATGTATAAGATGCATTGGCCAGAGCCTGAACGAGTACAACTAGACAAAGATGCATCCAATTTACTGTCATGCAATGTATGCACTAGCCATTTTGGCATACCTCTAGCCTACTCATTTTCAACCCTTTCCTCATCAAGTACATCATGTACATGTGCATCAGTAATAGGCTCATCTGTAACATTTTTGGAAACCCCCATAGGCTGTACATTTGCCTCATTGGAATTTACATTCGAACTTCCACCACTGAAAAGAAGCAACAAAGTGTCATAAATGTCTTGTGAGCTTACATTACCGTCTCTAGTACATGACAACAAGGGCTGAACAGAATCTTCCACAAACACTACATCCCGTGAAACCAAAATACACTTTGTTTGCGGATGATACAATCTGTAACCTTTGCTTTCAGTACTATAACCAACAAAAAAATGCATTTGACAGCCTTATCATCCAATTTTCTGTGTTGTGTTTGTGGCACCAAAGTATATGCCAAACAACCAAAAACACGCATGTGCTCAATAGAAGGCTTTCTATCATGCCATGATTCATATGGAGTATAGACTGCAAAGCTTTCGTAAGACACCTGTTAAGTACATAAGTGGCACACTTTATGACCTCAAGCCAAAATGAATGCGGCAAAGCTTGACTTTTGACCATACATTGTGCCATTTTCGTAAGTGACCTGTTTTTCCTCTCAGCAGCACCATTTTGCTAAGGTGTATAAGGCACTATACAGTGTTTTATCTTACGACTAGCTAGAAATGCATTAAATTCATGAGACATATACTCTCCCCCTCGATAAGAACGAAGGGTGCCCATAGTACATTTCGATACATTTTCAGCCATAGCCACAAATTGTTTGAAGCACATAAAAGCTTCGGACTTCACTTTAAGCGGAAATACCCATGCATGCTTGGAGTAATCATCAATGAAAGTCACGAAGTAAAGGTAATTGCCCAAGGACGGAGTTTGCATGGACCCACAAACATCACTATGCACAAGCTGCAACCTGCATGTGGCCCTAAGTGAACCATCCTTTGGAAACTTTGAACGCTACATCTTACCCAAAATATAGCCTTCACAAACATGTTTGACAGGTGCTTCAAGAGGTGGCAAAGAAGCAACCATATCAGATTTCTGCAAACGTAGCAAACTGGCTAAATTCAGATGCCCAAAACGTGCATGCCACAGTTTTACATCTAAAACAAACCTTGAATCTGCAACTTCATTTGCAAAATTTTGTCCACAATTGTCATACAAAGTGAGCTTATACAGCCCACAGCACAAAAGGCCAAATGCAATAATTTTATCACCAAAACTGAGATCATGAACTGTACATCTGTCATCCACAAATTTGACTACAAGTCCAAGTCTAGGAAGTGCAAATACAGACAAAAGATTCTTCTTGATCCCAGGTACATAAAGTGCATCAACAAGTGTGAAGGAACTGCCATTAGTAGCAGTAAGCACAATCTTTCCAACCCCCTGAACCGGATAAGAGGCATTGTTGGCACAAGTGACTAAATTCCCATGAGGGACATACTCAAGAGAGGTGAATAATTCACGATTTGAGGTAATGTGCTTTGTAGCAACACTGTCGAAATACCACACATGTGAATCTACAACACCTGACATGCATGCATCATGGACATCAGGATTGTAAGTGCACTCTGCACTAAAAGCCCATTTTGCATCAACATCAGCATGATAGACTCCTTTCACAGAAGACTCAACAATGGCTGCATTTGTAGTGCAACCAACATTTGCAGTGGAACCACCCTCTTTCTTCTTAGCCTCTTTGGCCTTCAACTTAGGACATTGCTTGATCAAGTGATCATTAGCTTTACAATAATGGCAACGCATCTTCTTTTTGCCCTTATCACCATAATTTCTAGACGAATTGTTTCCAGCAGAAGCATTAGGAACAAGTGATTTTCCACTCGTAGAAGAACCATAAGAAGTGGCTGCATTACTGTTACCACCCTTTCTTTGAGAAGCAATAAAAGCCTATTCACCTGCATGCTTTCTAGTCTTGTTTTTTCTGGAAAGTGACTCTTGCAACAGCAATGTGCACAATGCATCAAACTTGACAACTTCAGGATTTCCTTTGGTCATAAGTCTCCAAGTACTAGCAAAAGTCTAGTAAGAATCTGGTAAGGCATCAAGAGCAGTCTGCACAAGGGAACTGTCTGAAATGAATTCACATGCAGAAATAAGTTGCTCATTGATGTCCTTGACACCATCAAGGAAAGTGTCCATATCATCTCCTAATGCATAATCTTTGACTCCGGCTCTTTATGTAACAATGCAATTGTAGCCTCATTGCAACTTGCATAAAGGCCAGCCAGAATATCCCAAGCCTGTTTTGCAGATTTCGCTGAATGAATGTGAGGAGTAATGGTGCGCTTCATAGACAACACAATCAACGCATGAGGCTGCGCATCCTTTTTATACCAAAGAGCTTGTTGTGCTGTAGGCAAAACAACATTAATAGCAGCAATCCTTACAGCAAGACCTACAACATCCTCAACATCGCCTACATCCTTAGAACCAGGACGTACATCAATGCGCTGCATAATATTCCAGACGTCTTTTGACACAAGAACATGTTGCATCATGTAATCCCACATAGGGTAATTGTCCCCATCCAATCTTTCCTTAGCAGCAAACATCTTGAACACATTTGTGTTGTTGTTAGCCATGGAAAATGCATGCACTTGATGTGAAGACTGCCCAAAATGAGAGAAACCGAGTGAGACTAGCACGTGCTATATAGACAACCTGCACGAGACTGTATGGGACCTGTTATGTAGTAATTGGTGCTGACAAAAATTCTGTGCAAAATGACAAAATTGCATGTGCAGACCTGACTGTAGTGGAAATGGAGATCAAAATGAGCCCGAATCAAAAATCTGAGCAGACTGAGCTCCACGAGCTCACCCAAATTTTTTGTTGACCTATGAGCGCTCATCAAAGCTCACACAAATCAGAGAAAGTGAGCAGGCGTGTGCTGGAGCTGCTGGCGACTAAGCCCGGGAGGACGCAACTTGCTCTGATACCAGTTGTTGGAATTAGGGTTGCAGAGAAACGCACACAGCTTGGAGAAGACGAAGGAAGCTCAAGAAACACAACTGAGAGTATGTTACTTAGTGTGCAATGGAAAGATAGATAGCCCTAGAGTGATGGGTGTATATACAATGCACGGGGGAAAAAACCTCCTAAAGAGGGAAAAAATGCCCCGACGGTCCTAGTGTGTTCACACACATCACTACCACATGTATATGGTAACAAAAGTAAACGATCTGATTATTTACTTTTCTTAGTTTTTCTCACTTTTTAGGCTTGTTCTACCATATAAACACCTTGTTGAAGTCTCTGGACAAGGTTCAATGAATTTGAACAAGATTTGCCCAAGTTATCAACTATTTAGTGTTCGCAGACTCAATTTTTAAGAATTTGGATTAGGTCTCACTTTTGTGATTCAAATTTCATCAAAATTTGATTTGTGGAGTCTACTTGATATGCTTGACCTTGTGGTATACTCAAATATGCAAAAATGTTCAATTCTGGAGCAGATGTAAATAATCGTGATTATTTACTTCTGGTAAATTTTTGCAACTTTTTGCCAAAATGTTGATACAAACAAGCTAAGCAACTCAACATAAGCTCCTAGCCAAGATCACCAAGCTTGGACAAACTCTACTCAATTTGGTCAATAGTTTTATATCTGTAGATTGACTTTACAAATCTGGCCAGAATTTTCACTTCAAAGATCCAAATCTTACCAAATTTACTAGGAGTGCTCAATACAACATGATAGAATTGATGATATGCTTGGTTGATTAAAAAAGTTAAAAAATAGGACAAAAGGAAATAATTGTGATTATTTACTTCTGGACATCTTTTTGGTTATCTGAGCATATACACATGTTAAATACTTCAATCTAAGCCTCTGAGTCAAGTTTCACTAAATTTGAGCAAGGACTACCAAGTCAAACTCAATTTCTCGACAATCAGTACATATTTCAATTTTTATCAAGATTTTGGTCTGTTTTTTGATTCAGATTCTATTAGCTTTTACAAAAGATGTTTGTAATCATGCATAGAGTCTCTGGTATCATCCTTGGTCAATTTTGAGCTAAAAGTAAATAATCACGATTATTTACTTTTGGCCTAAAATGAACACTTTTTGCAATTTTTTCAATGGACAGACTTTTCATGACATGTTTTAGATCTGTGAGTCAAGTCAAAACTTAATTGGGCCCAAATTCTCAAGAAAATGTAAATAATCTGAGTTTTTGCAAACTCTTGAAAGTTCACCTCAAATGCATCTTTAAGCTAACCTACTAGTTCATACAACTTTTAGAGCATAATCTCCAACCAGATTCAATGGTTGACAGTCTTTTGGTGCTGTTTCAAGTCGTAGACCTGAAATTCTGTAGCTTCACATAAGCAATTCACAGATGATTCTTTTGGAGTGAGCAATGTTCTGAGATCCCACCTTGGATTCTACTTACCCTACTCCTAGGTTCTACTGCAATTGGGTTGTGGAAAGTGTCCACAAACACTTGTTTTCTTGTTTTTTATGGTTTTTTGAGCATTGATTTTAAGACTTGTCTTGTGCCTCAATCATTCTCAAAATCCTTACCTAATCCTACAATCCTATAGGGTACTTGGCACGTACAATCTACTTCCAAGCTACCTCTACACAGCAAAAGACGAAACTCTTAAGCTATGCGGTTTTAAAGAGAAAGTTTTAACTCTAGGTGATCCTAGAGGAAGTTAAAGGACAACTACACAAGACGCTCTTGTTTTTTCCTAGTTTAGGTCTATTCGTCCTCGACAGAGGCGCCAAATGTGGGATGGGTTTCTAACCTCACTCCTATCTTATTGCAAACATAGCGAGAACCACGAACATAATTGTCAATCCGTGGGACGAAGATGACTCAACTAGTGCATCAAGGCTACAAGAGGATATCCATCTCTTGGAAAACAATAGAAAAAACGCATCTAACACAAGCTACACTCAAATGCCCTAAGTCACCCAAAACTAATCACTAATCGTAAACAAAACATGACTGTTATAACATCAAATGACATCTAAATGTTACGAAACTTCTAGGACATGTATATAAGACCTAAGCACACATGTTATGGTCTCAAATCTCACTTTTGATGAAGTACAAAAATTGCGATTATTAACAGTAGTGAGTTTTTGACCTAGTTGTTTTTGACCCCGGATGCATCTAAATGCTTAGCAATGATGCCCCGATACCCCGCCTATGCTTACTTTGTGATTTTCTAGCTTAAATTCCTACTTATGTGATGAAATTAGGCCGCAAGTTGGCGACACCAAAAGCTACGGATTACTATGATATGTTTACTTCAATGCGTAGAGCTCTTACCTGCGGTTGCAATGCAACAGATGGCACTACAATGTGATAACAAGAAAGGGAGTAGGAAGCACGAGAAGGAGAGAAGCGAGCGCCCTTAGCTCACGTTGTGTTTCTATTATCCAAAACTTTAAAATAACTTACAAAAATTGGCTTTTATACCTTAGCCAAGGTTTCTTTGGTCAAAACTAATAATCTGGGAGCTCTAACTAAGGATAGATTGATACAATCTGGAAGCTTATAACCCGGCTCATTAATTACAATACCCACTTGTAAAACAGGAGTTACAATATTCCCAATTTATCAAAAGAATAAGTGTTTTTACGATAAAAGCTCCAGAAAAATGTAACATGGGTTAGATTGCTGCTAACAAAGTCAACTTGGGGACACCAAACAAACCCAAATTTGTTAATATTTGTGCGGATATGGATGAATTTTTTTGAATTAATTTGATCAAGATATTGATGGAGCTCGTGGATGTGTTTGCATGGGACTATTTGGATATGGAGGGTTTGTGATCCCAGATGCATATCAGTTTGAAGAAGGATGTGACTTCCACCAAGCAGACCAAGTATTACATGAATCCAAATTCTGTCAAGCATGTTAAAGAAGAATTGGATAGGCTATTGAAAGTTAGATTCATTATCCCAATTGATAATATAAAAATGGATCTCACCAATTATAGTGGTCCCAAAAAAAGAAGAAGTTATGGATTTGTGTTGACTATCAAAAGTTGAGTGTGACTTATACAATACCAGATCCTTTTCACTCCCATTTTTGGATTTCACTTTGGATTATGTGGCCGATCAGTAGATGTATTCTTTTGTGGCTAGTTATAGTGGGACAATTAGGTTCAAATGCCAGTCGCAAATCAACTAAAGACTGCATTCATAACAACATGGGGAGCCAGTACCTGCACGGTGATGTGGTTTGGATTGAGGAATGCACCCAATACTTTCCAACAAGATATGATTCAAGTATTTGGTTCATACCTCACTGAGTTTATGTACATTCTTTTGGATGATTTCTCTATTTTTGGGGATAAATTAAAGCATTTGCATCATTTGAGGCTCTATTTTGAAAAAATGCCAGGAAACTAGACTGAGCCTCAATCCAATGAAATGTATGTTTGTGGTGGCTAGTAGAATGTTGTTGGGTCATATAATCTCTAAGGAAAGCATTGCGGTAGATTCCAACAAGATTGCAACCATTATGCAAGCACCCCACCTGATTCACTGAAGGCAAACCTGAAGTTTCTCGGTCAAGTTTGAGGGCATAGCAAACATTTGCAGTTTTTGGCGCATATTGCAGTATCGCAGAATGTGATGGCACGTATCAACAAGAAAGAATTTAAGCGGATTTCAGATTGTGACTTGGCTTTTTGTCGCCTTAAACTAATGCTAACTATTTGTCCCAATTAGATTCAGGAGAAGCACCCAATGGAGTTGAGGATGAGTTTTCGGATACACATTTGATTAGAGAAGTAGAGAGGAGGCTGTTCCATCCCTAGAACCTCTTCCATGGACATAGCATGAGGAGATGGTGATTTTTCTATAGGAAGGAATTATGTCGATCCATTTGACGATTGGCCAGTTGAAGAGAGTAGCACTGAAGAGTATCAGGTTTGAAATCATTTATGGTCAATTTTATTAAAAATATCTTTGGGGTACAATGTTGCTTGACGTGTTCTCAAACCCAAATAGTGAGCAATTTTGGAAGAGACCCACGAAGGCATTGCTCGTAGACATTTGTCTGGACCACTGACCTCAAGGAAGGTGTTTCAAGTAGGACTATGGTGGCCAATAGTTCATGGAAATGCAATGAATTTTGCAGATCAATGCAATGTCTGCCAACGGATTGGGCAATCGGTTAACAAGGATATACTACCATCGAGTCCAATTTTTCCACTCGAACCACATTAGAAATGGGGTTTGGACTATATAGGTCCAATCAAACAAAAAACAAAAAGATCTGAATGCATATTTATTTTGATGTGTACGGGTTACTTTAGAGAGTGTATCAAAGCATAGGCATTGAAGGAAGATAATGGGATGCTAGTTGTTGAGTGCCTTTGTCGGGATATGTTTTCAAAGTTTGGTTTACCAATGGAATTGGTCCGTGATCCGGGTACAAAATTTTCTAAATGAGGTGATAAGGAAGATAATGTGATGTTAGTTGCCAAATGCCTCTATCGGTATATGTTTTCACAATTTGATTTATCGATGGTATTGGTCAGTGGTCGGGGTACACATTTTCCAAATAAGGTGATAAGAAAATTGTTCCAGACTTTCCAAATCATGTATAAGAAAAGTACTCCTTATTATTCACAAGTGAATGGTTTGGCTGAAAGAATCAATATGGTTATTATGCGAATGTTGAACAAGTTAGTGGCTACAAAACATGATGATTGGGATCTTAAACTTCCTATGGCACTATGGGCATATCACACCTCATTTAAAGTGGCTATGGGGTTTTGCTTTGTTCAAACTTTTATTGGCCATAGAGGCCATTTCTACATTGAAGTTTATAGTACCCCAACATGTGGATTCCAGTGACAAAGAAACTATTACCTGAAGACTCACTGGTCTAGCTATAAGAAGATAGATATGCCGGTTTTATGCTAATGCGAGAACTTTAGAACATAAAGAAGAAACAAGTGGCGAAGGAATGCGGTTTAAGATATTCAAACCATGAGATTTGGTGCTGATGTTTAATTCACAATAAGGGAAGCATAAATGTAAGCTTAAGTTGTGGTGGCTAGGCCCATATCGTGTTCATGAAAGTGAACATGTCAATGCATTTTTTTGCAAAATTTGGATGGCACTTTGATTCCAAGTCCAATGAACGGGTTCAACTGCGGCATTACATTGGGAGGACGATGCCCAGTAATCATGTGGAAAAGATTATGGTAGCTGATCCAAATGTCGTTGTAACCATGATCACTACAAGAGGCTATTCATATTAGCGACGCTCACATAGCGACACTCAAAAAAAAAAATCCCGGCATCGCTATGAGCGTCGCAATTTTCTTTGTAAATTTGCGACGCTCATAGCGACGTCGGCTGGGCTAAAAAAATAACCGAGCGCGCCCAAAAACTCAGATCTCAGATCTGAGTTTTTCGGCGCCCTCAAGCAAGGAGCAGGTAACGCTCTCCCTCTCCCTCTCTCTCTCTCTCTCTCTCTCTCTCTCTCTCTTTTTCTTCTCCACACACACACACACACACACACGAGGAGAGGAAGGAGAGCCAGGTATGCTCCTTCCCTCTCCTCATTCTCATGTTCCCTTCCCCTCTTTCTCTCTCCCTCTCTCTCTCTCTCTCACACACACACATACACACACACACACAGTGTTTTTGAGAGAGAGAGAGAGAGAGAGAGTACAAACAAAAACAAAAACGCACACACACATACATAAACAAAGAATGCACACACACATTGAGAGAGGAAAAGAGAGAGAGAGAGCATGCATAAACAAAAAACGCACGCATTGAGAGAGGAAAAGAGAGAGAGAACATGCATAAATAAAAAACGCACACATTGAGAGAGGAAAAGAGAGAGAAAACATGCATACGATCCAAAAAAATGCACACACATTGAGAGAGAAAGAGAGAGAAACTAATTTAACGTCGTAGGAAACTAATTAAAATTAAAAGACCTAAAGATCTAGTCGACGAGGAGTTGAACTCAAGACCTATTATTCAAGAGGGAAATGGCATAATCAATCTATCATACTTGGCATGGGTGATAGAAAGGTTATACCATTTATCTCTTTTTATTGGCACACACATCCACACACGCGCACACACACAAGAAGAAGAGAGTTATAACGTCGTAGGAAACTATCTTAAAAGACGTTAAAGATTAGGTTATATGTAGACTTACATTAAATTAGATTTAGGTTTATTTTTAACTAGATTTACGTTTATTTACGCTAGATTTAGATTTACGTTATATTAGATTAGATTTAGGTCTCCATAGACTGCGATGCCTGCATGAAGCGGGTGAAGAAAGCCCTCAATGGAATATATGGTATTGCTGCCTTCACTCATGGTGGGCTCCGTCGATCCAAAAGTACTGGTGAAATGTCTTCAGAAGATAGGGAAGAAGGTGGATCTTCAGGGCGGCAAGAGTCACTACATCCCCGACACAATGACCATCTAGACAACCTCTAGTCATTCAACAGCAACTTCAAAGCTAGTAACAAGAGCAAGAACGGTCTAAAGGGCCAATTGCTGTCGTCAGATGTGGATGGAGATGAGGCAGCGTCACCGCCGGAAGTTAACTCTCACATCTTTAGTGATGAGAATGCCAACTCTTGCCGAGTTATGTGAAAAATTATGTGTTAAATCAGTTTTAAGGTTCTTATAACCCCTGTTAGTTTAGTTCTTTGTTTTTAATATAACATAATTTACGTTAGATTTAGATTTATGTTATATTAGATTAGACTTAGGTTTATTTGGGTTTACCCACACACACACACACACACACACACACACACACACACAAGAAGAAGAGAGTTTTAATGTCGTAGGAAACTATCCCAAAAGACGTTAAAGATTAGGTTAGATGTAGACTTACGTTAAATTAGATTTAGGTTTATTTTTAGTTAGATTTACGTTTATTTAGATTTACGCTTATTTACGTTAGATCGAGTCCACGCAAGAATTACTTACGGTTTAGGGTTTAGAGTTAGACGAACAGTGAAAAGATCTACTGTGAAAAGATGTTAAGATGCTGTGAAGTGGTATAGCTAGAGAAGAGGCAAAGGGGTTTTGTCCACTACATGCAGTATCATGTAGACGTGGGTGTGTAGATTTCTTGTACCCACAAATATAGGTATTGACCAATAAAGACGAGATTATAACCTGGTGGTTCTGATCTCCGTGCACCTCTAGACCGAGGTGTGCGGGGATTGGACATGACTAGAGAATGTGAGGTAAAGAGAGTGAGAGAGAGAGAGAGAGAGAGAGAGAGAGAGAGAAGAGATAAGACGAAGAATGCCAATAGAATATTAAATTTGTTGTCCAGGTTATAAGTTTTTTATCCTCATTATGAGTAGCGACGAGGATGTGGGACCGTCCAACCGAAACACCTATCTCTCAACGAGGGTCTTATGTCCTTGTAATCAATGCAAGCATGCTGTGCGACGGACAAGACGTGTTTCTTTGCAGCACGTTCGCGAATTTGGCGAGTTCGATCCATCTATTATAGATCGAGTTGTTGCCAATTATAACTCGTTGGACTCTGACGCTGGCTAACAAGCAGCAATCTTGCAACCCAATAGACGTGTTCGCAGGCGCTTTGGTCAAGCAACATATGTGAGGCCACAAGATGTAGCCTCTGACAGCTCGGGGGATGATCATGCAGAGCACATTCCCAACGAGGCAATGTTTGAGCCCGAGATTGATGAAATGATCGAGACGATCATGGATTCAGAAAGGCTTATCTATGATGATATGAAAAGTGAAGCCGATACGCCATTGTATAATGGAGCACGTATGTCTAGATTGAAAGCACTCCTGGTTCTTCTCAACATGCAGGCAAAGTTTGGATGGAGTGACACTAGCGTCACAACGCTTTTCAGGTGATCTATTACAATTAGTTTACTTTAATAAAACTCTAAATGTATAATGATCTGATAGATTTTTACACGACTGTATCATATTTTTATGTTGTGTAGATTGCTGAAAGAGCACATACTACCAGCAGACAATGTGATGCCAGATTCCCGAGATGAAGCAAGAAAGATTTTGCAAAACTTGGGGATGGATTACAATTCTATCCACGCTTGTCCTAATGACTGCATTCTTTTCAGAGGGGAATACATAGACATGGAGAAGTGTCCGAAATGTGATTCCGAAAGATATCGAGTAGATCTCCACGGGACAAAAATTCCACAAAAGGTTTTGCGACATTTCCCTCTGCTTCCTCGCATCAAGCATTTCTTAGAATGTAAGTCCATGGCCGCCCTAGCATCATGGCATGAGGAGAATAAATCTTTGGATGGTGTGCTACGAATTCCTGCAGATTGCGTAGCGTGGAAACATATAGATGGAACATGGTCGGATTTTGCCAGGGAAGCTCGAAATTTGCGCTTAGGCCTGGCTATGGATGGCGTAAATCCATTTGGTCAAAGATCAACATCTTACAGTGTATGGCCCGTTGTCATCGTCAACTACAACATTCCCCCGTGGTTGACTACGAAGAAGGGGCACCTATGGCTAAGCTTGATTGTGCCAGGGCGATATAAAGTGGGGAATATGGATGTGTATCTTCGTCCACTATTGGAAGAGCTACAACAATTGTGGATTGGCATAGAGGTGGTGGATATGAGCCGACACACAGGACGACGGAATGCTTTGATCAGAGGCATTCTAATGTGGACCATGCATGACTATCCCGGGCTAACAGAATGCTCAGGTGATCTATTGACACTCCTCACTCAGACACTGTAAATCTTGTTTTTTCCCCATAGTTGATCTATTATCATGTGTATACATGCAGGGCTTCAAACAAGCGGATACAGAGCATGTGTCACATGTGGACCTAGACTGAATGCACGTAGGGCACCCTCACTCAAGAAGCAAATCTACGAAGGTCATCAAGCGTATCTTCCAGAGAATCATGTGTTACGCGACGGCTTTTTGGGAAGAGAGCCACCAAGGATGTCTGCACAAGCATGGTTAGAGCAGAAGGAGATGTGCGATGACGGATTGCCTCCAGGGATGAAGAGACTATCTCTATGGTACGAGTTACCATACTGGCCCCGACTCATGATCAATCACTTGCTCGATCCAATGCACATATTCAAGAATGTGGGTAATCTACTATGGGACCATCTGACCGGCAACGTGGATATTTGAGGCATCATGAGATGGACACTGGAATGAGTAGTGTAATTGTGTGACATGGAATGGAGGTCCATTATTTGCTACACATGTGAATTCATGAATGGAGGAATGGTCTATGGTGTTTGACATGCAAAAGAAATGCTATAAAAGTAGGGTTCCTTCTTTGGACTCACTTTTACATACTGACTGATTTTTGCTACCTGTGTGAGAACTTTGTGCCTTCTTGAGAATTTCTGCTCCCTACATGCTCTTGCACAGTCCATAGTCACTCTCCTACAACTCCTCAAGCTCTTTGCAAAATAAAGACATGGCACTAATGATGGGGTGAGCAAGCATCGAGGCCCTTACTCCTATCAATAGCCAGATGATGGAAGGGATGAAGATATGGCTTGAGCACAATACACGCTCATCAGTTGGATTTAGGTACAACCCCATCCACATACACTCTTAATTTTGCAAGAGCTCATTGCAAAGGATAGCCAAGATGTAGTGCACCTGCATGGTGAGCCACACCAGCTATCTACACAATTATTCACAGGGAAGTGTTGCTTACCTGCCACTAGGGTGATAACACCAACTGAGAAGACGTGAATGTAGGACATGGTCATGGCCTATGAGAATCCGACCAGTAATAATAAATTCTGATTGCACGGTTGCCAAGACCTAGAATTGTGGAAATTTCTTTCATGGTTGTTGGAATGAATCTGCCTAATAGCTAAGGTCTGTAACATCTCCAAGATGGCTTGTGTAATGATTTCTACTGCAAAGTTAACAGAAGGTAAGAATTGGGTAGATATTCTGATCAGGTAGCTGTTTGCAAAAGCTAGACATGTGGTTAGTACAATGGACTGGGACAAATGAACACCAAAGTGGGGTAGATTTTGTGGTTGCTTTTTTCAAAAAACGGGTAAGAAGGCCCTACTTTCAAAACTCTTGTTTTTGCTATGACTTATTTGTCGCTACTAGTTGTTAATACGGTCTTGGATGCCTCTTTTTTCTTGACATCTGGACAAGGGGGGTCCCAATCGTTTGAGTATTATCGATTCTGGTGCTGCATCGAGATCTACCTCTATTGCATCCACCAGTAACCCTGTGATGGTGACTCGATGCTGACCACAACTTCCCAATTAGCAGTTATTTCTTGTTTAGATGATGGAGTACAACAACCCCCTGCAAAAAGATGGAAGTAGGACATGCAATAGCGATAGTTATAGGCATTAGCAATAAATCAGGCTGGTGAAACAAGACAAAGTAGTGATGTAGCTCGGACGACATCCATACCATCTTCCTCTATTACAAAAACTTCTACAATAACGATGCCTATCAAGGAAATTGTTGTCTCTCCACCAAGTCCACTATTGTGTCTACACTCACAAACTACATTGCAACACTACCTTGAACATAGGAGCACACACAGTTCTTGGGACCAATGCCTAATTTTGTAGAGTTACAGTAGATGTCAGTTGGTTTGGACCAGTTTGCGAAATATTACTGGATGTAGCCTGGGTATGAACTACAAGCTCAACATATTATTGACTACCTCCAATTCATGTTCCATGTCAATCAACATTGGCAAAAATAAAACTAGCTATGAACTGCAAGCTCAACATGTTATGGATTGTCTCTAATTTATGTTCCATGTCAACCAGCATTGGTAGGAATAAAACTAGCAATTGTAGGCCATATTGGCACAAAGGCAGTAGATATCTAATCTCACTGCATAGAATCAGTGGTTGATGGAGAGACTAGAGGAGATGGAAAAGCATCTGCATCGAGCAGAGTCTCATGCCTATTCTTTGGAATAGCGCGAGGACCAGGCTCGGTGACAGATTTGTGAGGCTACAAAAGAGGCCACTATAGTGGAGGAATGGCAAACGGATTTTTCTTGGAGTGTTTGAGAGGAGTTGGAAAGGCATCGAGAGGACTACTTCCTCAAACTTGCTTACCAGAAGGCCGACTCTGAATTTCTTCCCTTAATTGAAGATGATCTAGAGGTAGTGGTGTCCTTGTTGAAGAAGGACATCCAAGTGCATTGGGAGGGGGAAATCAAGAAATGGCAATCAACTCTCAAGCCCCTCTCCAAAGCTCTAGCACTACTTGCACCTGAGGGTCCACCGGGTGGTCATCTATCACATTTGTGGATTGAGGTAAGAAAAAGGCTCATGATTATGACCAAATTTTGCAGATAATTATTTTTACAAACACTGTATCTGATGCAAAGAATACTAACCGGTTGCAAAATGTAGAAATGGCACTTCAAACAATGGAGGTGGAGCTCAAAACCTTGAAAACCAAATTGACATTGAGCAAGGAGGAAGAGGAGTTGCGAGAGGAAGTGGAGGAGCACTGTGGTGAAGTATAAAGCTATTTTTTGACGCACTGCTTTTTGCCTAAATTAATGTGCTAACTCTCTGAGTCTCTATAATCTTCCGTCTCCATCTTGGTGGAATGAAGCTTCTAGCTTGTCAAGGTGGCACTATTTCAATTATCAACCCTTTGCTGCCTTGCGGCCATATGTCAACTGTAATCCACCTTCCCCTTTTCCTCCACATCCTAATTTTTCTTAGGGGAAGTAGTTTCTTTGTATGTGGGATCAGATCCTTTGCATGCTAGATGTTTGGCTGTCAAAAAATTAATCAATGTATGAATTGACAAGAGTACTTATTCAAAACAGTGTGATCCTTTTGTACCATTATGTCTATGAAGATCTATAAAATAAGGTGCATTGTGCATTCTATTTAACTGTATTTAATGATGATAATGTATTTTAATGAGAGATACTAGTGCTATTTTCATTCTATTCAGTCTGTTGTATCTCATCTGTGTGTAATGGTGCTTTCTTAAATGTTGTCTGTATCGTCGTTATATGTGGGTAGCAAGCACCTTGCTGGACACTCTCCCATTGACAAGTATTATAGTTGATGCATTTTGGCCCAGTATGTTAAGTATGCAGCTTGATTTACCCCTTGTAATTCTTTATATTATAAATGCACATTTGTAAGGCCCCCGTTATGAGGAGAAGCCATCGTGCGTGAAGAAAAATCTCGTCGGAAATGAAAATCACTCGCCAAAATATTCCTTTTTGTCAGAATATTGTGGCTAGACGGCGGCCGAAAAATGGTCGGAAAATGACCGGTCGGTTGGCCGGTTGGCCGATGGCCGGTAGTCAATGGTCGGTGGTGGCCATTGGCCGAACTCAAAAGCGGACTTATCTTTTCAAGGGCGGACACACATGGGCGGATTGGAGGGTCCGATTTGAACTTATCTACACAAGGGCGACTACACATGGCTGCCTCTCATGAGAGAGGGCAGCCCTTTTGGCCTATAAAAGGAGGCCATTTCTACACACATTTCATAGTGTCAAGTTGATGTTGGGTGTGAGGTGGTGAGAGTGAAGCAAGGTAGGAGCTCTCTTAAGGGTATAATCCCTTTGTCACTTGTTTAAAGTACTAAAGCCATTAAGTGGCTGCTTTCTCGTGGATGTAGCCCACATTGGGTGAACCACGTATATCGTGTGTACTCTCTCTCTCTCTCTACTCTATAATCTCTTGTGTGTGAAAATTATCTCTCTCCATTAAGTAATCTACTTAATTATCTACTAAGCTACGTCATATTTTTTAACAACTGGTATCAGAGCAAGGTTTGCTCGTAGCTAAATTTGTTGGGATTCACGCCAAACTGGTCGAATATCCCACTTACTACTAACCCATCTACTAACATAACCATTATACACTTATTCTTTAATACAACAGAATAAGAAGCTACAATAGGATAACGTTGCTGTGTGCTCCACCCAAAGCAGGTGTCTCTCTCTCTCTCTCTCTCTCTCTCTCTCTCTCTCTCTCTCTCTCTCTCTCTCTCTGCTCTCACACTTGCACTCGCACACGCTTCCCTTGGCACCTTCAACTGGTATCACAGACAGGTTTTGTGCTTGCCGTTTTTGCATCCGCACGCGCGCACTTTCAAAAGTGCAAACGGGTTTCCGATTTCGGCATCGGTAAATTCAGCGTTCTGAGAACGTTTCCAGCACGTGTTCTGGAGTTTTACCCCCCTTTCGAATTTGTTCGTGCAGTCGAGAGCTTCATCCGAGCTACGCTTCAGGAGTTGTATTTTTCAACTCCACTTTTGCTAAAGCTATAGGTACAGGTACTGGACACATGTGCAGGTTGTTCAGGGACTATTTTGGGATGGTATATAGCCGCTTTATGGCTACTATGTGCTATTGAGATGGTGTTTATGGGCTGATTTGGAGCACTTTTCGGCATCGATATTGTCTTGGGTTTTTCAGGCATCCGTCTCCTCACAGGTTCTTGCATACATACAGGACATCTAGGTTTCTTACAAGTTGCAGTGGTTAGCATCAGCATAGATTTCAGTGGGAGTATTTGATGCACATATGCATTGTTTTGGCACTTTTGATAGTGCTTGAGCTCTTTTGGGAGCGGTTTTACTCCCCGCAGGGATTTGTTTACTGCTTGCACATTTCGTTTGGCGCCTGCTTGAGCGCATATACTGTACTTTGCAGTATTGTTGACAGTGGATGTACGTTGTGTTGCGAAAACTGCCATATGTACCTTTTGTGGAGCCGATTTGGCTTGTTTCTGGCAGTCCCGACCGTTTCGGAGACTCGATTTGGAGGCCCTTTCTAAGACTGGGCTGGTTCTTTGTTTGCCTTTTGTGAGGGTCGATAGCGTGAGGTTTTCTTGAGCTGGGGGATTCTCGAATGTTGAGATCCTTTCGGTGATACAGATTGCTGGAGTACCCCTTTTTTGTGCCCTCGCCATAGGACATGTATAGAGAGGGTTAGGTGCATTTGACGCCGTGTTGGCAGTCTTGGGTCAGCTTTTGACTTTTTATGCACAGTTAGTGGTTGATGCGCCTGTCTTATGCTATGAGAGCATTACTTTTTATGCGTTACTGATCTTTTGTGATAGTTTTGGATTGAGATCTTGTCAGTTTTTCTGGGGAAACTTTGTTGAATTTTTCCCAGAATTACCAGTGTTTATCGCCATATTATCTTTATTCTTTAGCCATGTCATTTAGTGGTGAAAAGGATATTTACAATATCCAGAAATTTGATGGCATGAATTTTGCTATCTGGAAAGAGCAGATTCAAGATGTTCTTATACAAAAAGGCCAGCTAGATCCTATCATGGAGCGCCCAGAGGGCGAGTATACAAATGTTGAGTGGGAGAAACTTGATGCTAAGGCCAAATCTACCCTCCGTTTGCATTTGGCTGAATTTGTGTACTTTACTATAGTTGGAGAAAGAACTGCTAGAGATATATGGGATAATTGTGTTCCAGTTATGAGAACAAAAGTGCCACTAATAAGGTTTTCTTGATGAAGAAGCTGTTTGACCTTCGTATGAAGGAAGAGGGCACTATTTCTACTCACATTAATGAGTTCAATATCATTTTCAGTTAGTTGACCACTCAGGGTTTGGTCTTCGATGAGGAAATCAAATGTATATTCTTGCTATGCAGTTTACCCTCGTCTTGGGATACGTTCTGTACTGCAATTAGCAACTCAGCACCTGGTACCGGTTTAGTGTACAATGAAGTCCTTGGGAGTCTGTTTACCAAGGAGATTCGCAAGAAATCTCTCGAAGGCAAAAAGGATGGTGATGTGCATGTTGCTAGTGATAGACAGAGGGGTCACACTCAAAGTCGTGCCAAAAGCAAGGAACATGGGGGCTCACGCAGTAAGTCTCAGGGTTCTATGCGTAATGTCGAGTGCTATCACTGCCATAAAAAAGGGCAGGTGAAGAAGGATTGCAGGAAATGACAGCAAAGCAAGAAGGATAAACAATCCGGTGAAACTTCTAAGTCTGATGATTCAAACAAGGGCAAAGAAAAGTTAGAGGAGATCAATGTGCTAGAGTCTTCAAATGCTCCTATTGTAGAGACTCTTCCAGTGGTTGTTATGCCACTTACCTCTGATGTATTGGTCTTCACAGCAGATCTACCTGTCGCGGCTCTTGTTACAGAAGATGCGTAGTATGCACAAAATTGGATAGTAGATTCTGGTGCGCGTTTCCATGTGACAGCACATAGAGAGTGGTTCTCTACTTATTCTCACTCTTGTGGCAAAGTGAGACTTGGTGATGCTTATGAACTAGACATTGAGGGTGTCAAAAACGTCAAATTGCATCTAAGGAATGGCACGCACTTTACTTTATATAATGTCAGACATGTGCCCAAATTGACTAAAAGCTTGATTTCTGTTGGTCAGCTTGATGATTTGGGCTACAACACCACATTTGGCAATGGTTCATGGATGGTACGCAAAGGTAATCTTGTTGTACTCAGAGGTCAAAAGCATGGTACCTTGTATTCCATGCATGTGTCAGATGTTGGTCATGATTACATATCTATAGGCGAGCTGCCGTCTACTGAGTTGTGGCATTGCCGGCTGGTCATATTAGCCAAAAAGGAATGAGAACTCTGACTTGTTTTGGCTAATTACCTGTCTTGTCTTATGTTGACTTTCCTGTTTGTGAGCAATGTATCTATGGCAAACAGACTAGGTACGTGCACTTACCATTGGGTCAAAAGCGAGCTGAACCTCTAGATTTAGTTCATAGTGATGTTTGTGGTCCTATGTCAACCAAATCTCTAGGAGGGGGCAGCTATTTTGTGACATTCATAGATGACTCTACTCAAAAGGTGTGGGCATATCCTTTGAAACATAAGGATCAAGTTCTTCCTGTGTTCCAGAAATTTTTAGCACTCGTTGAGAATCAGTCTGGCGAAACTCAAGAGGTTGCGGGCTGACAACGGTGGAGAGTATGTCTCCAAGGAGTTTGACAATTTTTGTGCTAAAAGGGGGATTAAAAAGCAGTTTACTGCACCATACACACCAGCTCAGAATGGAGTTGCTGAGAGCATGAATCGTACGATTCAAGAAAGAGTCACACCATGCTTTCTAGGGCAAATCTCACACAAGGCTTTTGGGCAGAAGCTGTCTTGATTGCAGAGCACATTATAAATCCTTTGCCTAGTATGCCATTGAATTATGAGATTGCAAAGGAGTTATGGTCTAAATGTAATCCCCACTATGACCATCTACGTGTTTTTGGTTGTGAAGCTTATGCTCACGTGTGTAAACAACTTCAACAGAAGTTAGAGCCAAAGTCACACAAATGTATTTTCATTGGATATGGTGCAGATGGAGAGATGGGATATCATTTCTGGCACCCAAAATCTGGTCGAGTCATCCGTAGTTCAGATGTGATCTTCAATGAGTCGAAGATGCATAAACAACCTATCAAGGAAATAGAGATTCGGAGAGTCACTTTTGAGGATGTTGCCTCAAAGACAGTGAAATCAACTTAGCGGGCTAGTGATGTACCTTCCACTAGCAATGCTCCAGAGGGAGCGGATAGCAATGGTCAAAGAGTGAGACGGTCTACTAGAGTCTCTTGTCTACGTGTGCGTTTCTAGCCAGGTCTTGATTACATCATGTTGACCAATTGCAGTGAGCCAAGCTGCTACCAAGAAGCCATGATGACGGATGATGTGGTGAAGTGGGAGCATGCTATGGAATCTGAGTATAACTCGATTCTAGCTAATGACACTTGGGACTTGGTAGAACTGCCAAATGATGCGAAAGCTTTACCTTGCAAATGGGTTTACAAGAAGAAATGTACCTCAGGTGATCCAAATCCAAAGTACAAGGCTAGACTTGTAGCCAAAGGGTTCAAACAGCAAAAGGGAGTTGATTTTGATGAAATCTTCTCGCCTGTGGTCAAGATGACAACACTTAGAACCGTACTTGGTCTTGTAGCGATTGAGGACATGGAACTTGTCCAAATGGATGTGAAGACAACATTTCTTCACAGGGATCTCGATGAGGATGTTTACATGCAGCAGCCTGAAGGGTTTGTTCAGGAGAATGCATGTCGTGAGGAGCTAGTATGTAAGCTCAAAAAGGCACTTTATGGCTTAAAGCAGGGTTCAAGGCAGTGGTATCATAAATTTGATGCATGTATGAGATCTGAAGGATATAAAAGGAGCGAAGAGGATCACTGCTTGTACACAAGAAAGCTAGATGATGGCTCGATGATCATTCTAATTTTGTATGTTGATGACATGCTTATAGCTGGGAAATCCATTGTGGAAATTGCCAGGAAACACTTAGCAATAATTTTGTATGTTGATGACATGCTTCTAGCTGGGAAATCCATTGTGGAAATTTCCAAGAAACACTTAGCAATGAAAGATTTGGGGGATGCTACACACTTTCTTGGCATGCGAATCAAAAGAGATCGCAAACGTCGTATTCTTGAGTTATCTCAGGAAACATACATTGAGAAAGTTTTGCAGCGTTCCAATATGCAGGGGGGAAAGCATTGAGTACCCCAATGCAGGCATTCTTGAAACTCATCAAGGAAGATGCACCCAAATTTGCTGATGCCAAGCGAGCTGAAATGGATAAGGTACCATATTCTTCAGTAGTGGGCAGTCTCATGTATGCTATGGTGGCCACAAGACCAGACATTGCTTTTGCAGTGGGAGTAGTGAGCCGATATATGGAAAATCCTGGCAGCAAGCATTGGGAAGCAGTGAAGCACATTCTTAGGTACCTCAAAGGTACGGTCGACGGCAGGTGTTTACGCTTCGGGAACAATGATGCATCCATCATGGGTTATGCGGATGCAGACTATGCGGGTTGTGTCGACAATAGGAGATCGACATCTGGCTATGTCTTCATATTTGCTAGAGCAGCAGTATCTTGGAGGTCATGTCTTCAAGATTGTACGTCGTCTTCCACTACGGAAGTAGAGTACGTTGCATTGTCGGATGCAAGTAAAGAGGCTGTATGGTTATCTCGCTTGGTCAAAAATCTTGGCATTGATGAGACTCTGGTGATATATTGTGATAGTCAGAGTGCTCTTGTATTCACAAGGAATCCTATCTTTCACTCCAAATAGAAACATATTGAAGTCAGCTATCATCTCGTGAGAGATTTCTTGGCCAAAAAGTTCATTGATTTGATCAAGGTACACACTGACGACAACCCAACATATGCTTTGACGAAAGGCTTAGCTTTGGAGTGGTTTACACATTGCAGTGAGTTGATGGGTATAGGTTGAAGCCACTAGATTGCTTCATGGTTGTACATACCAAGTCACTTGGGCTGCGTTGGCCTTCAAGTGGGAGTTTGTTGGGATTCAGGCCAACTGGCCAGACATCCCACTTACTACTAACCCATCTACTAACATAACCATTATACACTTATTATTTAATACAATAGAATAAGGAGCTGCAATAGGATAATGTTGTTGTGCGCTCCACCCAAAGCAGGTCTCTCTCTCTCTCTCTCTCTCTCTCTCTCTCTCTCTCTCTCTCTCTCTGCTCTCGCACTTGCACTCGCACACGCTTCCCTTGGCACCTTCAAAATTATCTCAAGGAAAGGATTCCTTGAATTGAGTGGGAGTAATGGCGGAGGAAGGGAAGCTCAAGATTGAGAAATTCAATGGCAAAAACTACCAACATTGGAAGATGCAGATTGAAGACTATCTCTACCAGAAGGACCTCTATTTGCCACTAGGCGGTCTTGCAAAAAAGCCCGCAACGATGGCAGATGAAGCATGGATTGTCCTTGATCAAAAGGCACTGGGAACAATCCGGTTAAGCTTGGCGTCAACGATGGCCTTCAATGTTTCGAAGATGAAGACCACGGAGGACTTGATGACTTCTATAAGAAACCATCTGCATCCAATAAGGTATTTCTCATGAAGCGCTTGTTCAATCTGAAGATGACAGAGAATGGTTCAGTTGCAAAACACCTAAATGACTTTAACACAAACATAAGTCAGCTTTGATCGGTGAAAATAAATTTCGATGACGAAGTGCGAGCTCTCCTTATACTGTCGTCTCTACCGGATAGTTGGGACAGCCTTGTGATGGCTGTAAGTAATTCTATTTCTGGCACAAATACTTTTAAGTTTGATGATGTTGTGGGTGTTCTCCTAAGCGAGGAAATGCAAAGAAGACGCATACGAGAATCATCAAGTGCTGCACTGTCAGTGGAAACAAGAGGAAGGCCTAAGGAGAGGTTCAAAAACCAAAAGGATCGTGATTACTCAAGATGGAGCAAGTCACACACAAAGTCAGTTCTTGAATGTTGGAACTGCGGCAACAAGGGCCACGTCAAGAAGGATTGCTGGTCCAAGAAAAAGAAGGAGTCGGAGTCTCAAGACAACAAGCCTACATTGGAGGCCAATGTGGCAGGTAAAGTAGAGCAAGATGCTCTAATTCTCTCATTAGACAATGTGTCTAATTCCTAGATAGTAGATTCTGGGGCTTCATTCCATGCGACACCACACAAGCAACATTTATAATATTACATCCAAAGGTAATTTTGGGTATGTATACTTGGGAGATGATGAAACTTGTGAAATTTTCGGCAAAGGTACAGTTTGTGTCAAAACTGGTAACGGAAATGAATGGAAGCTTAAAGATGTTAGGCATGTTCCTTCTCTTTGCAAAAAATTGATCTCTACACGACAATTGGACGATGAAGGTCACAACATTGCATTCGGAAGCAAACAGTGGAAGATCTCAAAAGGATCTTTGGTGGTTGCCAAGGGAGAAAAGGTCGGTACACTTTACTTGTGTACTCTTATCACGTAATCTTTAACTTGTGCAATAGCTATGGAAGTCGACAGTGCGGTGTGGCACTATCGGATTGGGCATATGAGTGCCAAAGGAATGCAAATCCTTCACACAAAGAAGCTTCTACCTGGTTCGAAAGAAGTGGACTTAGAGTTCTATGAAGATTGTGTTTATGGTAAACAAAAGAGGGTAAAATTTCAAAAATTAGCAAATGAAAGAAAAATAAAACTTGAGTTGGTGTTTATTCTGATGTTTGGGGTTCTGCAAGTACACCATCACTTGGTGGCTCATTGTATTATGTAACATTCATAGATGATGCGACTAGGAAAACATGGGTTTATGTCATGAAGAATAAATCCGATGTGTTTTCCTTATTTCAAAGGTGGAAAACCTTTGTGGAGAATGAAGTAGGTACCAAGGTTAAATGCCTCAGATTTGACAATGGAGGTGAATATTATAACCAAGCTTTTGAAAGCTTTTGTGCTAACAATGGCATTCGGAGGCAAAAGACAACCCCAAGGACACCTCAACAAAATGGCATTTTAGAAGGGATGAACAAAATAATCATGGAGAGAGCACGAAGCATGCGGCTACATGCAAGCCTACCGCTTGAGCTTTGGGTGGAAGCAGTAAGTACATCTGTGTACTTAATCAACTGGTCAACCTCAACGCCATTGGATGGGGGAGTTCCAAAAGAGGCATGGACAAGTAAACCGGTGAATTATGCATTTCTCAAAGTGTTTGGGTGTGAGGCTTTCATGCACATAGATAGAAGCCGAAGATAAAAGCTAGATGCAAAGTCTAAAAAGTGTTTCTTCATTGGCTATGGAGAAGGTGACTTTGGGGTATCGCCTATGGAATCCTGAAGATGGTAAAATCTTTAGGAGTAGGGATGTAATTTTTAATGAACAAAATATATACAAAGATTACTTGGAAAGAAAACAAACAAAAGAAACAGGTGATGAGTACATGGAGCTTGAGGACGCTGAAGACTCAAGGACTGCAAACGGTGACAACGTGCAACAACGTCAACCAAATGAGGAGACTCAACCTATTCCCCAAAGATCTACAAGAGCAAGTAGACCTCTAGAAAGGTTTGTTCCTTCCTTCAACCATCTCTTGATCTCAGATTCTGGAGAGCCTGAATTATACAAAGAAGCTATGCATCACGAATTTAAAGAAGAATGGATGAAGAGCATGCAAGTGGAGATGGACTCACTACATCGCAACCAAACATGGGAGTTGGTTGAGTTGCCTAAAGGTAAGTGGGCACTTCAAAACAAATGGGTGTACAAGCTAAAGGAAGAAGAAGGTGGAAAGAAAAGGTACAAGTCTAGGCTTGTGATAAAAGGGTTTTCTCAAAATAAAGGTATTGAATTCAATGAAATATTTTCTCCTGTTGTAAAAATGAACTCAATTACGCTTGTCTTAAGCCTTGTGGCTGCTCATGATCTAAATCTTGAGCAAATGGATGTGAATACGACATTCCCTCATGGTGACTTAGAGGAGGAAATTTACATGCTTCAATCAAAGGGGTATGAAGTAAAGAAGGAGAAAATGGTTTGCAGATTAAAGAAGAGCTTGTATGGTTTAAATCAAGCATCAAGACAATGGAACTTGAAGTACGATTGATGGATGTTAGATCATGGATTCAGAAGATGCAACTCAGATCATTGTGTCTACACGAAGAATTTGAAAGATGGGAAATTCATCATCCTAATGTTGTATGTTGATGACATGCTGATTGCAAGTGCTAACATGCAGGACATCAAAGACCTAAAAGAAGAACTGTCTAAATCTTTTTCAATGAAAGATTTAGGTGCTGCAAAGAGGATACTTGGTATGAAGATATCAAGGGACATGACGAAGAAGACAATAAAGCTATCTCAAGAGAATAACATCAAGAACGTACTAGAAAGGTTTGCAATGCAAAATGCAAAAACAGTTTCTACACCTTTGGCTGGTCATTTTAAACTAACCAAGGATATGTGCCCAAAGACACAAGAGGAGATAGCCTATATTTCTAAAGTTCCATATGCTGCAACGGTAGGTTCTCTTATGTATGTTATGGTCTGGACAAGACCAGACATTGCACATGCAGTGGGAGTCGTAAGTAGGTTCATGGACAACCCAGGTAAAGAGCATTGGCAAGCTGTGAAGTGGATACTTAGGTATCTAAAAGGGACAACAACAAATGCTTTGTATTCTGGAGGAACTGATATTTTTCTAGAAGGGTATGCAAATGCAGATATGGCAGGTGACAAAGATACTCGAAAAAGCACTACTGAATATGTCTTCAAGGTTGGAGGCACAGCAGTAAGTTGGGCTTCAAAGCTACAGAAAGTGGTCTCACTTTCTACCACAGAAGCAGAGTATGTAGCAAAATGACGGAGGCAAGCAAAGAAATTCTGTGGCTTCACAGATTCTTAGAAGAGCTTGGATTCAAACAAGACAATTGTGTCTTGTACAATAATAGCCAAAGCGCTATCCATCTTGCAAAGAACTCAGCATTTCATTCAAGGAAAAAGAACATTGAGGTGAGATATCACTTCATATGCACTCTTTTGGAAGAGGGGCAGCTAAATCTAGGAAAGTTGCATACAAGTGAATATCCTGTAGACATGTTTACAAAGGTGGTCAACAAAGAGAAGTTGAGCTTTTGCTCATCTTCAATCGGCATTCAAGGATAAGAAGCCAGGATGGAAAGCAATCACAGGTTTGGTTTGGAGATCAGTCTCCAAGTGGGAGATTGTTAAGTATGGAGCCTGATTTACCCCTTGTAATTTTCTGTATTAAAAACGCACATTTGTAAGGCCCCCGTTATGAGGAGAAGCCATTGTGCATGAAGAAAAGTCACTCGTCGGAAATAAAAATCACTCAGTGGCCGAAATATCCCTTTTCGTCGGAATATTATGGCCGGCCACGATCGAAAAGTGGTCGGAAAATAACCGGTCGGTTGGCCGGTGGCCAGTAGTCAATGGCCGGTGGCCGAATTCAAAAGCAGACTTGTCTTTTTAAGGGCGGTCACACATGGGCAGATTGGAGGGTCCGATTTGGACTTATCTACACAAGGGCAGCTACACATGGCTACCTCTCATGAGAGAGGGCAACCCTTTTGGCCTATAAAAGGAGGCCATTTCTACACACATTTCATAGTGTGAAGTTGATGCAACAAGGTGGGTGTGAGGTGGTGAGAGTGAAGCAAGGTGGGAGCTCTATTAAGGGTATAATCCCTTTGTAACCTACTTCTTATTTGAAGTACTAAAGCCATTAAGTGGCTGCTTTCCCGTGGATGTAGCCCACATTGGCTGAACCACATATATCTTGTGTACTTTCTCTCTCTCTCTCTCTCTCTCTCTCTCTCTCTACTCTATAATCTCTTGTGTGTGAAAATTATCTCTCTCCATTAAGTAATCTACTCAATTATCTACTTAGCAACGTCATATTTCCTAACACAATAGATAGATACATTTGGTCATTTTTGGCCCAAAACCTAATTTGGCCATAGTCTGAAATATAAAATCCCATTGAGTTGTATCAAAAGCATTGGAAAAGTCTAAATGTAGCAAGAGAATATCCTGATTTTTTCTCTGAGCATGCACAATCTCCATCTAAAGTGTAATTATGTTGTTATATATTGATCTTGATGCAGTAAATCTTGTTTAAGATGTGTGAATACATTTTTGAAGATAAGGCATAATCCTTACAGAGATGGCCTTGGCGATGATTTTGTAGAGGATACTCATCATATGGATGGGCCTCCAATGATCCAAAAAGGTAGGAATGTCCTTTCTGGGTTTTGGTTTTATGATCCTCTGTTTTTGAGAGTTCCAAATATTGAGTCTCCCACCTAGCACTGACTAGAGCATGGATGATACCCTTGAGTTCTTCCCAATATAGAGAGACAAATTCTTTTGATAACTCACTAACCCACACATGCCTTGGGTTGTATCATTACCAAGCTTGCTAAGAGAATATTTAAGCTCTTCCATCTCAAATGAGACATCCAATCTAGCAGCTGTGAGGGCTCAATGCAAGGGTCCACTATCTTGAGCAGGGTATCAAATGCTTGTAGTCTACTTCCATCCAATGCCAAAGAAGATTTTGGAGGCTGAGTATAGTGTTCTTCACATTCATGCATAATCTACTCCCCTTTGTCAATGTTGTGCCATCAGTACGACACAAAGTACCGTGTCTTCATGCTTTCTTTTATTTTTGAAGTTGTTAAAGAACCCTTTTGAAGCATCTTGGCTATCAATCAGTGCATGCTATTGACACAAAAAAATGATATTTTGAGCTTTTTTCTATCCTCATCTTTGAGTACATTCCTTGCTACAAATAGCTGATCCAATTGCCCTTGATCCAATACATGAACTCTGCCATTTTAGTAAGTTTCTCTACTACAATGAGTTGTTGTAGAAGATTGATGATCCTATTTGGCCACATATTTACCCACATTTTTGATACAATGCTACTTCCTAGAAAAAATATTCAATGAGGCAATCAAAATATTTGAGTATTGCATCAACAAATTTTGAATCAAGTCTTTGACCTCATGGACAAACATAGAATGCTGAAGATGTCTGTTATTAATTAGTAGAGGCCTTTTTAGACTAAGAGCAACTATACACATATCCATGCTATTTAGGGTCAAGACGAGGGGAAAATGGTATGATAGGTTGGATTGGATGTCTAGCTTCATGATCTCTCTGTGGGGTAGCTAGTCTTTACCTAAGAAAGAAATTCTATCTAGTCTAGACTAGGCGTGATTGTGAGAGGATCAGTGGAAAGTGAATCTAGTAGATGAGGTGGATGTAATCATCTAGCTATCTTTCATATGCCATTGAAGGCCCATCTTGTCCCATGTATCCTACTCTTTAGCCCTAGTTATAGTTTCTAAAGAAGTGGTATCAATTTCTTGTCTTACCGTATTGGTCCCTTGCTAAGAGGCCCACCTGAATAGGGGTAGGAAAAATCCACTGCCATAAAGCTTGCCTTTCATGAACATTGTTAGTATCATACACATTGATAAGATGAAGAGAGGTAAATCTTGATTGAATTTCAAATATTGCACATTGATACAGAAGGATGATCCAAGATCCAAATTGGCTCAGGGGAAGTCTTTATGATAGTGAGCACACCAAAGTACTGATGTCCCCCGTAGTACATAAGATAACCACAATAATCCATCAAGGCTTCAACCCTCTTATGAATTTTGTGTTCTTGCAAAATTACCACATTAAGGTCATGCTAGTAAACCCATTTGTGAAGATTCAAAAGCTTGGTGTTGTCATTGATGCATCTAACATTGTAGGATGCTACCTTCATAGAGGAGTACTCTAGAAGATTTGGGTTGTTTCATCCTTTACCTCTTGCATATTCACCTCCACATGTACTGAGGAGGGTCCTGTGCTACGTTGGATTGTTGTGATAGGTGTGGAGTACCTTGTACAAGGCTACTAAAGTCTCAAAAGATGGATTTCTTGAAGCACTTCAAACATGTTGGTGGAGTTGTAACCCGGGGCCAAATTGCGCATCTTAAAAGTCTTCTTTGATTGGAGAAATCTATCTTGGTCAATCAATCATTTCCCTTAGTCCACATTCCTCATAGGGAAAGATGAAGAGGTTTGGTTAGGGGGTTTTACTAAATTAGTTTTATTAAGAGCTGTCCTATAGGACCTAGGTGGTATGGCAAAGCTAGGAGTCCTCGACCCCAAATTCCCATGTGAGGCTTGTGGCCTAGGTGAACCATAATCTGGTTTAAGGAGGTTTGGAGCCCCCATGTTTTGATGTTGAGGAGAAAAGGTAGCAGAATTAGAGGGTACGCCTTCTAGGTCTATGGATATCTTACCAAAGATATGTTCCTTGGGCACCATTAACTTGTTTCTTGGATATGAAGGAATGAGGAGAATAGAGCTAGTACTAATAATGGGGTAATTTTTTGAAAAGTGCCCCAAGTTTGCCACAATGATAGCATGAGCCAGAAAGATTTCCCCATCTAAGATACAAAAAAATTCTTCCTACCTCCTATTTAAGTAATCCCTACTCTTCCTTTCTGTGTGTGAACCCCCCCTTTGGTCAAATATCCTCCTCTATGTCATCTATGATGTGAGCTAGAAGGAAAGAGTTATACTTGAGTCGGTAAGAATCCCATAAATATATACTTTGTAAGTGCCTGGTTATAAGGCTTTGCACATATTAATCATTCTCTTTTTGCTGCGTACAACATAGCAAAAAACTCTCTTATTCAGTCTCTCTCTCTCTCTCTCTCTCTCTCTCTCTCTCTCTCTCTCTCTCTCTCCATCCATGACGTGCTTGAGGTATCACCCGACATAGCTCAATTATTTGCAAATGGTATCATAGCTATCTATCTCATCATCAAGACCATCTTTAATTATGTCCATATTACTATCTAACCAACCGCTTTGCATGGGCTAGATGGGCGTACCTCATGTGTGTGTTTCTTATGATTATGTGCCTCCCCACAGAGGCCTTTCTCATACTCACAATTACCATGCCTACCCATCAACAAAGATCTCTTTGTGCTAGCAGTGATGGCTTCTTTCCCTCTTGCACCCTTGTTACTCACCTGCATGGGGGCAAAGGAGGGTTTGGGGCCCTTCTCGAGGCACTATCACCAAGGCTGGCCAGAAGAAAAAGATCAATTTTGATGCTTGTAGGGACATGGGCTGTTGCCTGCTCCACCATGTGAATGCAGAGAAAAGCTTAAGGAATGGAAAGCACAGGCTAAGGAGAGAGAGCTTGAAAAGGCTGCCAATGAGTTTTTCAAAGAAGCAGGAAAAGTGTTGTTGATTCTGTTTCATTGAAGTGCTAATGTAAAGTTGTGCTATCGGTGTCATCAAAGCTCAACAAGCACCCACCCACCCACCCACCCACCCCCACACACACACACACACACACACACACACACACACACACAGAGAGGAAATCATAAATGTAGAATTGTTTTGGTGAGAAAGACTCCCATCAAATCAACAAACGGCCACTATTCCTTTGGTCCTCGCTTCTAAATTTTGACAAAACTTTTGATTTTCTTTCATATTAATAGTGTATCCTTTGTAAAACTTAGAATCTATTCATGTTGCGGTAGTTTCAAAAATTCCATCAATTATGGAATTTGTTCGCACATCTTTTTTATGGTGAGAGCTCTTGACTTTTAAATTGGTGCTACTATGTATGCTAAATATGCCCCAAGGTCCTCTATTCAAAATTAAGCACCCAAATCTACAAGCATAATTGTTTTCAAAAGATGACATCAAAAAGAGAAGAATTTCTATGACAAAAATATATGTCCAAAAGCATTTATCCGACTTTATCAGTCAAATATGGCATCAAAATTGTAAGGGAGTAGACACTACCCCGGGCTAAAAGAAAACTAGAGGTAAGAATGAAAACATTTTTTTTGCAATCGTGCTTGGTCACTTGTGTGATGGCTAAATACAAGAGAACCGTGATGTGCTAAATCCTCTAAGGATCACCACGATGTATCCTAGGGAAGTGTGATGTGTTAAATCAAGAGAGAACCACCATGATGTATCTAAGAGATCCCATCAACTAAAATATAAGACCACAATATTTAGTGATTGGCATAAAATTCCCTAAGCCGGGCTTAAGAAGGTGATTGTTGAGTAAGCCTCACTCTTTGTCTCTCTGTGTGAACCCCCTCTTTAGTCAAATATCCTACTCTATATCATTTCTGATGTGAGCTAGAAGAAGAGATCTATACTTGGGTCGGCAAGAATCCCAAAAATATCTAGTTTGTAAGTGCCTATTTATAAGGCTTTGCACTTATTAATCAATCTTTCTTTTTCGTGTACAACGTATCAACAAACTAAACTCTCTCTCTCTCTCTCTCTCTCCCCCCCCCCCCCCCCCCCCCCCCCCAAAATCCATGGTGTGCTTGAGGTATCACCCATTGTCGAGGTATTAGCCATTCGGCTAGACGCCTAGCCTCTTGTTGTGAGAGAGAAGAAAGAGGTACATAGAAGCACTAACAGACGCTTTAAAACTTAACCTTTTATTACTGACAACATGAAGTTCGAATACAAAACCAAGGTTAAGGTTTTTGTTGCCTGCACTTAGTCATGAGCGAAAGCGAGAGGAACGATCTTTTGCCAAGAGAACACGAGAATGACTTTATCACGCTTTGATCTTTTCTTTACGTAAGCATTACCCAAACCTGCAACACTTCCCTTGCTCTCATTTGCACAAAAATTGGCTTAACGTCCTTCAATTACTGTCTTGCTTTGCTAATTTGCTTGTTGAGCCAATTGTCGGCGTGAGAACGAATGCTTTTCCTCTTTGTTCTGTCTTTTTGGACGTTGGTTTCTGCAGAACCTTCTAAAATACTTCTTTGGATCTTTATGTTTGGTCAACACACTGACTTAGGGTGTGAGAATCGATTTTTGAATTTGTTTCAGGTGACTTAATTTGTTTTTTCAAAAACATTGCTATGTAGCTCCTGCTCTTGGCTCGTCAATAAGCACAACTATAGCTTCGTAGAAGCCCTCAAGATCCAAGCTTGGAAGCTCCTCAAGGAATTTTTGCTTTCTTGAGTGACGTTGTCCAAACTTCGCATATGGATGTGTAGACAACTTCAAAGCCAAAAATTAGCCAAAATTTTCTTTCCTATTGCCAAATTGTCACTACCTAGAACCACTGTGTTTGAAAAAATGACAGTTCTCTATCAAAAAAGTTAGCAAAACCCTATTCTATTATTGTGTTTCATCTAGTGGATACGAAGCATCATGACATCGCCATAGCTCAATTCTTTGCATCCTCAAGAGGAATTTCTGTGGTTTCAAGAATTTTTTGATAAGTATTTTACATGATACATGCACGATTTTGATTGGGGCAAAATAAAGGTAGGATAGAAGAAGAATTTTCTTAAGGAGGAGCTGCAATCTCTTGAATGGAAGGCCATAAGTAGGAAGGCAACTCCACAAATTCGACCCATACATGGCATTTTTGCATTAAGTCCTCCATAATAAGACGAATTGGTTGCCAAGTGAGTACAAGAACAAATTGACCACACAATATGATAGTAGGAGACCACAGGAAACTCTGTTGATCCTCGCATTTGAAAGATAGGACTTCAAAAATACCTGAACGTGCATAGAAGATTTTGTCCACCACAACTCTCATAAAGCTCTGATCTATGAGCCCCGCAATCTCATTTTGATAGAGGGGAGGCAACCAATAAAACAGAGAATAACACTTCTATTACTAAAAGCATGGATATTCGATACTGGCTACTATGATATTAAAATCAATAGGAGTGAATATACCAAACCCCCCTCTTTGACTTGCATCGCTCGTCTCTACCTCCCCTGCTTCGATCTCCCCTCTCTCGCATGCATCCCTAGCTGCTCCTCCTCTTTATCCATCTCCCCACATCCCCCCTCTTTCTCCCTTCCTAATCTTCTCCCCTCTATTGGTCGGCAATGAAGAGAGAGAGAGAGGTCTGTGTCCTTTCTTAAAATAGAGGGAGAGTTTTAAGACCAATTTTGTGGGGGGATCTTTTAAGATTCCCACTACTTGGCACATATATTCCAACGAGATTTCTCCTTCCTAAGCCGACCATTTGGATCTCAATGACTGTCCACAAATACCTAAAATTTTATTCATAACGTTCTTAGTCTAATGCTAGCTTCCACAAATGCTTGCAAATTTTAGATCTGAAGCACGCTTCCTACTAGGGCGAGAGGCTCTGCTGCCCTTCTTGCCAGTAATCTTGACCTACTACTGCACATGATTTCAAGGCGATTTTATGGTGTCCTACTATAGCGGAGTCCTTGAGGACATTGGCCATGACAAAGGAGTCAAATGCAACAGTAGACCCAAGTTCGCAGGCAGCGTCTATAGGGTTGAGCTTGAGACGCCTCAGGAAGGGACATAGTGGAAGGTTCAGAGCTCAAAGGCGGACCTGAGGGGTGCCATTCGCTCGTCGATGACTGTAGCAAAGAGGGAGCCGGTAGGGCATCTCTCTCTCTCTCTCTCTCTCTCTCTCTAGCATGTTCATGAACGATTAGGAATGAAACCACATTAGGGTTTTCCTACACTAGCATGGAGTCTCATGACCTTGGAGGAGCATGTAACAAGTCTTGGGAAGGAGCTTTTTGCAGGCCTCAACGACCTCGTATCTCTTAGAGAAGAAGAAAGAGAAGCAGAAAGTCGTTGTAGTTCTTGAGATATTGAAAGTTCTTATATGACAACGATGGTGGCAATTTGTTTGTTCTTGAATTTCGACATCTCAAGAACTGTAGTGGCTATTTCCTTTTCCTTCTCTTCCTCTAAACATATCACGGTATCGAGACTTACAAAAAGTTCCTTTTCAAAACTTGTTATATGCTCTTTTGAGGCCGCCAGGAGCTACATGGATGATCGTGGCTTGAAATGATGAACATCTTGCTTATGGCAATAGCTGCTTGCATGGTGTTATACAATTTACAGTGTGCTATCACAAAATCGCTTCCCATATGGGTTCGTACTGGCTTTGCTCAATTGCTTCATGAAGGGTAGAGTTCTATATTTGGCCGATGGTTGTAGTACTTTCTCCATGGCCTTGGTGCATTCCTTAGGTTGATCACCTTCATTCAATACGGCCCCCATCACCTCTTGCATCTTGTATCGTAGATTTAGCTTTCGTTTACATTTTGTAGCACTTGCTCCATGGCCTTGGTGCGTTTCTTAGGTTGATCAAGCTACCTCCATCACCTACTACATCTTGTATCTTAGATTTGGTGTAGGCATAGGTAGTGAGATGCTTGATAAGCATATATATATATATATATATATATATATATATGGTTATTACTAGTAGGGAGTAGTGGCCAATGTATCAGATGGACATCATGTGAGATTTTCAAAATGGTGACTAGCCTTCAACTTTTAATTTCCTTAAACAAAATGTATGGTTTACAAGTTGAAGAAAGCATTGTACGGTCTTAAGCAGGCCCCACGGGCCTAGTATGAGAAGATTGATACATTCTTCAAATGCAAGAACTTTCACAATTCTACTCCATAGATTCAAATTTCTACATTAACGGTGAGCATGGAATATTGACGGTCATCATGCTGAATGCAGATGATCAAATCATAAGAAAGACCAAGGTGTCTTTGCAATCGGAGTTTGAGGTAACCAACATGAGCTTATTACATTTCTTTCTTAGATTGGAAATTTGGATAGAACATATGGGGATCTTTGTTTCATAGAAGTGCTATGCGCAAGAGCTACACCAAGCATTTGACATGCTAGATTTGTAAACTCATATCTACTTTGATGGATGTTGGCTATAAATTTTCATCTCATGATGATGCTAAATTGGAAGACGTGACATTGTATTGAAAGCTTTTCGGTTCCCTAATTTGATTGTTGTGAATATCAGATTAGATCTTAGCTTTTCAATGGGACTTTTGGTAGGATTTATGAGTAAGCCCAAGAAAACTCTTTGGCAAGTAGCGTTACATATGTTCCGGTATTTGTAAGCCACGGTGAATCATGGAATTTTTTATGTAGCTAACACAACAAACAATGAGAAGGTGACCTTGAAAGGCTAGATAGATTTTGATTGGCTAGAGACATTGTTACTAGAAGGTCTACTACTGGTTACTACTTTATGCTCGACCTAGGAGTGATTTCTTGGAGTAGTTGGAAGCAACCTATAGTTCCTTTGTCATCCACAACAACTTGATATAGAGAGCAGCATGTACAGGCACTTGTGAAGTTGTATGGCTTTGTCGATATCTTGGTAAACTCGATTTTTCTCAATAAAAGAGTTCAACCATATTGGTGACGACTAGAGCTATCTAGCCATTGCTCCAAGACCCGGTGCTTCACACTAGGACCCAATACCACTTTGTTCGAGAGAAGCTTCTAGATGGGACTATCACACTGCACTATTTCAAGATGGAAAACAACGTAGTGAATCTTTTCATAATGGCTTTAGGAGGATTTGGTTTGAACATACTCTAGATCCCTTGGATTGCTTACATCTCTTGGATATGAGAGGCATGTCCTTATGTATGTCATGGTCAGGACCCTTGTTTGTGGGCTGGCCACCCTTGGGAGTCACTTATCTTATCCACTTATTTGATTTATGTCATTTTTTGTCCTTTAGGTTGTGATCTATTTTGTCCAAATCAAGATTATGGGGCATATAAATAGGCTCCTCCTCATTTGTCATCAATTGATTGTGCCAAAGCCCACACCTATGGGTTGTCCCTTGTGGTGTCTCTCTCTAGTATTCATCATTCTTGGAGCAATGATCTTGAGTTCATCTTCTCTCTCTCTCTCTCTCTCTCTCTCTCTCTCGTTCCTTTGTGTGTGGACTTGTTTTCTTCCACTGCAGTTCTTCACACCTTTACCATTCATCTTGTCTCATCATGTGATTATTTTAATACACAATCCAAACATAAAATTAAATACCAAGTGTAGGCTTACCTATTTACTCATCCAAAAACTATCATCATCCCTGTCTCATTCTCCATTGTCACGAAGCCCACACTCAATAGTGGCAGACTTAATCTTCTTCATTTTTATTTTTGACAAATAGGTGACATGATACCATCTCCATAATAAAAATAATCTAACATGCATATGATTAGCTAATTAAATCAAGTGTAGGCTTACCTATTTTTTCATCCAAACACTATCATTGTTCTTGCCATGTTCTCCATTATCATTGAAGCCCACACTCGACAATGGTAAGCTTTATATTCATTTAATGTGGTTTTCAAATTGGTGACATGAGAGTTTCTCCCATAATAACTATAGTCTAACATGCATGACAATGATGATCAGCTTTTTTTATGACAACATTTCAAGCTTTGAGCTTGTGATTTCTGTCTTGCTATTCTAAGCATAGACTCTCTCTTCCTCAAACATTGCATTTACTTCTTAAACCTCCACTCACTCTCCATCTCTGTAATAGCCCCACTAATAGGGTACCCATCTAGTGCATCCAAGGAAATCATGAAGCTCCCTTCAAATGGGAGTACATATTTCCTTCAAACTCATTTTCCAATTGTTTCACCTTATTTTGCATGGCCCTTATCTTTGTTTGTGAAAGTAGAGGTATGAGAGAGAATGGAGTGTTATGATTGGAAAACAAGTATTCCCTATGTAATGTACCCCAATTTTGTAAAAAAAATGTTTCTTTCACTAAACATTCTTATTCTAAGTTTTCACACATTTTTGAGTGTATTAATGATTATGGAGTTCTCCAAAACAATGAATTTGAACTCAGACATTCTAAGTGCAAGTTATGTTATTTCTATGTTTTATATCTTCAGAAATAAAGAGAAGGCTCTAAAGGCCTTACTTTTAGAAAAGTGGGGAGTTGAATATTTTGCGGCTCTCGGATAACAGAGAGAAAAGGACTCTAAAAAAAGAGACCGATGAGGACTCATAACTAAAAACAGAGGTCACCCATAGTTGTCTATGCGAAAAGCACTGGTGCAAGAGACTTGCAATTGTCTACGCAAAAATTAGTGATGCAAGAGACTTACAACAAAAATTAGTGATATGCGAGAAAATGATCCGAAAAGCGTGCACCAAGAATAACAGACCCTTGAAAGCCTAAATAAAGAGATACAAGCCAAGAATAGAATGAATGGAGAGCAACATTTTGATGTTGTACCTGGATGACATGCCAAAAGCTGGAAAGTTAAAAGATGAGATTGCACTTATCAAGGATGCCTTAAGCAAGCAGTTTGCTATGAAAGATTTGCGTGTTGCACATCACTTTCTTAGTATACGTATCAAGAGAGATCGCAAACGTGGTTGAACTTTTACAGGAAGAGTATATTCACAAGGTCTTGCAACATTTTAATATGCAAGGAGTGAAAGCATTGAGTACCCCTATGGCTGCATACAAAAAAATTAGCAAGCATGATTGTCCCAAATCGGATGCTGAAAAGGAAGAGATGGCAAAGGTGCCGTATTCTTCGGCAGTTGGTAGTCTTATGTTCGCCATGGTTAGCACACATCCAAACATTGCATATGCAGTGGGAGTGGTAAGCATGTTTATGGAAAATCCGGGTAGAAAGTATTGGGAAGCAAGTAAGCACATCTTGAGATACATCAAGGGCTCAACTAGCAAGTGCTTATGCTTTGGGAACAATGATGCATCCATAGTTAAATACACTGATTTGGATTATGCGGGATGTGTGGACACTAGGCAATCCACATCTGGCTATGTTTTCTTGTTCGCTGGAGCAACAATTTCTTGGAGGTCATGTATCTAGAATTGCACTTCAACTTCCACCACTAAGGTAGAGTATGTTGCAGTTTCTAGTTTCAGTAAGGAAGCTGTGTGGTTATCTTGTCTAGTGGGATATTTTTGTATACACCAGACTCTAGTGCTACATTGTGACAGTCAGAGTGCGATCCCGTATTTCACTCTAAGTTGAAACACATAGAGGTCAGGTATCATGCGGTATGGGATATTTTGGCTAGCAAACACATTGAGTTAGTCAAAGTTCACACAGATGAAAACCTAGCGGATGCTCTAACAAAGAGCCTAGCCTCAGAGCGGTTCGTACATTGCATAGAGATGATGGGCGTAGGGTGAAGCTACAATCATACTTGAGGGTTTTGTACATTTATACACAGTATCCCCTACATTCTTTAGCCACTTGGGCCACATTGGCCTTCAAGTGGGAGATTGTTGGGTTTCAGGCCCGTGGCCGGGCAGGCGACCACCACTTATTCATTTGGTAATAATGAACAATAAGGAGTGTGAGAGCTATTCTCTCACTAAGCTCCACCAAAGATTGTGTCTGCTTCTGCATCCCCTTCCACCTTCTCCATCCCTCTCTTGCACACTCCGCCTCTGCTCCATTAGAGAGAGAGAGAGGGAGTGTATGCTGCACACACACACACACACACACACACACACACACACACACACACAGAGAGAGAGAGAGAGAGAGAGAGAGAGAGAGAGAGAGAGAGAGAGAGAGAGAGAGACTCAAATACCCCACATCATCTTGAGTAAGTGAAAAACCAGTCCACACCCCAAATGGGAGGGAATGAATAGTATTTTTCATGGACGTTTTACATTCAAACTACACTTGCTCTTTGGTTTTCAATATATGCTAACAAAAGCACAAATAACTAGCATTGTCCTGGATAACATTTTGAGTGACATGTTAACATGCTTATACCCTCGTATGTAAGGTTGTGTAGGTGGTAGAAAGTTCTCCTAGATAAATGGATTCACATAACTCACACTAGAGTCGTATTATTATATGTTAACATGCTTATATCCTTGTACGTAAGGTTGTGTAGGTGGTAGAAAGTTCTCCTAGATAAATGGATTCACATAACTCACACTAGAGTCGTATTATTATATGATTTATGAATGTTTATAAATATATCTCCTAACCCTTTGATTCCAATTGATTCTAGTAATACAGCCTTTTATTTTCTTTGTGTATTGCGTGAGAGATGGCCCCATCAAGGAAGAGAACGTGAAGCTCCAATGCCGTGCCTGAACCACCATTGAATCCTGAACTTGTGGCCTCAAAGAATGAGGTTGTTGGAGGCCATCCTAAATTGCAAGTTTTTGTTGCACTTGCTCCTAATTTGGTAAGTCAATTGTGGATTCATAAGTTGACCTTAGTACGCGAAGCCTAGAATGTCCTAAACTAAGCAAGAATGTGATTATCATCACAAGAGACATCACATGCGTTTCTATAAATTACGTTAAAAGAATTGTTTGGCAAAAGAATTATTTGATCTAGGGTAAAATTGTTTGACTATCATGGAATTTATCCCTAGAAAAGGAAGTTACTGATATGACATACTCCATCTAGAATACTCTTGCTAGATGGAGCTCGTGGTTAGCAAGGAAATACCGCGGCTAGCAAAGAATAAGCTATGGTTATGAACACTTGTATCTTGGTATGAGCGAGTATCTCTGATGGTTAGCAATAGGAAAAGTTCTGATTGCGGGCTTCATAGTTAGTGATCAAGAAAACCTTTCCAAAGTCCACGACTCTTAAAATTGGATAATTCTTTTTGCTACGGTATATATATATATATATATATATATATATATATATATATATATATATATATATATATATATATATATATATATATATATATATATATATATGTGTGTGTGTGTGTGTGTGTGTGTGTGTGTGTGTGTGTGTGTGTGTGTGGGGTAGTGATGTGTATGAACACACTTAGAACCACCGGGGCATCTTTTCCCTCTCTCTCTCTCTCTCTATATATATATATATATCTCTCTCTCTCTCTATATATATATATATATATATATATATATATATATATATATATATGGGGTAGTGATGTGTATGAACACACTTAGAACCACCGGGGCATCTTTTCCCTCACTAGGAGGTTTTTCCCCCCGTTCATTATATGTACACACATCATTCTAGGACTAACTTATCTTTCCATTATGCAATAAGCAATATACTCTCTGTTTTGTGTCTTAAGTTTCTTCATATTCTTCAAGCTATGTGTGTTTCCCTGCAATCTTAAATCCAACAATTGGTGTAAAAATAGGTTGCTTCCTCTCGGGCATATTTGTCAGCATCGCTAGCATCCGCATGCTTACTTTCTCCGATTTGGGTGAGCTTCAAAAAGTTGAAAAATCCTTCAAGAATGCTGCAGAATTTCCAGTCGGACTCATTTTGGCCTCCATCTCCACCACTACATGCACTACTGCACATGCAATTTTTTCCTTTTGTGCAAAATTTTTGTTAGCAAGATTTTGTGCAGAACATGTGCCTTACAGTCTTCTTTGGGCTGTGCTATATAGCACATGATGGTCCTACTTTGTGTTTCCTCTTTTTTAGCAATGTTCACATAAGGTGCAGTCACTCGCAATGGCTGACAACAACAATACATTTTCAAGCTGTTTGTTGTTGATGATAAACTAAATGGAGATAAGTACCCAATGTGGTCTTACATGATGCAACATGTTCTTGTGTCAAAGGGCAATTGGAATGTTGTGCAGAGCATTCATGAACGTTCGTCTTCTGTGGATACAAGTTCTGTTGAGGACATTGCAAGTTTTGGTGGCAAGACTATTGCTGCTAGAGCTGTTTTGCCTATGGCTGAGTAGTCTCATTGGGATGTTAGAGATGCATAGGCTTATGCATTGATTGCATTATTTGTGAAGCGCACTATTACTCATTTTCTCAGCTAAATTAGAAAAACAAACTTGAGATATTTTGGTTGGTCTTTATGCAACTCACAATGAGGCTAAAATTGCATTGTTGCGTACAGATTTGGGGTTGAAGAATATGTATGAGAAGATGACATGGACACTTTTCTTGTTGATATCAAGGATATAAATGAGCAATGCATTTTTGGAAGCAAACTCATTCTTGATAGTTCACTTGTGCAAATTGTTCTTGATGGATTGCCCGATTCTTACCATACTTTTGCTAGTACTTGGAGACTTATGACCCAAGGAAATAATGACATTTTCAAGTTTGATGTATTATACACATTTCTATTGCAAGATCCACTTTCAAGGAAGGATAGGGCTAAAACAATGTGCAATTAAATAGGCTTTTTTTGGTGCTCAAAGAAAAGGTGGTAATAGCAGTGTAGCAACTTCTCATGGTTCTTCAATGAGTGGAAAATCACTTGTTCCTATTGCTTGTGCTGACAACACCTTATCTGGGAGTTTTGGTGAAAAGAGCAAGAAGAAGATGCGTTGCCATTATTGCAGAGCTAATGATCACTTGATTCAACAATGTCCTAAATTGATGGCAAAAGAGGCTAGTTCCACTAGAAGTGTAGCCATTGTAGAACCTTCTAGGAATACAGTCACTTGTGCGGACAATGCCTCTTATCCAGCCAAGGGAGTTGGAAAGATTTTGCTAACTGCTAAGAATGGTAGTTCTTTCACACTTATTTATGCACTTTATGTACCCGAGATAAAAAAGAACCTTTTGTTTGTATTTGCAGTTGCTAGACTTGGTCTTGTTGTCAAATTTGTGGATGACAAATTTACTGTTCATGATCTTAGTTTTGGTGATAAAATTATTGCATTAGAAATTTTGTGCCATGGGCTTTGTTATCTCACTTTGTATGACAAGTATGGGTAGAATTATAAAATGTAGTTGTGGATTTGAAGGTTCTTTTAGATTCAAAACTTTGGCATGCACATTTTGGGAATCTGGATTTTGCTAGATTGCTAGGTTTGTAGAAATATGATATGGTTGCTTCTTTGTCACCTCTTGAAGACCTTTGAAGCATGTTTGTGAAGGCTATATTTTGGGTAAGATGCAACATTCTAAGTTTCCAAAGGATGGTTCACTAAGGGCTAAAGAAGATTGCAACTTGTGCATAGTGATGTTTGTGGGCCTATGCAAACTCCATCCTTAGACAATTACCTATACTTTGTGACTTTCGTTGATTATTACTCTAGGCATGCATGGGTGTATTTGCTTAAATCAGGGTCCGAAGTGTTCATGTTCTTGAAGAAATTTTTGGCTATGGCTAAAAGTGTCTCTAAATATAATATGGGTACCCTCCGTTCAGATCGAGGGTTTAGATCGAGGGGGGGAGTATATGTCTCATGAGTTTAATGCATTTTTGGCTAATCGTGGGACAAAAATCAATGTACAGTTCCGCATACATCTCATCAAAATGGTGTTGATGAAAGAAAAAACAAGTCGCTTACGAAGATGGCATGATGTATGGTCAAGAGTCAAGATTTTCCACATTCATTTTATCCTGAGGCTAACATGTATCAGTATATGGATCCTTTTGAAGCATGGCATGATAAGAAGTTATCTATTGATCACATGCACGTTTGTGGTTGTTTAGATTATGCTTTGATGCCACAAATGCAGTGCAAAAAATTGGATGATAAGGCTATTAAATGTTTTTTGTTTTTTGTTATAGTACTGAAAGCAAAGGTTATAGGTTATACCATCTGCAAACAAAATGTATCTTACTTTTACAAGATGTTGTGTTTGTGGAAGATTCTATTGAGCCTTTGTTATCATGTACCAAAGATAGTAATGTAAGCTCACATGACATTTATGACACTTTGTTACCTCTTTTTAATGGTGGTAACTTGAATGTAAATTATAATGAGGCAAATGTACAGCCTATGGGGTTTTCTAAAAATGTTATGAATCAGCCTATTGATGATGCATAATGTACATGATGTGAAAAAGGGATGAAAATAAGGAGGCTAGAGGTATACCAAAATGGGTGGTGCATACTTTTCGCCATAGAAATTTGGATGCACCTACATCTAGCCGTACTCATTCAAGTTCTTGCCATGCATCTTATGTGTCAGATTGTTATGCTTTGGCTATTTAAAATTTATGTGATATGAAGAATAAGATGGCTACCATGCAACCAGAATATGATGCATTTATAGAAAAATGACACGTGGACTTTATGTGATTTTCCCGCTGGAAAAAAGGCTATTGGTATAAAGTGAGTTTACAAGTTGAAACGTAGTCCAAATGGTGAGATGATCGCTACAAGGCTTGACTTGTTGCAAAAAGCTATGCACATAGAAATGCATAGATTATAAAGATACTTTTCCTTCCATTTTTTGTATGTATACTGTTTGTTTTCTATGTGCATTAGCAGCTCATTTTGGTTTGGACGTACATCAATCGGACAATGTTACTATTTTTTTGAATGGTGATATATTCAAGGAAGTTTATGTAGCCAGAAAGGACAAGAATATAAAGTGCACAAATGTAAGAAATATTTGTATGGTTCAAACAATCTCCTCATGCTTGGTATGAGAAAGCTGACATTCATTTGGTTAAACAAGGCTTTTGTAACAATCCAACTGAGAGTAATTTTGTATGTCAAGCGTCTGGGTGATGTATTTATCATCGTTGTTCTATATGTCAATAAATTTCTGATTACTCATCCAAATAATCACATATTTCTCAATTTAAGGCTCATTTGAATTCTATTTTCAAGATAAAAGGCTTGGGGCATTTGCATCATTACTTGGGCATATAGCTCAAGTAGTGTGATTGTGGTATTGCCTTGTGTCAAACATGCTACATCATAGAGACATTACTATGTAGGTTTGGACTCGACTAAAAACCTATTGCTACTCCCATGGAAATAGGTTTAACATTGAGTCTTCATGATGCTAGTGATCCTATTGATGTCACTCTTTATCAGACTATTGTTAGATGCCTTTTTTATGTATGCAATATGAGGCCCGATATTCAATTTACAGTCTCATGGGTTAATAGGTTTATGCATAGCTTAGGGTATAGGAATTGGTAGGCTATCAAGAGTAATTTTTGCTACTTGAATGACACTTTACATATTGGATTTTTTAATCCCAAAGGGGGATCCTTGCCACAAGATTTACATGCTCTTTTGGACTCATATTGGGTAGTTGTTATGACATGAGAGTATCCACAAGCGGTTTTTGCTTTGTGCTTGTTAGTTCATGCATATCATGGTTGAGCAAGAAACAACCTACTATGGACTCTACATTGACTATAGAGGACTAAACCAGGTAACAGTTAGGAACAACTATCCTATACCACGAATCAATGAATTGTTGGACATACTACGCAGATCCAAGTTCTTTTCAAAGATAGACCTAAGATTGGGCTTCTAGCAAATGATAATAAAGGAATCAAATATTCCAAAGATATCCTTCAACACACGATATGCCACTACACCAAGAAAGGCTTGACAAACTTGAGCAATATGTCACCATTGCACCGTGCCTAAAGCTACCAAACTTCAACCCGACCTTTGATGTCATCATTGATGCTAGTGGAATAGTAGTTGGAGTACTAGTTCAAGAAGGCATACCAATAGCTTTCACCACATGTAAGCTTAAGATTCATGAAAAGAACTACCCAATCCATGACCTCAATCTATTAACATTCATTCACGCTCTCCATGACTGCTAACTATGGAGACATTACTTATTGGGAAGGAAGTTTCAAATTATAACCGACCACAAGAGCTTAAAATGCATCTTCACATAAGAAACCTTGAATATACAACAAAGGAGTCAGGTGGAACTACTTCAAGTGTATGACTTTGACATTATCTATTGCCTTGGAAAGGAAAACATGGATGTAGATTCAACCCGATTGTCAAAAGGATTAATGAAGATGCATCATCTAATCTAGAGTATCAAAGGTAGATTAACTTTGTTCAAACTAGATAATCAAAGAATATATCTTCAATGTGGAACTTCTCATATGATGAACCATGTCTCTAATTATAGAGATCGGTTATGTGTACCAAAGGATCCTAACTTAAAAATGGCTATCTTGGTCGAGGCCCATGATAGTCCTAATTTAGGACACCTAGGATATGCAAAGACCCTCAATGTGGTGAAAAGAAGAGTCTATGGATTTGGCAAAAGGCAAATGTGCTAGACTTTGTTTGCCAATGCTTGGCATGCCAAAGGATTAAGGCAAAGAGAGTTAAGCTCCCTGGTAAACTTCAACCATTTGAAAATACCCAAATGAAGTGGGAGTATATAAGTATGGAATTTGTCATTGGATTACCTATAGTCTCCCTATAGTACAAGGTGAATATAATTCACTTACGGCGGTCATTGATCCACCCCCTAAGGTTACACATCTCATACCAGTCAAGATAACATTTAACACCTCCGACATTGCACGACTATTTGTTCAAGAGATTTTTAAGCTGCATGGATTGCCTAGATAGATTGTAAGCAATTGGGATATGAAGATTGCTTCATATTTTTGGACCTCTCTATTCAAGGTGATTGGAACAAAATTAAACTTTTGTACTGCATACCATCCCCAATCAGATGGGCAAACAAAATGAGTCAACCAAGTCATCAAAGATATCCTCAAATCTTATTGCAATAGAGATTCTAAGATTTTGATTCAATTTTTACCTCTAGTGGAGCATGTGTACAAATATTTGCATCATCAAAGCATTGGCATGACCCCATTTTGTGCCTTGTATGGTCAAGGATGTGTTTCTTCACTCAACTTTTTATATCCTACCATAAGAGTTGAAGCATCTAAGAGGATGCTCGAAGGAATGGAAGATGAAACAAAGACCATCCAAATAGATATTCAAGTAGCTCAAGATTTCCAAAAGCAGTATGCTAATGGTAAAAGATCCAAAAGAGGATTCAAGAAAGAAGACAAATTCTTTCTTTGGATTCACCCAAAGAAGTAGCTTATCACTTGGAAAGTATAAGAAGCTTAGTCCACATTATTGTGGTCCTTACAAAGTAATCAAGTGGATAGGTACCCAAGCTTACAAGTTGAAATTTCCAGATCACATCAAATTCCAAGATGTGTTAGATGTAAGCCTATTGAAACCCTATATTCCTATTGATGACCAACTCCTTGATGATGAACAAATTGCCATGCCCACCCCAAGCATCTTGGAGCTCCAATCCTCTAGAATTTTGGAGTTTCAAAAGAAGGTCCTTCAAAATAGAATTCTCAAAGGACACCTAGTTCAATGGAAGGACTATCCTTAAGAAGATGCAATGATGGGAAGATCAAGCCACCTTAAACAAGGACTACCCTTACATGTTCTCAAGATGATGACACGTAAAATTCCTAAGTTGGGGAGTCTATAATGTATCCTAATTTTATCGATAATTTTTTCTTCCAGTAAAGGTTCTTAATCTAATTTTTGGAGCATTTTTAAGTGTATTAATAATTATCGAGTTGGGGCTAGAACAATCAATTCTAAAATAGGACATTTTATGCACAAGCTATTTTAATTCTATGCTTTATATCTTAAGAATGGAAGAGGAGGTTCCAAAAGCCTCACTTTTAGGAAAGTGGGGGGTTAATTACTTTGTGGCTCCCTAATAATCAAGAGAAAAGGACTCTAAAAAGAGAGGCCGATGTGTACTCATAGCTAAAAATAGAGGTGGTCCATAGTTGTCTACATTACAAGTAGGGACGTAAGAGACTTGCAACTAAAAATAGTGATACGCAAGGAAAGGATCCAAAAAGTGTGCGCAAAGAATAATGTACCCTTCAAAGCCTATATAAAGAGATAGGGGCTGAGAGCATAACAAATGGAGAGCAAGAGCAGCAAAACTTTACAGCAAAACTTTTGCAAGGTGGTGATAGCATGCCATCCTGGAAAAACCCCCTTCACCTCTCCTGCCTCCTCGACTCCCTCTAAGGCAATGACTAAGGTGTAAAGCAAGGCATAGTCCTTGGCATACTTGTCAACAAGGATATGAAGGCTTTGTTGGCGTTGTTGGATGCACACAAGGCACAACCGTTTACTAAGACTCAAAACTTCTTAGGAGGTCACCCATCCTAGTATTATTCATTAGGAGAGCACTTAACCACAAGGTAGAAAACCATTGAGCCAAACCTCCTTGTTTTCTATATCCTCAGAAAAATAAGGGATTACACTTAATTTTTCTATCTATCTAAGATTAACCATGTGTAAAATATGCATATGAAGGAACATCTAGAACTAGCTAAGCACTTATGTATATAGGTGTATTGTGGATGCATGCACTACTAATTAGGAAGTAGAATCCATTTTTTTTGTGTCATTTTATTTACCTTAATCACCCTTCATGACGTTATTATTCCTCCTTAAATACTCTCTTTCCGATCACTTCGGTGTGGATTGTGATCTTCCTATGTAAGGTTGTGTAGGCAGTAGAAAGTGTTCCTAAATAAATGGATGCACATAACTCACACTAATATTGTATCATATGATTTATGGGTGTGGATTGTGATCTTCCTATGTAAGGTTGTGTAGGTAGTAGAAAGTGTTCCTAAATAAATGGATGCACATAACTCACACTAGAATTGTATCATATGATTTATGAATGGTCTATAGATATACCTTGTAATGGAAATGGCCTAAGCACTTTAAGAATAGCGGAATTAAGAGAATTAGAGTGAGCATTTTTATGAGATTACTTTGAGAACATAGAAGTGAACTTAATTAGCGATAGCAACATCACCATATATATAATTAACTTGGCATGAACAATACTTTTGCAAGAGAGAGAGTTAGAGAACTTGACAATAGTTGAGGACCGGATTTATGTGGAGCCGGTTCCCCCTCCAATAGGCTTTTGTATTATAGATTCCCCCATGAAGGAGACTTGGTACAATACAATCTTTGTGCTCCTTGTGACCTAGGTGATGCAATGAAGATGGAAAGCTTCATGCATCACGAGCATAACATAATCTTGTAAAAGCAATAACCATCCCCGACCTTAGTCCCAAGGCCTCAAACACCTTCGAAGGTGGAGAGAGCTAGCGGGGAATGAGGGTAGAGAAAAGGAAGAAGAAGTAACATACGAGAAAGAGATAGTTCCTCACTTATCATCACTCTTCTTACGTAGCATGGCATAATAGCATGAAAATGATGGCATGAAGAAGATGGCAAGCTTAAGCATTGAAGCATGGCTCTTGGTTGGATTTGCATTCCGTAGCCAAGAGTGTTGGTATAGAATCTCAACTTTTCAACAAGCTTGGAGAAGGAGATTGAGCTCTTGTACTTTGCACCTCACACAATGTGGTGTGTGTGTGTGTGTGTGTGTGTGTGTGTGTGTGTGTGAGAGAGAGAGAGAGAGAGAGAGAGAGAGAGAGAGAACCCCCCTAGCTTCCTTGGTCGACCCCCCTTGTAGCTCATGCTGAAAGTTGATTGGACCCCTTCAAGCCTAACCAATCACATGCAGAGTGCATATCAAGCAACCATGCTAGCCTTGGGACAAGTGTCCCACTTTTCCCTTTAAGAGAGAGGACTTGATAGATATATAAACAATTAACTAAATTAGATAAATTATTATTGGACCCCTTGAGAGGCCAACCAATAAGCTTCATTAGGAGAAATATGAACCTTGCATGGGCCTTGTAAGGAATCCTAATTTTTAGGGATTAAGGCTAATGGTGTGTAGGGTTAAGGAGACAAGGGCATTCAAGAAGCTAGTTTTGAGTAGTCTTTTCTAGCCTTTTTTTTAGACACATGTAGGATGTGGACCTAAGAGGTCACCTTCTCTCTCTAGCTTTTTGAAAGTGAAGGGAGTAAAGAGGTGTGGCCACATCATCAAAAACGTGGATCACTAAGAGCCAAAATTTGACTTTTAAAAAAAAAGTTATTTTTACTTATTTTTGACTTAAAACTCCCCCCCAACATATATCCATATCAAAAAAGTATTTTTTGACATTTTTTAAAACTTACAAGCACTAAAAGTCCAATTTTTCAAAAAAAAAAAAACCTTTCTTCTCTCTTCCTTCTCCCTCCTTTCTCCCTCTCCTCTCCCTCCTTGCCCCTTCTCTCCTCCTTCTCCCCTCTCTCCCTCTCCCCCACTGTCCCCTTCTCTCCTCTCATGTTCCTCCCTCTCCCTCCCTGCCCCCTTCTCTCCTCCTTCTCCACTCTCTCTCTCTCTCTCTCTCTCTCTCTCTCTCTCTCTCTCTCCCACTACCCCCTTGTCTTCTCCCATGTGCCTCTCTCTCCCTCCCCCCTCTCTCTTTTTATCCTTTGCTTCCTCATGCAACAGCTACCATGGTGCTCAAGGACATCACAAATCGTATGCATACATAATTGCTTGTTCGCAACGTTTGCACCGAAGGCCACACGTGAGGGTGAGCAGAGGTCATCCCAGGAACGTCGTACCATCGGTGAGATGAATGTTGACGATTCTTCAATATCTTGCCAATACCATCACATATTTGAATAAAACACCCCTTTATGTAAGGTAACAATATACTTCTTACTTTTGATTGTGTTCTTCTTATCATAAACTTTGAAGTTTAAAGTGTTGCCTCTACTTGTTTTGTAGTGCTTGGCACAAAGGTTGCTTTTATGCACAAATAGTGAAAGGCTGCATGTTAGAGAGGCCAAGTGTCACCACTTTTCCTCTAAAACAGTCTTCTTTGTTACATCTTGCAGGTAGGTGCTTCAAATCCATGCTTATTAGGGGTGGTAGTCTCATCCTAATGTATATTTTTGTTTTGTTTATTCCCAGCTAGATAGAAATACTTGCAAATTTGTACAACATATACTTAACAAGTGTCTTCACTATATAGCTTGAAAATGTTGAATTCATACATGTTTTTGTTACAAGGTGACCTCTTGCTATGCTAGTTGAGTGGCGTTGTTTGCAAGAATGGCTCAAAGAACTGGCATAACATGAAGCTTTTACGGTGGCACAAAGCTCTCCTCAGCGGCAATGTGGCTCCCACTACACCAAAAATCATTATGCTGACATGAAGAGATCCATAGTAGGACAATGCAAAAACTTTTCATCAGCAGCAACACACTCTTTCCTAACATGAGGGCACTTCTACCAAAGATATTTTTATGTGATAGGTCACCCCAGGAGCATACCATGTCATGGAATGGATGTAAGAACTATGACCACACTACTCCTTGGAAAGTGTTCACAGATGTATGTTTATCAAAGTTAATGAGAAGAAATTTGGACTTTTTTTTTGTTGATGTGTAAGAGCACTCTAGGTCTACCATATTTTAGATTGTTTGATAAGTTAAATAAAATTTGTAGTCATTTAAAGTGTAAGTTTGTTTTTGTTTGGTAAGATTGTACATGAGAAGACATAATAAAGTATAAGAGATCTTGACGGAATAAGCCTCGATTAGATTCCTACCATGCACTTGTGACACCAGACCTCTCCTTGAACCTTTTGATTTCTATCATTGTGGGAAGTCCAAAGGTGGTCTATTTTCAAATTTTTAGCAATAACTTTTTTTAAAGGAAATTTTGGGTATTTTAAAGTTTGTACACAGTCTAGTTCATTCTGATTGTTTTCCTTCAGTTTCAATTTTTGATCGAGGGCACTCCTTGGAAGCCACTTTTGAAGATGTTAGGGTGAGATTTTGAGAAAGTTTTATATGTAGGAAATGCAGTTCTTAACACAATAAAAAACATTGGTTCTCTAAGCATTTTCAGATTCCATGGTTTTAATGCCCGTTCGAGCCCGTAGATTAAGGAAAAAGTAAGAAATGTCTGTTTTACATCATTTTTTAAGAAATTGCCAACTTGCACGTTGATTTTTGGAAAATCCGAGTAGGATATGATTTTTTTGCATCACACGATGGTCGAAGAGCGTGACGAGATGAACAAATTTATGTGAGACAAGCCCAGACAGATTCGGAGCCAATTGAACACTAGAAGCTCTTGAAAATAGTCTAAAAGTTCAACACTTCCAAAAAAAAAAAAAAAACCTGACCACTTGAATTATGACCATGCATAAAAAAAAATCTTGTACTTGTCATTTTAGGGCCCCAGGGACCCTCAACATGAGGGGCCACAAGGGCGCGCAAATCGGCCATCCAAAATTTTGGATGGCCGATTTGCGCGCCCTTGTGGCCCCTCATGTTGAGGGTCCCTGGGGCCCTAAAATGACAAGTATAGGCTTTTTTTGATGGATAGCCATGAGATAGAATTAGACAAATTAATGTATTCATAGCAAACTCCCCCCCCCCAGTGGCAAATAGCTAAACATTGTATCATGCCATGCATTAACAAAAAGCTTGTACTTGTCATTTTAGGGGCCCAGGGACCCTCAACAAGAGGGGCCACAAGGGCGCGCAAACTGGCCATCCAAGCCCTTGTGGCCCCTCTTGTTGAGGGTCCCTAGGCCCCTAAAATGACAAGTACAAGCTTTTTTTACTGCATGGCCATGAGATAGAACTGGGCAGTTTAATGTGTTCATAGCAACCCCTCCCCCCCCCCCCAAAAAAAATGGCAGATACCTAAACCTTGTATCATGCTTATCAACCATTTTTTACTTCCTTGTGTCCATCCCCTATTCTTGGAAATATCTTGGTCCCTATTTGTGTCTGGATGGGCATTCTACGCGCCGTTGTGGTCCCTCTTGTTGACGGTCCCTGGGGCTTCAAAATGACAAATAGGGGCTTTGTTTTAATGTATGGCCATGAGATAGAGTTGTAGTGTTTGATGTCCGGAGTATTCACTATGTCAAATTTTCTTATATCATGTGTGTTCACCACAATGGATTGAAAGTAGCCCTTATAGGCCTTACCTACACATGTTTCTGAACTTTACATGAATATAAATTCCCTTCTGTTGAACACATGTGCTATGTTACATATACTTTAGTGAACTCCCAAGGTCAAATGGGAGGTCAAAGGCCTCACAAATTTTGTGCACTCAGAACATTCAGCACTAGAAATCAACCAAACAAGGAGCCAATTTTTACTTCCTTGTGTTCACCTCGTGTTCTTGGGAATGTTTTGGTTAAGCCATTTCTTTGGTATTTAAAACCACATGTGACCCCTATTGTTATAGTATCCGACCAAAGGTTTCTTGATTAGCAGTTATATAGGTTCGAGTGATACATATCTTCTATGTTAAAAATGCATGTATCTATAATTTATGTTTACACTTTCTCTATCCAAATGAGCTACATAGTAAAAATCAAATCCGCAATTCAATAATTAAGTTCACAAGGTGATAGCTATTGGTATGATCTTTAGCAATACCAAATAAATAGCTACCAATAGCGAATGGATAGGGATATTTAAGAAGGTTTGATACCAAAAACTTGTCAACACTACTCAAAAAGGTGGAAACTCAAAGGCTTTATAATATATATGATGAAACAAGAATCAATAATAAGTCACCCCTATATATCTACACCTCCATCTCAAGTTGTCATTTCTCTAAGTCAAGCTTGGCATAGGCATAGTATAGAAACAATAACATTTTGGAAAGCAATAATTTAGCTTTCTCAACTTTTGAAATGTTGCTATTGATATATATTCAACATCCCCAAATGAGGACATCTTGACAAAGGTTATGATCCACTTAATAAAAATAACCATTAGTGATTAAACTGAAATCAAAATATTGCATTAATTTCTTCATGGTGGAATGATTAAGACTTGAAACTTCAAACATGTTACAAGCAAATCAGAATATCCAAAAAAATCAACAATATTTCTCAAACCTGTATGAAACTCCAGTAATCTAAATAAAATACTCTCACTCAGTGCGACACCATTTAACAAAAAGAAATATTTATATTGCATTTATAGAGGAATCCAGCCTCATAAAAATAATTACAAATGGAGACAATAATGTTGCTGTTAGGCTTCTCTTACAAGTATTTGTCTTTCTCATCTAGAGATTCATATACACGAGTATTTGTGTGTCTATGACACTAGGGAAGATAGTAGTACTATAGGGATGGCTTTTCTAAGAGCTCCTAGAGAGTACCTATTGGTTCAAGATTCTAAAAAAATCCTACTATTCTTATCAAAATCTTTTAACACGGTAGTGAAAGGTTCCTCACGGAACAAAAATAGGGTGATTTCCATCTCTGCACATGGTTGCTTGCTCATGTTCTCTCAAAACAAGTTGACTCTGTAAGTAAACAACAGATTATGTGAGCACAAAGTTATAAAGTACAAAATGATATCATTCTAATAATCTAATGACAACTATACAAAGAATAAATTATAAGATAAATCTTTGATGACTCTCCATAGATAACACAACTTACTTACATTGTGAGACTCAATCACATGCTACAAAACTATAGATGGCGCACCAAAGCCATCAACAAAATAGCACCACCCAATGTTATGAGGTGTGAAGCCTAAAGAGGTTAATTCCCTCCAGCATGATAAACTTAAAGATGGAGATGATCTTAAGCTCTGAATGTAAGCTACAAGGGTAGTTTTCTCACCATTCTATCTTTATGTTGGAGATGAATCCTTGCAATGCCCATGCACTATTCACACCTCCTGTTCTTGTGGTATGCAAGTCATGTGAGTTGATGCTTTTTCCACCTTCGGGAGTAGAGGTTTCCATGTAGTGCGAGTGAATGAAAGTAGAAGGAGGAGAATCTTGTTTCATGCTGTAATGGAGGTGAGAGAAGGGAGAGGAGCTAGCTTTGTGTGGAACTATGTGGTGAGCAAGGGGAAGAGATGGGGGAGAAGCTTGCTTGGTGCTACAATGGAGATGAGAGAAAGCTAGTAGAGAGATAATGTTGGACTATAGGGGATGCATGTGGTTGTTGCAGCCATGGAGAGCTTGGAAAAGGGTTTGTAGAGAGAGAAAATCACTTTTAGCTATAGAATAGGTTTGGAAAGACTTTGGAGGGTGGAAAATGATGTTTTGAATTTTTTTGGAAAATTTTAGTGCACGTTTTTTACTTTTGGAGGTCAAAAATACTGTTTTGACCATGAAATAGGTTAGGGAACCTTTTAAGGAGGGAAAACTTGAAATTTGACATTTTTTGAAAATTTAAAATTTTTAGTGTATTTTTAAATCCGGGCCAAAAAGTGGGGGAAAAAAGGTCAAAGTGGTCCCCCCCCCCTCCCTTTCCCCTAGCCACCTCCCTTACCTTCTCACTAGGTAAGAGGCCATTAAGAGTGTAAGGCTACCTTGTCCCCCTACTTTTTTGAGGGTATAGAGTGTGTCCACCACCCTCTTCCTATTGGCTGGCCTCTAATTAACCTTAATCCCAAAGGGCCCCTAGAGGGTTCATATTTTTCCTCATGTTAGGCACACCATGAGGGCAACATGGAGAGAACTTGACAAGTGTCCTTGTTGCTTCTTTAGACCAAGCTTTCCTTGTGTGAGGGTGTGTGTGTTTTCTCTCATGCTCCTACAATGAGGGCTTGCACCCCCTTTAGTAGGGATCTTGTTTGAATTTTGGAACCCCTCAAGCCCCTCAAGAACCTTAGTCATGGAACACCTTAGAACCTTAGTCATTAAGAACCTCAAGCACCTTAGTTAGCAAGCAGGACAAGCACCTCAAGCATCTTAGTCCGCAAGCATGACAAGCACCTCAAGCACCTTAGTCAGCAAGCACAACAATCACCTTAAGCTTGGGCCAGGTTCCCACCTCAAGCACAAACCTAGCTTGTTGCCTAAGGTCAAAGGACTTTTAACACTATTTTTTTGAGGTCTTTAATGAAGCTAGCCCTAAGGTATTTCAACTCCATTAGCTAGCCTTTCTCTTTGACATACCATGTCTCATTTGGACCCCTTTAACCTTGGCCCCGTGTTGAGGTAGATCCATAAGCACATGTTCTATTCTAACCCTTGTTCCCATTTATTCTCCCACATTAAATGATCAGTTTAATATGAAAAAATCATTTGGGTTGGTTAGATATTAGATTTTATGACATTGCCTCTTTCTTGAAATCATAGTCGTCCTCGACTATGAGGTAGAAGAGATAAAGCCTTAGTCATTATTCGATGTTTCTTAGGGGTTAGAGGATCCCTTTTTACCCTACGACATCATTCCAGGATGGATGACTAATCCATTTGGGGCTTGGGAGACTTAGCTGCCGCAAGCATGTTTGCTCTTAAGTCCATTTCATTATCCCAAAGTAGAGTGACAAATTCTACTTGGAGTTTGAGAGACGTTGTCATCACAAACACGATTGTAAGCATGTATACTACTTAAATTTGTGCACAATAAAAAGAGAATTAGTATTATAAGACAAAAACATTGATAATTTAAAGGAAACATTTACATTTGCTTACTCTAATGTAGCAACATTGACAAGGTTCATACTATCCTTAAGTTGTATTCCTTGCATCCATATAGCATCTTCAAAAGGATAATGTTTGAACTTAATAAGATATCATCGGATAATCTTACCATGTCATAGTACCTTGTCTTCATGCCAAAGGATAGCTTCAGGTTGTAGCACCTCTAGGGATTAAGTAGGTTCACATGATAATCATTGTGTATGAGCCAATGTTTGGGCAACTTGAGTTGATAAGCCATGTCATTGATTGGCTTCAAGATTTGGAAAGGACCATGTATCTTTTTGCTAGTTTAGCATAATAATTTTGATGGCCCGTATGATTTTTTTCTCATCGTTTGCCTCAATCGAGCCTTCAAAAACTTAAGTAAGACCGAATCATTTTCTTTGAACGTTAAGGCCCTTATGTGTTTATCAACATCAGCCTTTTGAATTTGTTGAGAGATGGATATAGCCTCTTAATCTTTTGGAAAGATTCTTGTAGGTCACGGATATACTCATCGACAACAAAGATCTTCCTATGTACTTTAAGTAGCAAGGGACTTTTTGGTCTTCCCTATATGATCTCAAAAGGTGCCTTTCCCATAGTAGTATGGACAATATTATTGTATGTATACTCTACAAGGGGTAAGTACTTTTCCCATCGTGAGTGTTGATCTACTTCTGTAACATAAGTCTTTAGTATCGTAAGATTGGCTATCTCACTTTGGCCATCCATTTGTGGTGCTAGGCCGAAGAGAAATTCAATCTTGTACCTAGATTTCAAAGAGACCTTTCCAAAAATTATTGGTCATTCTAGGATCTCTATCTGACACAATGGATGTTGGCGTTTGAAAATCTGAGATATACAAAGGGTTTACATTTGGTGTGCCTTAATAGTCTTTTTGACAGGAATAAAGCATGATTTCTTACTAAATTTGTCGACTATTGTCCATATTCCCATATTCCCATGGATAGACTTGGGAAATCCAAAGATAAAATCCATGGATATACTCTCCCATGGTGAATTAGGAATTGGCAATGGTTGGAGTAATCCAAGTTGCTTCTCTCTATCATACTTGGTCTTTTGGCATACCACACATTTTGAAACATACTCTTGTATGTCTACTTTCATGGTAGGCCAATAGAAGTACGTCTCTACTACTCAAAGAGTAGGTTGAATGCCTCAATTCCCCGCATAGGGAGGAGCATGGGATTCATAGATGACATTCTCACAAAGGGAGTGGGTAACACATAGCCTATTGACATGGAGAAGATAGCCATCGTGCAAGGTGAATGGTTCTTCTTTCTTTCCCAATGCAAGGGTTGACATTATGTATCTAAAGTCCGGGTCAGTAGCATACTCATCTACCATAGAAGATAGATCATTATGAGTTGCTATATACACCGCATTCAATCTTGGTCATCGTCGTGAAAGTGCATCAGCCACTTGATTATGATTACCAACAATGTTAGCAATATGAAAATAAAATTGCGAAGGAAAATTTTCCCACCTCATTTGTTTGTCAGAAAGCTTGGCTTGCATCATGAAGTAGTTGAGACTTTGGTGGTCCATTTGCAAGATAAATGGAGTCCCCAATAAATAGTGCTTCCAAGTGTTTAGGACATGTAGAACAACTAAAATCTCTTTTAAGTATATGCCCAATAATACTTCATCGGCATTGAGGCTTCGGCTCTCATATGCTATGGCATACCCTTCTTGAAGCAAGACTGCTCCAAGGCAATCACCACAAGCATCACGTTGGACCTCAAATGGATTTGAGAGATCTAGAAGTGTCAGCACTGATTGGGTGGTAAGCTTCTCTTTGAGCTTGTCAGAAGCATTTTGCTCTTTAGCAGTCCATGAGTACTTAATGTTCTTCTTTGTAAGTCATGTAATGGTCCTATTATTTGAGAGAATTTGGCTATGAAGTGTCTACAGTATGCACACATACCAATAAAGCTTCTTAGTTCATGTAGATTCCTTGGATTAGGCCATGCTTTTATTACCTCCAACTTTGATGGATACATACGGATACCATCTTGAGAGATAATATGACCTAAGTATTGAATCTCTTGAAGGAAAAATTTACTCTTCTTTTGATTGATAAAAAAGCTTGTTCTCCCTCAAAGCTTGAAAAATCACCTAAAGTTGTTGCTTGTGCTCCTCTAAGAACTTGGAGTAGATGATGATATCATCAAAGAACACTCCAGTGAATTTGCGGTAGGGTCTAAATATTTTCTCCATTAAACGATTGAATGTGGCCGGTGCATTAGTCAAGCCAAAAGGCATGACTAGATATTCATAAAGACTGAACATTGTATGAAACGTGGTCTTTATGATATCTCCATTCACTATTCTTATTTGATGATAGCCACTTTTAAGGTCAATCCTACTGAAGTACGTCGAACCTTGTAGCTTATCAAACAGATCTTGTATTTGTGGTACGTGAAATCTGTTTTTGATAGTGATATGGTTTAGTTCTCGATAGTCCACACACATGCGGTATGTACCATCTTTATTTTGCACTCAAAAAGGGAGATGAGCTAGACCTCACCATCCCTTTGTCTACCAGTTCTTGTACTTGCCTCACGATCTCCTCTTGTTGAGCTTGGGAAACTCGATAAGGAGGCTTGTTAGGTGGTGAGCTTCTTGGCAGGAGCTTAATTCGATGGTCATCATCCCCTTGTTTTGGAGGTAAGTCCAAAGGGATATCATCAATAAAAACATCTTGGAATCCATTTAGAATATTAGACAAGTCTAATCTTCTTGATTCCTACCATCTTCATATGATAAAACATTAGGACTTTTTATAGATTGCTTGGCAAAAACATGTACGCAAAAACTAAGCTTTTCTTTGATTTTTTCTTTGATTTGTCAAAAGCAGGAGAGTTTACAAGGGGTATGGTACGACCAGGCTCATTAGAATCCATGTACATGTTATTTTCCCTGTACTTGAAATACAACCTTCTTTCAAGGAACTTTGCATTAATAGCCATACGGTCAAACCATGGTGCCCCTAAGATGACATCTTCATGCTTGAGAGGAGAGATGAAGAAATCTTCTTTGTCAACATAGCCTTGGATATGAAGCCTCAATTTACCAATCAAGGGAGTGACTGCAACTTCTTGCCCCTTGAAGGCTCCATCTGCTACAACAATATCTCCCAAAGCTTGAATGCCTAATTTGTGGCCAACTCTGTGGATATGAAATCGTGAGTAGATCCAGGGTCAAACAAGATGAAGGCATCATGCTCCCTTACCTTCCCCCAAGCATAGGAGAGAGGTGATCCTTCGCAATGAGCATCCTCTTTTGGAGCTTCGATCGTTGAAGCTCTAGGAGTCTCATTGCGGGCATTTCTTTTGGAGCAAGAACGGTAGCCATGTCCTTGCTCCCTGCACTTGAAGAATTTGTGGTCCTTACAAAAAGATTCTATCCCTTCAGGAGGGAGTTTATTTTTACCTTTGTAAATTCCCTTCTCCTTGGACCGATTGTTGTTGTTGTTGTTGTTTTTGTTGTTGGAATTTCCTTGGGAAGATTTTGGGGATTGTTTTTTCCCTTTGCATCATTTTTGTCTTTGCTTTCCATGGGCTTGGCATTCCTTTTAGCCCCTTGTTGAAAGTTGATGCACAAAGCAACCGCACTGTGGTGGATTACTTTGGTGATAGAACCAGGTCGTTGAGAGTTAACATACTCGGCCATCATTAGGAAGAGAATGGGATCTAGGAGGGCCTCTGTATTTGGCAGTTTACGAAAGTCAAACCTTTAGTATTAAGAAAGTAATCAAAGGACATCTTTTGAATTCAAACAGGCAAAACAACTAGTTTATTTGAATTCAAAGTTTCCCCCCAAAATGAAATTTAAAATCTAGCGGGTAAAACCATATCATGTAGCATATCTATAGAAAGAGCTCGATGTGTAGATTGCAGATCTATGATCTCTGCTCAAATTGGAGATTATATGTGGGAGTTATGGACGGCCAAAAATCATAAAATTGTGCACCTCCTTTTTTGGGGGAAAAGCGCATTCTTTGACCACTCTCACACATCTCTTACACACTCACCATTCTTGTACACATGGCATACACCTAGTCGTCAAAATTTTAATCACCTCCATAAGCTCATGGAAAATAAAGAGGCCCTCCTATAGCCCATCCTCTTCCTAATGCCTTCAAGTAATTCCACACAGAATTGTTGCTTTTGCTCAGCAAAGTCTATCTTTTGAAAGATGATAGCCTTGAGATGTAAATCCTAAAACTTGCCAGCATATTTGTGGATAGACTTGTTGGAGAGCAGCTTCAAACTCCGCCATTAGTAAGCACTTTGTCCTTTGCATCACTTGCAAGGAATTGCTTCATGATGAAAACTCATAGAGTTTTCCATGTCCTTGGGGCTTCGCCTCACCGTTTCCATGAAGGCTAGCCCACCATTGACGAGCAAAATTTTGGAAGTGCATAGCTACATGATGTAGCTTGGAGGTGCATAGCTACATGGAAGTGCATAGCTACATGACGTAGCTTGGAGGACTCCATGAAGCCCTCGTCTCCAAAGGCCGCATTAAATTGCTAGATGAAGGACAATACTTTGTCGGTGGCACCAAAGGTTACATCATAGGTAAGAAAAGAGATACTCTTTCCTCCCTCTTTGAATCTCTTGAGCTTTTGGGACCTTCTCCATGAAAGGTAGGATTTGGGATGTCATCTCCTCTTGTAATTTCTAGGAGAATATCCTCTGCTTTTGTCAGAAGAGGAGTAAGGTGAAGAAGAAGGAGAAGTGGGTGACCTCTTTCTTGCCATTTTCTTCCTTTGTTTCCTCTCTTCCCTTTTGGAGTGATGAGAGAAGAAGGACTATGGGTTGTGTCTTTCCTCTTAGGAGGAGTTGGTGACTGTCTAGACCACTGTCTTTGTGGAATCACATCTTCAAAGGAGCGATTCTCTTCTTTCTCGTTCTTTGGATTCCTCCTCTCTTATGGGAGAGATTCTTCTTTTGGGAGTCTCATCAAGAGGCCTCCTAAGCTCTCTTGTGTCTTGGAGAGGAAAGGAAATCCCATAAGCACAAAGTTGTTGTGTAACTTTGGCTTGCAAAGCAAGGTTTCCCATAGCTTGCTGCAACTTAGTAACAAGATAATAACAAACATGGGGGCATCATCATTAGCACCTTCATGTGCAAAATCAAAGTTATCAATGTTCACTCTACTCTCTTGGTTATTGTCAGCTATGCTAAATAAACTTAGGTATATATTACTTTGTGCTTTGGTACCCTAAAAAACCTTAGTTGCAACTCTTCTTTACCTTTGAAAATTAGTTCTCAAGCAGCCACACCCATGGTTTAGAGTCTGTTGATTAAAAAGACTAGTGGAGAGGGTCTAGAAGTGCTCGACTGATTATGGTTCCTATTGAGCTTGCTTGTAGCTCAATAATGGTTAAGCCAAAGACAAGCCCCAAGAGACTCCATTATTAAGACTATAGTTCCCAAAGGTGTACCTCAAAGTAAGTCCTTGTCAACCAAGATAATAGATCCCTGTCCCACTTAGCCTATTGCAATAAACATGTCCAACCTTTCATGGACAACTTAAGGACCTCTCCTCTTAAGCAAGGAAAGAGAAACCAATAGCTCTGATACCAATGTAATGGAAATGGCCGGGTTCCCACCTCAAGCACATCCCTAGCTTGCCTAAGGTCAAATTACTTTTAACACTAACCTTTGGAGGACTTTAATGAAGCTAACCCTAAGGTCTTTTAGCTCCATTAGCTAGCCTTGCTCTTTGACAGACCATCTCTCGTTTGAACCCCTTTAACCTTGGCCCCGTGTTGAGATACATCCATAAGCACAGTTTATATTCTAACCCTTGTTCCCGTTCATTCTCCCACATTAAATGCTCAGTTCAGTATGAGAAAATCATTTGGGTTGGTTAGTATTAGATTTTATGACATACCTCCTTGTTGTAGCTAGAAACCCTTTGGTTCCAATTGATTCTTGTATTTCACCCTTTTATCTTCTCTATGTATCGTGTGGGAGATGGTCTCACCAAGGAAGAGAACACAAAGCTTCAACATTAGGGAAATTTTGAGCTCATTTTTGGGCCTTGTAAGAAATTGCTAACGTGGCACAACGTTCAAAAAGTGGGTACCAATAAATTTTTTTGCAAATAAGATCCAAATTTGTCAGAGGTTGGATATTTAGAATCTACTCTTCAAATGCTATCTATTGATATATAGAACATTGCCTTCATATAGATTTACAAAAAGTTGATTTTAGATTGCCTTCATATAGATTTCTAAAAAGTTGATTTCAGATTGCCTTCACATAGATTTACAAAAAGTTGATTTTTGATTACTGTAACGGTAACAAAAACCAGCTTTTTGAGAAAAATGGCATAACTTTCATAGAATGCATTCAACCTTTTTGAATCTTGGCTCTTTAGCATCCATTTTTCAAGAGCTTTCCAATAATAGGTCATATCACGGGATTCTGAGCACTATTTAGAGGAGTTTTTGGGGTTGCTTTCTTTTGTGGAGTAAGCTTTGATGATGTGGCACCCTTAAAAGGGCCAAAAATGAGCTTAATATTTTCCTAACAAATATCGTGTAGAACACCAATGAATCCTCAACTTGCAACCCAAAGAAAGAGGTTGTTGGAGGCCTTCCTCAACTGCAACTTGTTGTTGCATTCGCTCCTAATTTGGTATGTCAATTGTCAATTTTTGCATCAACTTTATTTATAAGTTGACCTTGGTACAAGAATCCTATGATGTCCTAAACTAAGCAAGAATGTGATTATCATCACAAGAGACAAGCATGGTTTTTATAAATTAAGTTCAAAGAATTGTTTGATCTAGGGAAAACTGTTTGATCACTATGAAAGTTAACCCTAGAAAAGAAAGTTATTCATCTCGCATAATCTTGTCAAATTGAGCTCGCAATAGCGAGGAAACATCACAGCTAGTAGATAATAAGTTGTGGTTAGCAACACTTGCATCTTGCTATGAGCGAGGATCCTTGATGGTTATCAATAAGGAGAGTTTTGATTGCTAGCTTTGCAATTAGTGATTTAGAAAACCTTTGCAAATGTTGGAATATCTTCGTTAGACCTTGTTTGAGAAAGAATTATTTAGGTGATGTTTGAACAGTTGTATGAAAGAATCCGTGCCTAGAATTAATGGAAAAACCTTGATTGTACATGTAAAGCAATGTGATAGTAATTTAAAAAACATGAGGGGTGAGTGTGGTGTGAAAGTGGGAGATTAATATCCAAATGGAACTATGGCTATGGATGGGTGGACCCAATTACTTGGGTAGTTTTCATATGTCTACTTGTTAAAACACCTATTTAGGGAAATAGGAAAAAATTCACACATTTGGGATGATTCTTTGTGTCTCATGGACTTAAGGTAAGGTTGTATCGTACTAGGTTGTTGCACATATAAAAACTGAGATACAATGTTTAGTGGATGCTTATGAGTCTGCAAGATCCAATATGGTCCGTTTTCAACAACCATACTATACACTAGAGTGTTTTTGCACATGTTAGTTTACAAATACACACACAGACGCACACGCACACGCACACGCACACGCTCACGCTCACGCTCACGCTCACGCTCACGCTCACGCTCACGCTCACGCTCACGCTCACGCTCACGTGCACACACACACACACACACACACACACACTCATGCACCCAAAATTTTCTTCCCACACATGCTTCATTCGATAAAACAATAAAAATGTAAGTTGCAAGAAACACATGGGTGACTAAAGTGAAAAAAACACCATTCATATTGAATAAGATTTCTTGAAGATTACGCAGGTGGGATGCCATTATCAATGTTGATAATGACCATAGCTATGGGTGGACTAATTGGAACCATTGCTAGAAGATTACAAAGTTGAAAGGCGAATGCTAAGTGATCATTCCTCTTCATTTGCATTGACATTTGATGGTGCCTCATGTTCATCAAGTTTCAACTGACTCTCTTTGGCCTTGAGGATTATTGCCTTTGGAATCTTGATTTTTTCAGGAATTTGTCCACCCTTGGGCTTCCATGCCCAAATGATGCAGCTAGTGTCTTCTCAACATTGAGGATCATTGATGTTCTGTCTCCAATACTTGTTCCAACAATCCTTGTAAACCTCCACATCACTTGCATTCTTCTTCTTTGAAATTGGTGCCCAGTATTGTATCTTCACTTGAAGATAGGTTGCCGAGTCATTGTTCTGATCAATGTCTGTTGCTGCCACTCCTAACCAAGTTGGGTAATTTTCATCACAAGGTTGCACAAGTAAAAAGTCTCCCTTTGCCACATCAAGAGTTGGATTGAACTCCTCAGCAGGTTTGTAGCGCATTGGACCACAATAGTGGCCCTCAATTATGTCAAGTGCTTCATCTAGACCATCTTCCAATGGAACTTCAAGAGGATGATCTTGTTCACGCATAATCCTTGGCTAAAAGTCATCAAATAAAGTGTTTTCACTTTGTCCAGGGTTTTGCATATCTTGCATGAGATTCTCCCAGTACATAAGCACTGGGTTGATCCACCTAGCATACTCACTTTCATCTCGTTTCTCTTGCAAGTGATCTTTCCACCAACTAACATACTTCTTTATTCCTTCCATAACTTTCTCACTATCTTTAACATACTCAAAGGGTGGTAATACTTTTGGAACACCTTCAGGAAGCTTGGATCCTCCTTGGTCATTTCTCTTCCATAAATCTATACCATTTTCGGGTAACCAATCCACATTTTTAGGGTGCACTTTGTACTGCATCAAAGGTATTCCATCACTCATATAGAACCTAAATTGCAATGGCTTTGAATGACCCACTAAGCTATCTGCTCCATCATGTAAGAACCCCTTTACAAATCCTTTAAAGTTTGCCACCTTTTGTAGGAGAAAAGGTGCTGGATGCATGCTAACACACTCACTGACGATCTTCATCAAATGTGGAAATGTAAAAATGGCTTGTTTTCTAAGCTTCTCAGAAAAGCGAATGAACAATGCATCAATGTCTTCATGAGTGTGACCAACCATAAGAAATCCAAGTTGTACAATGTCAAATACTCTTCGTGGAACCAACAATGATAGGTATGCAAACACATATCGATTCTTATTTTCTGAACCACAATTGTCAAGTTGCAACAACAATGTTCTTGGCAACCTCTTGAACCCAAATACATTGCCTCCTCCTGTACATGTGCATTAGTAGAAAAGATTGATTGCATCCTTGGACAATCATTTCCCTGTCTAGAAGCAAAATTCTCAGTGTCCACATTCACATTTGTGATTAGATCAGTCTCTGCCTCTTCATTCTGAGCACTTTGTTCCTTGCAGTATTGGTTTTTCTCCTTAAGCACTTTCATATGGTGATAGAGAGAAGCTGTAGACAAAACACAATAAAAAATATTTGTTCATGGTTCTACACTTGAGTTTTCTAAGCTCAAGTCACCAAACATACGTTTATCTCTTCTTTCTAAGTTTCTTAGACATTTTGAGAGAGATGCAATTGTGAAGTTGGGATCACTCGGCCATAATCCCAATGCAAAGTGACCATAAGCTGTTTGTCCATGTCCATGAGTGAGCATTCCTGTCAAGGATACTGGAAGCCTATCAACTCCATTGAGAGATTTTGGAACTGGTTTAATTTGTGGTATAACAGTCTTACTCTGGTCCATCTTGTCATGTATAATGCACAAGAACTTGGTTGGATTCATTTTTGAAGAGCTCCTCCAAGCATAGTACAGATTTCTATAGCTCATTTGTTGCAACATGTGTGCTCTCCTCTGTGCCATGTATCTAGCACTCTCCACCTGATTTTTGGTAGACTCCAGCTTGACCTTTATGGATGTGTAAATGTCACATTTAGAGAATGTGTTTGATTTTGATAAAGTGACTGTCTTGAAGACTGTGTTCCACAACCTTGAGAATGTTGGCTATGACAACATTTTGTATTCCATTGTGACAAGTGTGTCGTTTACTTCCCGCAAAATGTCCACTTGTTTGTACATTGTTGGTAGAACACGTTGAGTTTCCCGAGTGCCATGCTCCTTGACTTATGTGGAATTTGATCTGCATTATTATCTATGAAGCCTTGTATGAGTGATTTTGCCATCTCAACATGTGTCAAGATCTTCCTTATTATTCCAGTGTTTCCATGATTGCCATTGCATGCTCCATCCAAGAATTTTTTACGCAGCCTGTAAAATGTTGACTTTCCTATTCCATGCATTACATACCATGCTTTACTACATACCTTCTTTCCATCAAAAGTAAACTCAAAGATCTTCTTGATCTTTTCTATGAGCCATGCTCATACAATCCAATACAAATGTGCATCGGCTAGTGTAGCTTTGTCCCCAAAAGTCTGCCCTCGCTTGCATGATTTTGGATCTGTTTCCAATCTGGCAGCATCGCATCTCACAACAATCAATTGTTTCAACTTTGTGAATGTTTGCAGCATCACATTGTTTGTTGAAAGCATGAGCATTACCTTTTTTTTCCTAGGCCTAACTCTATGTACATAACTCCTTTTCTTACCTGTCCCATCTCTTATATCATAGTCACCAGCAATGGCATCCTGCTCTCTATCATTTTGAGTATGAAGAAGAAGACCTAGTTCTGTACTAGTGGTACCTTCTTCAAAACTAGTTTCAGTGTTGTTATCTATGCCATCATCCTCATAGTCATCACTGGAAGCATATAAGCTGTGAAGGGAATCTCCCGTTTCTTCCATGAGGAAATCTTGAATACCCTCAATGGAAGAAGAAGATCCAGTGTCTTCGATCAAGGGCTCACCATTCTCAAATGTGAGCCGCCTAATAGGCCAGCTTACCAAATTCAAACTTGAAATATCACTTTGATGTGAATGCATCGACCCTTCCACAATGACACCCAAGCTACTCTCACCTAGTTCAGTATAGTTTATAGCCTCATATGGGTGGACCAGCAATACCACTCCATTACCAAGTTTTGTAGATCTATTGTTAGCCCAAAGGATGACTCTTTTCTCTTTCCAACTCGCTCTATCTATCAAGCCATCTTCTTGACCAACAAGAAAATCCTCATCTTTTGTGTGAGATTTTCCTCTGTCCATAACAATATTATACAATGGCCATTTGATGATGCTTCCAACTGCTTGAGACATGGTTCTTGCATCCATTGTGATGAATGGAATCAAGAAGGTGTCATCAAAACTATCTAGTACATGTATCCCCACACATGTTGTGCCAATTAATTCAAAACCACAACGTTGAGATGCATCAGTGGAATGAATAACCCCACGAGCTTTCCTTGTGGAACCACCAACAAGAAACACTGAATCACCTTGTTTTGGACCCTGCAATTTTTGAGAAAATCAAGAGATATCAGTAAAAGTGTATGTCTGAACATATAACTCAAAATTTAATGCATTCCCAAGATACACTCACAATTTTGGCAAAATCTTGCATCCCATTCAATTAAGAAACTCTACACTGATTCAATCCATGGAGGATGGTAGGAGGCTTGAGCTCAAGTTTGAGCCTGTATGTACATCCAAGTGCTAGAAATCTAAAGCTGACGAGAGTTGCAAGATAGGGACTATGTTACATTGCAGAGGCACCCATGGAATTTGATAGGAGGATGGAGCCTTTATGCACATCCAAGTGCTAGAAATATATAGCTCACAAGAGTTACAAGATGGATCTCGAGTTATATTGAATCAACCCATTGGGGATGGTAGGAGGCTCGAGCTCAAGTTTGAGCCTAAATGTACATCTAAGTGCTAGAAATCTAAAGCTGAAAATAGGTCCAAGATGGTGCCTAAGTTACAATGCCGGAGCATAGCATAGATGGAGCCTAAATGTAGGTCTAAGTGCTAGAAATCTTTAGCTTAAAATAGTTGCAAGATGGATCTCAAGCTATATTGAGTCAACCCACGCATGACGATAGGAGGCTCAAGCTCAAGTTTGATCCTAGATGTACATCTAAGTGCTATAAATACCTAGATAAAAAGAGTTTCACAAAGCCAAAGTTTCACAGAGGCAAGCATGGAATTTTGTAGGTGGCTTGATCTCAAGTTTATCTCAAGTTTGAGCCTAAATGTACATCCAAGTGTTAGCAATCTATACTTGTCACACGGGTTGCAAGATGTAGCCCAAGTTACATGGAGGCACCCATGGAATTTGGTAGAAGGCTCAAACTAAAGTTTGAGCATAGATGCACATTCAAGTTTTAGAAATCTACGAGCAACAACATGTGTGAGAAAAAACCCAAGCTATGTTGAAGTAGCTTTGAATTTGGAAGGAGACTCAAATTGAAGTTTGAGCTATATTATACATTTAAAGAGTTGTAAGGTGGAGCCAAGGTAATGATGAGATTTACATCAAACCTAAGTTTCCTTGAATGACCTATCAAAAGAGTCGGAGCTTACAAGAAGGTGAGGCTTCAAAGTAGTTGCATGAGTGGCTCAAACTTAAGTTCGAGCCTAGTTAGTCATATAGTTTTCTTTTACGATAGGAGATTAGTTCGAGTATAGGTGGCCTTGGAGATTATGCTATGACAATTGAGCCTTGATGGACATTAAAAATACAATGAGGTTTTGTTCTCACTTGTTTATGTGTAAATCGATTCTTGGTGATTATAGTCCTGGTGTTTTACATGTTGTAGCAGGACAAGTTTACATGCAAAAAGGTGCAATGAAAGCGGTTAAGGAAGAGGGTTGGTGGAGGTGGGTCCCTCACTCATTGATCCTAAGAGGTTTTAGCCAAGGGAAGTCAAAACTATGTCCAACTTGTGAGTATTATTTTCCCAAAACTCTAAAAAAACTAGTTCTAGACACCCCTAACTTCGTCGATTTTTTTGACCCCTTAAACGTCGTTTTTTTGAAAACTGTTCATAAAACTTGTTGTTTGAACAGGGTTTGTTCAGAAAAGTGTAGAGCCGCTCTCAAGCTACAGGCTCATAAAAAAAGTTTTGCAATCGGACTTCATATGTGAAAGTTCTGCTGATTTTCGTGAAAAGTTTTTTTTCCACTTCTTTTAACCATCATGAAAACCGTTAGTTTTGGTCCACGCATGTAAGTTTGCTAATCTAACCTTGGTAGGGTTGGTGGGAAAAGCTATTAAAGGATTTTTAATGCTTTTAAAACCTTCTATATTATAATAGGTTTGGATTTTTCTACAGACTGTGACGAATTCGACGACGGCGCGACAGGTGAGATTCTTTACTCCCACATTTCCTTGCCCTCTACGAATCTGCTCGCGGCCCCACAAAGCTCTTTTTCACAACTCTATATTAATTCTCTATCTCTCTCTCTCCCTCTCTCTCTTCTACATTAAAACAGATTTCGGTTTTTGTGCAGACTGTGAAAAAACTGACGACGATGTGACAGGTATGGCTCTTTACTTTCCCATCTCCCTCTCCTCTATGAATCTATTTGAAGTCCCAAAACGCTCTACATTAACTCTCTGTGTGTGTGTGTGTGTGTGTGTGTGTGTATGTGTGTGTGTGCATATCTTTCTCTTTTTGATTGCAGGTGAAGACTGATTGCAGTTTAGATTTGAAATTTGAATTTCAAATTCGAAAGGCTTATCCAGGTGCACTTCTTTGTCTCTCTCTCTCTCTCTCTCTCGTGTGTGTGTGTGTGTGTGATATCTTCTTCTAATCTTTCTGTGTAATTACCCTCAGCTCCTCTTAATCACTCCTAATCTCTTTGTGTAATCTCCCTTGCCTCCTCTTAATCACTCCCTAATCTCTTCTAATCTCTCTATGTAATCTCCCTTGCCTCCTCTTAATCACTCCCTCCCTTCCTCTTAATCTCTCCTAAACCCGCATCTCAAAAGTTCAGTCTTCAATATCATTCTATTAGTTTCTAATCTCTATTTAATCTACTTCTAATGACTACTTATACACATTATTGTTTGCTATCGTCTCCTTGATACACCTTTTAAACTCTATCATTAAGTTAATCAAACTACAACTACGTCTAAAATCACGCTCTATAAATTGAAAGTAAGTGGCTGTTCTTTAATTAGAGTACTTAATCAATAAGTACTTTAATTAATTTTTTTAAAAACTGTAATTAAGTAATTAATCTACTTAAAGAAAAAGATAGATAACAACACTTACTTGGTTGGGTACTGAGTGTGACATTTCCACTTGATGTAGATTCTTTGCTTTTGATTTTTAGCTCGTTTTTGGTGCCTTGTTTCCTTGTTGAGAAACTAGAACAATGAGCTGATGTAGCTTAAACCTCACCTTCTAATGCTCTCAGAGCACTAGCATATTCCACTCTAGTGTGACCTCATGAGCTTATTGTGGATATTTTAGCATGATAGCGTTGCCTCATGCAAGTGCTTGAGACTTAAACCAAGGCCAGAGCATAATAGCTCTAGGGAAAGCGACTCAAATTTAAGTTCGAACCTCGCCTACATATACTATTGTAGCAAGTCTGGCTTAATGGCATCCTTGTGGCTACTTAGGGAAAGAGGCTCGAGCTTAAGTTCGAACCTTGCCTACATATGCTAATATAGCAAGTCTGCCTTGAACTTAAGTTTGAGCCTCAACTGTATATGTTACTTTAGCACTAGGGTGTACGGTTAGCCTCATGACATCTGTGTGGCTACCAATGCCACTAGGCTCAAACTTAAGTTCGATCCTCACTTGCATATAGTAGAGTAGCACCATCATGTAGGGCTTGTTGCTACCAAGGCCATAGAAGAACACCTTTAGGCTCGATCTTAAGTTCGAGCCTCAAGTGCATATTCTTTAAAACTAGGATGCAAGGCTTGCCTCCTAACATCCTTGTAGCTACCAATGGAAAGAGCCTTGCTTGCTGTGTAGCCCTACTATGCAAGGGCACAGCCTCATGACATCCTTGTGGCTATCAAGGACATGGCAAAATATCTTTAGACTCAAGCTAAAGTTTGAGTATTTCATATTGTATCGATAGGGGGAAAGGTTAGCCTTGTGAAACCCTTATAGCTACTAAGGTCATAGAATAGCATCCTTGTGGCAAACAATGGGAAAAAGCTTGCACTTAAGTGTAGACCTTGCCTACAAATGTCAGTATAGCATTACGATGAATGTATAGCTTCATGACATCCATGTGGATACCAAAGGAAAATAAAAACACTTTGAGGCTCGAGATTGAGTTCGAGCCTCAATTGTATAAGCTATTGCAGCACTAGGGAGTATGTTTAGACTCATCCTTTAGAGATACTAGTTCCAAGAGGCTCGAACTTAAGTTTGATCCTCACTTGCATAGGCTAGTGTAGCACTAGAATGCAAGCCTAATGCCATCCTTGTGGCTACCATGGGTATAGAATAGCACCTTAAGTTCAAGCCTCATTTTCATATGCTAGTGTAGCACTAGGATGCAAGGCTTTCCTCATGACATCCTTGTGTCTACTAAGGGCAACATGCTCGAACTTAAGTTTGAGCCTTGCCTACATATGCTAGTATAGCACTAGCATGAAAGTCTAGCTTCATGACATCCTTGTGGATACCAAGGGAACATAACAACACCTTTAGGTTCAAACTTAATTTTAAGCCTCAATTGCATATGATATTGTAGCACCAATGTGTAAGGCTAGCGGAGGGATATCCTTGTGGCTACTTAGGGAACTTAAGTTCGAACCTCGCCTACATATGCTAGTATAGCAAGTCTAACCTAATGACATCCTTGTGGATACTTAGGGAAAGCGGATCAAATTTAAGTTCAAACCTTGCCTACATATGCTATTGTAGGCTATCTTAATGACATCCTTGTGGCTACTTAGGGAAAGAGGCTCAAACTTAAGTTTGAACCTTGCCTACTTATGCTAGTATACCAGGTCTAACTTAATGACATCATTGTGTCTACTTAGGGAAAGCGGCTCAAATTTAAGTTCGAACCTTGCCTACATATGCTATTGTAGCAAGTCTGGCTTAATGACATCCTTGTGGCTACTTAGGGAAAGAGGCTCGAGCTTAAGTTCAAACCTTGCCTACATATGCTAATATAGCAAGTCTGCCTTGAACTTAAGTTTGAGCATCAACTGTATATGTTACTTTAGCACTAGGATGTAAGGTTAGCCTCATGACATCTCTGTGGCTACCAATGCCAGTAGGCTCAAACTTAAGTTCGATCCTCACTTGCATATACTAGAGTAGCACCAACATGTAGGGCTTGTTGCTACCAAGGGCATAGAAGAACACCTTTAGGCTCGATCTTAAGTCCGAGCCTCAAGTGCATATTCTTTAGCACTAGAATGCAAGGCTTGCCTCATGGCATCCTTGTGGCTAGCCTTATTTGCATATGCTATTGTAGCACTAGGGTGTAAGGTTAGCAGAGGGACATCCTTCTGGCTACCAGAGGCAAGAGGCTCGAGCTTAAGTTCGAGCCTCACCTAGATATGCTAGTATAGCACTATCATGAAAATCTAGATTCACTAAGTCCTTTTAGGATTCATGCAAGAATAGAAAACTTAAGTCTAGCCTCATGGCATCCTTTTGGTTACCAATGACAAGAGGCTTAGACTTAAGTTTGATCCCCACTTGCATTTTTGAGTGTAGCACTAGCATGGAAGGCCAGCTTGATGACATATTTGTGGCTATCAAGGGCATAGAATAGCACCTTTAGGCTCGATCTTAAGTTCAAGCCTCAAGTGCATTAGGGAATAAAAAATCACTTTTAGGCTCAAACTTAAGTTTGAGCTTCCTCTCCATATGCTAATGTAGCACTAGTGTGCATGCCTAGCCTCATGACATCCTTCTAGCTAGAAAAATCATAGAGCTTCACTTTTAGGCTCAAATTTAATGTAGCACTAACTTGCAAGACTACTCTCATGACATCCTTGTGGCTAGCAAGGGTACAAAACAACATCTTTGGCTCAAACTTAAGCTCGAGCCTTGCCTACACATGCTAGTGTTTTTTTAAAAAAATGTACTATTTAACTTAAACATATGCTCCTTGTTTAGGTTCTAACATTGTTCTTTTTGGTTGTTTCAGGAATGGAGGCTTCCAATGTACCATGTATACCAGAGCACGGTGCACAAGTCTTCACACTCGATGTTCTTGGAATGTCCACTCACGCCAAAACTACTGCTCCAAGAATAAAGGTTGACAAGACCTTTGAGTTAACAAAAGAAGAAGGAGTGAAGTGGTTTGTGGATACCTACGATACAGATGCAAACTACAAAGGTGACATCCATCTATATTTGTCACAAGGTGATATGAAATATGGAGACATGGGGATTGTTGTGGGTGTCAAAGATGATGTGGATGCAACAGCAATGCCATGCTTTGCATGTAATGTGCTACCTATTGGGAGAGACCACAAAGGCAAACAAGTTTTGCTTATCATTGGGCACTTTTCATGTAGCAGACATGAATGGTAGCAAACTAGGAAAAGAAAATTATATTGTAAAATTAGGATTGAAGATCTCCAGCTTCACTAATCAAGAAGACTCGGGTGTGGACTGTGTGGAAGACCTAGTGAAGGCAGTGAAACATGCAAAGCGAGTCTTGAGCTTACCAAAGAAGATTGTACCTGCAAAGAAACCAATAGGGGCACTACCTAAGAAATTTGTGGAGAAGACAGGGAAAGCCATAGTTAGGAGTGCACTTGCAACATTAAGAGGTGCCCGTGCAAGCGCTTCAACACATGTAGAGAAGATCACTGCCACCATTAATTTAGAGGAGCAAGAAGGTTCACAAGGGCAAGATGCACAAGGACTCAGAAGAAAAAGAAAGGCAAAGGATGATTCTACTCTTGAGGAAGGTCGACAAAAACTAGCAAAGAGGAAGATGAGGAAGATCGACAAAAACTAGCAAAGAGGAAGATGAAAAAGAGTGCAGAAGAAAATGAGGTTTCTGAAGAGGAGTTGATGGACATGGAAACTTCATCCAAAGATAACAAGGCACTGACCTCTTTAGAAATCAAGAAGGGTTTCTATCCTTTTGGGATCAATGAAGTCTTTAGCATTGACGTGACAAGGTGTTTTCCTGCTCCGTCAAACTATGTGTACAGAAGATTAAATCTAGATTGGGTCAGGATTTTGACTTTAGACTTCATTCAAGAACCAAAGCAAGAGGAGATACTAGCAATTTTGATGCCTTGTGATCCTTCCAAAAAAAATCCTCTTGAAAAACTTGCCAAAGAGGATGTTCGCAATGTTGATTACTGGATCATCTCTGGACAACACTCCATTAGTGCTGCAAAATGTTTGCAAGGTGCAAACATTGCAAAGGTTACCCCTCAATTGCGTCAACAATTCAAATATAGACGATCAAAGATTATTCTCAATTGCCCACCAAAGATCTCTCGTGAAATCTCCAAAGATGCGAATTTATCTGTTGCAATGTCAATGCAAAAGGAGCCATTTCTTGCAAGCGCGAGCACAATGGCATGCAAATGGTTGTCCTTCTAAGCCACCACCTGGTGTCAACCAAACCAAGAAGGACTTTGAGGCTTGGAAGGTACTTGTTTGATTCTTTGAAAACATGGATGTGAGTGTTTTTAATCAATATCTATTTGTAAACTAGAGTCTATCATAGGCGTAAACTAAAGTCTATCATAGGCTCAAGCAAGACCTCCATGTGCTCATTTAGAACTTAAATTGAGGTTTTAACTTAAGATTTAGTGTCACTTGCATATGAGGCTAAGCGAGGCTCGAACTTAAGTTTGAGCCCCACTTACATATACCCATGTATTTTGGACTTTGCATAGATGTATGTGAGCATATAAGAAACAATTCAATCTAGCTAGGCTTGAACTTATTAAGTATGCGTCTCAATCCCACAAGTTAGAGCTTTGTCAATATTGATGTTGGAATTTTCAATTTTGCAGAACTTTGTTGAGACAACAGAGCACACACTTCAAAAGGGATTTGTCAAGACCGACTTGCATTTGCTTCTATGTGATGAGAAGATATGGAAGAATTGGGTCAAGATCATGAGACAATATGCTCGAGGCTTGCTACCAAATACAAAGGGAGAAACAATTGACGAAGGTTCCAACGAAAATACTAAATTTCTAACTATGAAGGGTGGTCAGATTCGACAAGCACCTGCACAGCAACACTGGCACCTACATTGTTCAGGTGCATTTTAGGCTTTGAGAATAAAGAAGTTCTTGAACTACAAAATGAAATCCTGGACAAAACCATCTTGCTAAAGAAGAGCAAGCATACCCCTCATAGAATGGACATGGATGAGATGGCTTGGAAGCTAAAAACAGATCGAGTGTTGAAAGAAGCAATAATATCATTCTTCTTTGATTTGACAAGGGAAAATTTATCTTGGGAGCAAGTTTGTGAGAAGTACAAGCTAGGAGAGCATGAGTACAATCAAATGAGGAGCTATAGCCATTACTATGTCAAGGAATCCCTCAACAGAGCAAAGAAGACTCCACCCTCACTTCCAAAAAGTGTAATAACTCTCCTCAATCATCTTTATAGAGCTAATATGGGTATAATATCTCAAGATGAGTCTATTCCATGGAGAATCAAGGGGGTGGGCTTTGATATGGGGAAGATCAAAGACTTTTGCAATACAGAGCACGTACCATTTCAATTGGTTGTCTTGGATCTTCATGGTACTAAAGAAAATCTCTCTATAGATTTTTTTGCAAATTTGGCACTCAATCTAAACACATTGAATGCACAATACGAATATGTGCTAGTGTGTTTCATTGATTTCATCAATATCAGAATGCTTGTTGAAGGGGTTTCTAGCCAGTCAACTAAGGTCCATATTGAATATGGAAATATCCAAGCAACAAGAGATGACTCATGGATAGATGGAACTGTGGACTCTGCAATGGTTGCTCTTTTTGTTAGCAAGGTTGATAGATTTGAGGCTATTGACAAAGCTCATACAAAAAGAGGTCTTTTTCTAAGGCTCTTGTGGCAAGGATATTGATAGAAACTTCATTGATGGCCTTATCACAGGGTTTTGTCCTGAGCAAAGCTATGTTTTGTAAATTTTTTGTGGTGGAGTTGTGTTGGAGCAAAGCTTGTCGAAGAAGAGAGGGGCAATTGCTCTATGTAAAGATGATTTTGAAGCAATGGAGTTAGAATCTCAATGCTCTAGTCTTTTGGAGAGCAATCCGTCCTTGCAAGAGTGGTGTGGTGCAAGTCAAGCATCACTTGCGAGACAAACAGTGGAGCTGGATGATAAAGAAAAAGAAGACCTTAACAATCTTGACATCGATGAGCAACAAAGCAGTGGAGAGGATGTTGATGGAAATGAAGACAACAATAACGTAGACAGCACGGATGATAGTGAAGTTCAAGAATCTACGAATTTTGATCATCAAGGGGGGGCGGACAATGTTGGAGAAATGAGTCCAATTGTGGATGTTGAGTGTGCAAAAGAAAATGATGAAGATAATGAGGATGATGATGCAGGCAATGAGGATGCACAAGAGGATGATAGAGCCCCTCAAGACATTGTAGTAGTTGATGAACAAGGTGCGAATGCTTCTTAGAGTATTTTTGATACTAGGTTTAATGATACATGCCATTATCATGTACCAACAGACTCCTAAAGTATAAAAAGGCAGGATAGTGTATTGAATTGATCAATTGTGATACTTTAGGTCCTTCAAACACTATTTTCTTAATAATATCTTGTGTCTTTATCTAAAAGTATGTCATTTTAATTAGATTTAATTGTTGTTGTTTTAAAAAATGATAGGGGGGGATCAAACTTGAGTTTGAGCCATCACAAATCACATGTCTTTATTTAAAGTGTGAATTCACAAAGCGTAGCTAGATGTGTATTAAGAGTAAGAAATTTTGGTTTTGGTGAGACAATAATGAATCATTACCAAACACTAATGAGGCTCAAACTTAAGTTCAAGCCTAACAAGGAGAGATAGTGAAGCACTTGTGTATGAACTTCAATAGAAAAAGTCATGGCTAAGTGAGACTTGAACTTCCATATCCTAGTGTAGCACTTGCATATGTTACGTGAAACTCATAATGTCTTTGTACCTAACAAGGCATTGAAATTTAGTTTGTAGACTCAAACTTAAGTTTGAACCTTGCCTCCACATGTTAGTGTAGAACTACCATGTGAGGCCGAGCTCATGATGAGCACTACCATGTTAGTCCAATCTCAAGAGCATTGTAGTAATATAATCTTCCAAATAGCAATACTTACGGATCATGAAGTAAAAAGGATCATACCTTGAAAAATTCATAGTTAAGAGGTTTTTTGAATAGGCCCTAGATGTGCACAATATAATAATTTTATACATAGTGAATGCGTTGAGACTAAACATGGCTTGAGATTTAAGCTTTACACTTGAAACATAAGCTTAAGGTTAAGACTTAAGCCTTAGGCATGAAATTAAGTTTGAGCCTCAAAAGTCCTTGTCATAGAATCCTACCTCAACAACAAAAGTCCTTGTCATAGAATCCTACCTAAGTACTTCCAAGTGAAGCTCACAATTTCATATCCTATTGTAGCGATTACATATGTTAAGAAAGAGAAAGAGTCATAATCTATAACAAGAAACTGAAATTTATTTTGTAGGATCGAACTTAAGTTCGAGCCTTGCCTTTGTATATTAGTGTAACACTACCATATGAGTCCAGTCTCATGAGCATTGTAGCAAAAAAATGTTACAAATAACAAAATACTTATAGATTATGAAGAAAATTGGATGATACCTTGAAAAATTCATAGATAAGGGATTTTATAAATAGGTCTTCAGTGCACATAGTATAAAAGATTTTCACATAGTGAATAATGAAGACTAAAAAGGGCTTAGGACTTACATTTTAAACTTCAAACATAAGCATAAATTTTGAGACTTAAGTTTTAGGCTTGAAACAAAAGCCTAAACTTTGAGACTTAAGCCTTAGGTTGGAGCTTAAGATTAAGCTTCAGTTTCAAATGTGCTTTAGGTATCATTTTAGGGTAGCATTTTTGTGTTAATGTGCTAAATGGAGCCTTTCTAGCATAAAACGTATGGGTTAGATGATGGATATGAAATGGATTCTATGGTTATTGAAAATCCACTAGACTATTTTCTAAATAGGTAAAAATTTGGCTTTTTTCATCTTTCAGATGAAAACAACAAAATAGAAGACGGAGATAACATATCTTAAGCAGCACAAGTGCTACCCATCATTGTTGGAGAGATCCAGTTTCATAAAGGTGATCTTCTAGAGCACAAAAGTGATCTTGTAGAACAAACCTCTCAAAAAACTTCAAATGACATGACTAAAGAGAGCGAGAACATGCTACCTACAATTGGAGAGACCCAAATTCATGAAAGTGACATTAGGAATAGTGAAAGGAGATAGTGGTGGTAGAGCATCAAAGTGATTTTGTTGTGCAAAATTCTCCAAAACCTTCACGCGACACTAACAACACGCATCAAAGAGATGAGGATGCAGAGGGTAGTGAGAAGAAGGGTGAAGCCAATGAAGAGCTCCAAGCGACTCTTGCAACCAAGGACATACAAGAAAAAACTGACAAAGGGACAGGAAAAGCGACACCAAATACAAACAAAGTCCAAAGCATTCAAGAAAGGGAGCAAGGTATTGAAGTTGGTGAGAAAAACAAAGGTACTTATTTGTCCAATGTGATTAGTATAGATATGGCCCTTTTTGGAAGATAATACAAAATTCTATTATGTTGTCTTTGCAGGTGAAATTGACATTCAAAATCAACGATCCAGTGTGCCACAAGTAGACATCAATGTTGAGGAGCTACGTCCTGATGCACGAAAACGTAGGCCACTTGGAAGCTTATATTCTTTTGAGAGAGATGGAGATAAACTAGTCTTTCAATCTTCCCACATCAATAGAGAAATGCAATCACTTTTAGGAGACATCATTATAGATGAGTATGGGAGTATGAGACGTAAATAAACGTGCAATGTACAATTGTGTGCTGCAAATATATGGTCCCTTGTTTTGATATTTATAAGTGCAAAAACTTAAATTGTTATCATTCTTTTGTATCGTATTATGCAGAAAATATTGCTCATGCAATCAGCATGAAGAAACATGTACTCATTCTTGATCTTAATGGAGTTTTACTCAGCAAAGAAGACAAGAGGCATCCATGTATAGATTGTGTCAAAATTGACCTTGGTCACACCACAATTGTTGTTCGCCCGGGTTGTTTTGAATTTTTGGATGAGATATGTCAGTACTTTTATGTTGGTATTTGGTCCACCATGCTACAAAAGAATGTTTGCACTTATGTGAACACTCTTGAAAAGCATGCACATAAAAAACATCATTTCTTTATGGTATGGGGACAAGAAGATTGCTACATCCATAATCTTCAAAAAGTGTATAGACCGGATAAGCCTAATGTTGAGGCTATTTAAGCCTTTGTTGAGGGTTTGGTATCAGTGCAGGAATTTATGCAGTACAAAGAATACATTGCTCATTGATGATAGCCCTTTCAAGGGATGTATTAACCCAAACGATAACTGCTTATATACTGAAAGTTTTCAAGGGAGGCCTGACTATCTTCTTTGCAATGAGCTTCTACCATACCTTTTAAATCTAAATAATACAAATGACATTCAATCTATTATTTCACTCAATCGGCTAGGACAATCTCCAATCACAGAGGTTCATGACCTATTTACAAAGTTTCAAGACATTATGGAAGAATGGGGCATGTTCAATGTCCAAGTTCTAAGGGAAGAACTTGACAACAATTCAGTCGAAGTGGAAAGCTCATCTTGTGCATCTTCACAGCTACCATTGTGCAATAACAAGTTAAGTTATGTTCAAGAAAGTAGAGGAAAGAAAGTAGTAAACTCCTTAAGCAAGGATCCAGCTATGTTGGCATCCAAGTTTGGTGTGCCACTATTATCTTCAAACCAACTGAACTTGTTAAAATTGTCTCACAAAACAAAAAAATTGAGTGATCAACATGCTATTGCTTATGCTACTAGCTTGGGGTATGGTCGTGGTCATTTCATTAGCGGAGTTGCAGCAAAAGCATACATATCAAAGCTACAAAAGGCCTACTTAAGCTTATGGGTAGGACTCACTTTAGATTTATCAAAAAATATTAAAAATAAAATCAAATTTTTATTTAATCTAGCATATTTTTTATTGCAGGTGGAAGAAAACAACTAGTAAGGGCTTGGCGTGCGCGTTGACTCAATCGCGTGGAACACACATACATCTAGAGTGGTGGAAATGTGTTAAGAAGATTTTGACCAAAACAATATGTTGGGCTCTAGTATTCCGGCCAAAACAATGTGTTGGGTCCAATTATTTGAACATGAACCAAATATGTACACTTTTATATTTCATCAACTAGATGTTATTCAACCTTGGAAAAGAAGTCTCTCTTTTATCTTTGTGGTTGGAACTCTTTGTACAAGATTTCTTCTGTGTATTGAAGAAAAATATTTTCTTTTGTTGTCTTCTCAAGGTTTAAGTCTATATATATCATGGATAAAATAAATAATGTTGGTGCACAGTGTGTTAATTGAAAATAATATCTCTTCCATTGACCATCATGCCTTTTTTTTGGAACAGGAGATTCTGAAGCATATATATTTGATTTCAAATGAAAAAACATTTACTATTGAGGTGGCACATGTCATTGAGGACTCATAGGCTTAGAAGGAAATTGATTCCACCACCCTCAGATACTATACGGAAACAAAGAAGAGTATTGATCCTTGAACTCAATGGTGTTTTACTTAAGACCATTGAAATGCAACATGGTGATGTATGCCCAGATTGGGGAAAACATATGCATCTCGTTGAAGAGAGTACAAATGTGTGGCATTTTATTCGCAAAGATGCATTCAATTTCCTTGATTTTTGCATGCAATGGTTTGAGGTGTGGATTTGGAGCACTAATAGATTACAAAGGACTTGTCGTATTCTTGAGTTACTCTTTCTGCAACACCATCAAAAATTTAATGTCATAGCAGGACAGGCAGCATGCCAAAAGACAGATCTTCTAATTGCATATCGATTTGTATACCACAAGAACTTGGATGTAGCATGGATAATTTTTCATGATTTGGATGGAAATAATACCTTAATTTTTGATGAGGCCCTTTACAGTGTAATGTGGAATATGCCCGGAACCTACTTGATTTTTCCAAAAATGTGGAATCAATCAAAAGAAGAGCTTGAAAGTTTTTTGGAGAGAACAATCACTGCATGGTTACTTGGTTGGATCTATGCAAGGGACAAACGAGAGTATACTTGCAATATGTTGGTAAATGAAGCAGCTTGTGATAGAGAAACCTTGTACGTATTGGAGCAATACATGAGAAAACGCAAAGTTTAATGATGTATTTATAGTCATTGAGCCTCATGACATAGTATCATTTCCTCAGATGAGTTGTACAATACTTGGATCCATGTAAATATGTGAATTGGATTTTATTTTTTATCTTAGTGTTTCTAAACACCACACTATTTTGAGGTCCCTTCAATTCTAAAATTTGTTTTTGATTATTGTAGATTCTTTTTATGAGTGTTGATATAGCCAATTCTTTAACGTTAATGTCTCAAATCTAAGCTACTGATTCAAAGAACTTTTTCTACATGAATAATGTTGTATAATGCAAATTGAGTTAGTGCCATGCTTCCCTCATTCTTTTGATGTCATTTCAGTTGATGCATATAAGTATGTATATAAATACACATATCCCTATAGATATGTGTTAAGGGGTATATAGAACATAGAGTCTAACCGTGAATAGATGATAGCTCAAACTACACAAAAATATTAAGTTTTTTAATAGCGTTATAAGAAATGGGATTTGAATAATTCTCAAAATTCCTAAATAGGTCTTTTAAATAATAATAAATCTCATATCACATCTAGGACTTTATAAATGGTGGCCATGCCTCTTAAACGTGGAAAGAAGGCATTTTTTATAGATCTTAAGTATGTCAATTGTTAAGTATGGAGCCTGATTTACCCTTGTAATTTTCTGTGGTAAAAACGCACATTTGTAAGGCCCCCATTATGAGGAGAAGCCATCGTGCGTGAAGGAAAATCACTCATTGGAAACCAAAATTTTCACGGACAAGAATCAGGGGCAACTTTAGAGGCCTGAGACTTTTTTTTTCGCCGGAATATTCCTTTTCGTTGGAATATTATGGCCGGACGACGACCGGAAAGTGGTCGGAAAACAACCGGTCGGTTGGCCAGTGGCCGGTAGTCAATGGCCGATGGCCGAATTCAAAAGCGGACTTGTCTTCTCAAGGGCGGTCACACATGGGCGGATTGGAGGGTCCGATTTGGACTTATTCGCACAAGGGCGGCTACACATGGCTGTCTCTCATAAGAGAGGGCAGCCCTTTTGGCTTATAAAAGGAGGCCATTTCTACACACATTTCATAGTGTGAAGTTGATGCAACAAGGTGAGTGAGAGGTGGTGAGAGTGAAGCAAGGCGGGAGCTCCATCAAGGGTATAATCCCTTTGTAAACTACCTCTTGTTTTGAAGTACTAAAGCCATTGAGTGGCTACTTTCCCGTGGACGTAGCTCACATTAGGTGAACCACGTATATCGTGTGTACTCTCTCTCTCTCTCTCTCTACTCTATAATCTCATGTATGTAAATCTGTCTCTCTCCATTAAGTAATCTACTCAATTATCTATTTAGCTACGTCTTATTTCCTAACAACTGGTATCAGAGCAAGGTTTGCTCGTAGCTAAATTATCTCAAGGAAAGGATTCCTTGAATTGAGTGGGAGTTATGGCGAAGGAAGGGAAGCTCAAGATTGAGAAGTTCAACGGTAAAAACTACCAACATTGGAAGATGCAGATTGAAGACTATCTCTACCAGAAGGACCTCTATTTGCCACTAGGCGGTCTTGCAAAGAAGCCCGCAACGATGGCAGATGAAGCATAGATTGTCCTTGATCGAAAGGCCCTGGGAACAATCCGGTTAAGCTTGGCGTCAACGGTGGCCTTCAATGTTTCGGAGATGAAGACCACGGAGGACTTGATGAAGTCACTTGACGACTTCTACGAGAAACCATCGGCATCCAATAAGGTATTTCTTATGAAGCGCTTGTTCAATCTGAAGATGGCAGAGAATGGTTCAGTTGCAAAACACCTAAATGACTTAAACACAAACATAAGTCAACTTCGATCGGTGAAAATCAATTTCGATGACGAAGTGCGAGCTCTCCTTATATTATCATCTCTACCGGATAGTTGGGACAGCCTTGTGATGGCTGTAAGTAATTCTATCTCTAGTATAAATACTCTTAAGTTTGATGATGTTGTGGGTGTTCTCCTAAGCGAGGAAATACGAAGGAGAAGCACAGGAGAATCATCAAGTGCTGCATTGTCAGTGGAAACAAGAGGAAGGCCTAAGGAGAGGTTCAAAAGCCAAAAGGGTCGTGATCGCTCAAGACGGAGCAAGTCACGAACAAAGTCAGTTCTTGAATGTTGGAACTACGGCAAGAAGGGCCACGTCAAGAAGGATTGCTGGTCCAAGAAGAAGAAGGAGATAGAGTCTCAAGACAACAAGCCAACATCGGAGGCCAATGTGGCAGGTAAAGTAGAGCAAGATGCTCTAATTCTCTCATTAGACAATGTGTCTAATTCCTGGATAGTAGATTCCGGGGCTTCATTCCATGCGACACCACACAAGCAACATTTCCAAGACTACACCAAAGGTAATTTTGGGTATGTATGCTTGGGAGATGATGAAGCTTGTGAGATTGTCGGCAAACGTACAGTTTCTGTCAAAACTGCTAACGGAAATGAATGGAAGCTTAAAGATGTTAGGCATGTTTCTTCTCTTCGAAAAAATTTAATCTCTACAGGACAATTGGACGATGAAGGTCACAACATTGCATTCGGAAATAAACGGTGGAAGATCTCAAAGGGATCTTTGGTGGTTGCCAAGGGAGAAAAGGTCGGTACACTTTACTTGTGTACTGTTAGCACGCAACCTTCAGCTTGTGCAGCAGCTACAGAAGTTGATAGTGCAGTATGGCACTATCGACTTGGGCATATGAGTGCCAAAGGAATGCAAATCCTTCAAACAAAGAAGCTTCTACCAGGTTTGAAAGAAGTGGACTTAGAGTTCTGTGAAGATTGTGTTTATGGTAAACAAAAGAGGGTAAAATTTCAAAAATCAGGAAATGAAAGAAAAAATAAAAAACTTGAGTTGGTTCATTCTGATGTTTGGGGTCCTGCAAGTACACCATCACTTGGTGGCTTATTATACTATGTAACATTCATAGACGATGCGACTAGAAAAACATGGGTTTATGTCATGAAGAATAAATCCGATGTATTTTCCATATTTCAAAGGTGGAAAGCCTTTGTGGAGAATGAAACAGGTACGAAGGTTAAATGCCTCAGATCCGACAATGGCATTCAGAGGCAAAGGAAAACCCCAAGGACACCTCAACAAAATGGGATTTCGGAAAGGATGAACAGGACAATCACGGAACGAGCACGAAGCATGCGGCTACATGCAGGCCTATCGCTTGAGCTTTGGGCGGAAGCTGTAATTACGTCTGTGTACTTAATCAATCGGTCACCCTCAACGGCTTTGGATGGAGGAGTTCCAGAAGAGGCATGGACAGGTAAACCGGTGAATTATGCATTTCTCAAAGTGTTTGGGTGTAGAGGCTTTCATGCACATAGATAGAAGCCTAAGATCAAAGCTAGATGCAAAGTCCAAAAAGTGTTTCTTCATTGGCTATGGAGAAGGAGACTTTGGGTATCGCCTATGGAATCCTGAAGATGGTAAAATCTTAAGGAGTAGGGATGTAATTTTTAAGGAACAAAATATGTACAAAGATTACTTGGAAAGAAAACAAACAAAAGAAACAGGTGATGAGTACATGGAGCTTGAGGACGGTGAAGACTCAAGGACTGCAAACGGTGACAATGTGCAACAACGTCAACCAAATGAGGAGCCTCAACCTATTCCCCAAAGATCTACAAGAGCAAGTAAACCTCCAGAAAGGTTTGTTCCTTCCTTCAACCATCTCTTGATCTCAGATTCTAGAGATCCGAAATCATACGAAGAAGCTATGCAACATGAATCCAAAGAAGAATGGACGAAGAGACTGCAAGTGGAGATGGACTCACTACATCGCAAACAAACATGGGAGTTGGTTGAGGTACCTTAAGGTAAGCGGGCACTTCAAAACAAATGGGTGTACAAGCTGAAGGAAGAAGAAGGTGGGAAGAAAAGGTACAAGTCTTGGCTTGTGGTAAAAGGGTTTTCTCAAAAGAAAGGTATTGACTTCAATGAAATATTTTCTCCTGTTGTAAAAATGAACTCAATTAGGCTTGTCTTAAGCCTTGTGGCTGCTCATGATCTAAATCTCGAGCAAATGGATGTAAATACGGCATTCCCTCACAGTGACTTAGAGGAGGAAATCTACATGCTTCAACCAAAGGGGTATGAAGTAAAAGGTAAGGAGAAAATGGTTTGCAGATTAAAGAAGATCTTGTATGGTTTAAAGCAAGCATCAAGACAATGGTACTTGAAGTTTGATCGATGGATGTTGGATCATGGATTCACAAGATGCAACTCCGATCACTGCGTCTACACGAAGAATTTGAGAGATGGGAAATTCATCATCCTAATGTTGTATGTTGATGACATGTTGATTGCAAGTGCTAACATGCAAGACATCAAAGACCTAAAAGAGGAGCTGTCTAAATCTTTTTCAATGAAAGATTTAGGTGCTGCAAAGAGGATACTTGGTATGAAAATATCAAGGGACAGGACGAAGAAGAAAATAAAGCTATCTCAAGAAGATTACATCAAGAAGGTACTAGAAAGGTTTGCAATGCAAAATGCAAAACCAGTTTCTACACCTTTGGTTGGTCACTTTAAACTAACGAAGAATATGTGTCCAAAGACACAAGAGGAGATAGCCTATATGTCTAAAGTTCCATATGCTGCAGCGGTAGGTTCTCTAATGTATGCTATGGTCTGGACAAGGCCAAACATTGCACATGCAGTGGGAGTTGTGAGTAGGTTCATGGACAACCCAGGTAAAGAGCATTGGCAAGCTGTGAAGTGGATACTTAGGTATCTAAAAGGGACAACAACAAATGCTTTGTATTTTGGAGGAACTGATATTTTTCTAGAAGGATATGCTGATGCAGATATGGCAGGTGACAAAGATACTCGAAGGAGCACTACTGGCTATGTGTTCACGGTTGGAGGCACAACAGTAAGCTAGGCTTCAAAGCTGCAGAAAGTGGTTTCACTTTCTACCACGGAAGTAGAGTATGTAGCAATGACGGAGGCAACCAAAGAAATTCTGTGGCTCCACAGATTCTTAGAAGAGCTTGGATTCAAACAAGACAATTGTGTCTTGTACAGTGATAGCCAAAGCGCTTTCCATCTTGCGAAGAACTCAGCCTTTCATTCAAGGACAAAGCACATTGAGGTGAGATATCACTTCATACGCACTCTTTTGGAAGAGGGACAGCTAAAGCTAGAAAAGGTGCATACAAGTGAAAATCCTGCAGACATGTTTACAAAGGTGGTCAACAAGGAGAAGTTGTGCTTTTGCTCATCTTCAATCGGCATTCAAGGATAAGAAGCCAGAATGGAAAGCGATCACAGGTTTGGTTTGGAGATCAGTCTCCAAGTGGGAGATTGTTAAGTATGGAGCCTGATTTACCCTTGTAATTTTCTGTGGTAAAAGCGCACATTTGTAAGGCCCCCATTATGAGGAGAAGGCATCGTGCGTGAAGGAAAATCACTCACTGGAAACCAAAATTTTCACGGACAAGAATCAGCGGCAACTTTAGAGGCCTTGGGGGAGGAGGCCCCGAGACTTTTTTTTTTCGACGAAATATTCCTTTTCGTCGGAATATTATGGCCGAACGGCGGCCGGAAAGTGGTCGGAAAACAACCGGTCGGTTGGCCGGTGGCCGGTAGTCAATGGCCGATGGCCGGTGGTCGGAAGTCAATCGCCGGTGGCCGAATTCAAAAGCGGACTTGTCTTCTCAAGGGCGGCCACACATGGGCGGATTGGAGGGTCCGATTTGGACTTATTCGCACAAGGGCGGCTACACATGGCTGTCTCTCATAAGAGAGGGCAGCCCTTTTGGCTTATAAAAGGAGGCCATTTCTACACACATTTCATAGTGTGAAGTTGATGCAACAAGGTGAGTGAGAGGTGGTGAGAATGAAGCAAGGCGGGAGCTCCATTAAGGGTATAATCCCTTTGTAAACTACCTCTTGTTTTGAAGTACTAAAGCCATTGAGTGGCTGCTTTCCCGTGGACGTAGCCCACATTGGGTGAACCACGTATATCGTGTGTACTCTCTTTCTCTCTCTCTCTCTACTCTATAATCTCGTGTATGTAAATCTGTCTCTCTCCATTAAGTAATCTACTCAATTATCTATTTAGCTACGTCTTATTTCCTAACATCAATGAGATTTTATTCTTGCTATATGGGATCTAGCTCCCATTATATCCTTTGATTTATTGTCTTGGCTTGTGGTGTATGACCCTTTTATCCATGACTATGAAGGATAGAGGACTTCCTCGCTTCTATTGTTTGGATCCTTACTTCCTAGAATTGGAGTAAGGTGTCATCAATGGAACTTAAGAAAAGGAAGGCCAACTAGCAATGCATAATCCACCCACCCTCTACACTATGCTCAATTGCTATTTTACATTGAAATCACATAGAAAACCCAATCTATCTATAGACACAATACTAAATCTCATCTCAATCAACTATTCAATTTATAGGCAATGGATTTTCATCCATAAGCTCGAGTCATGCACATTGACATGCTTCTCTATTTCACACACACACACACACACACACACACACACACACACACACACACACACACACACACACACACACACACACACACACACTCACACGTGCACGCACACATGCACACACGCACGTGCGTGCGCGCGCGCGCGCGCACACACACACACACACACACACACACACACACACACACACACACACACATTACCTTTGCAATAAGCAAGGAAATCATATATGCACACTACTCAACCCCACTTATTACCCACTACACAAGATATGTCATTCTCTAAGTAAACCCACAAGCAAATGGAAGCAAGAAATGGTGCTTTGAACCCACTAGTTAGCTACTCCAATGAGTAGTAATTACAAGCAAGCACCTGCTTCTTAAACCCACACACACTCAAGAAAGCTCAAACAAAGAGAAGAGGAGAACTTGAGCTCAACAATTCACATACACAAACACGTAACAAGGCATGCATAGAATCAATGGCAAGCTTAAGCTAATCAACCAACACACAAATTGAAAGAGAGAAATTAAGAGAACTAGACAAATATATATCGCATTGATTAATCCAAGGTTACATGAGCACACAAGCTAGAAAGCTTGTTGTTCCTATGAGGTTACAAGAGGCTAGAGCCCTCAAGCAGAGTGTAGCTCACAAGAATGACCAAGTGAACCCATCTCTTTAACAAAAGTGAAATATATAGCGAAACAATTAACATCTATCCTCCACCCAAATTCTTAAAGAATCATAATGCTTGAAATTAAACTTCCCAAATACAACTTGGAAGTCAATCAAACCTGCTTCCCTAACCCAATGTAATTACAAAGCACTTCATTGTTCATTTACACATTCTCACAGCCAAGACACTATAATTATACTTAAATTTATTGTTTCTAGATTAGGAATCCATTTCATGAAGTTGAGTGCTTTAGAGCGTTCTTTTTTGCATATTTGTCTTTTGATTCCATTTACACCTTAGCAGTGAAGCAACTAGACGCATGGTTTAGTGCTTGGTAGAGTCTAAAAGTCGAGGACTTGCTATATCTATTCTCAAGAGGTAAGAAGAGTTGTGAGTGAGATAGCCAAAAGCATTTCATTCTTTGATTTTCTCTATACCTTCAGAGTGATGTACCGTTTTTGGTTTTGACTTTATTTTGTACAATTTTGTTTGTTTTTGTTTTATGTTTCATTTCAAGACTTTGGACTGGAAGATTAGAGAAGAGAAGGGCAAAAACCATATTTTGGCCAAAACGAACATAACTCTGAAATTCTAAAAATTTGATAGTAGAGATCTGAAAATTGATCCAAATTGAAAAATTTGTTGATCAAGTCTATTATAAGACTCTAGAAGCAATCTGGAAAGTTTGAGCATACTATGTGGAGGAACATGGATCACAATTTATGCCCCAAGAGACCGTTTTTGCAAAAAAGTGATCAGTGACACTATGCATCATTGGACATTGCTATGATCAAGTTTGCTTGAAGAAAAAATCAAAAATCACATCAGAATTGGCTGATAGGGCAAAAACAACTAAAACAAGGATTTTAGACACAAAATTGGACAAATATTTGAGATTTTGATATCCTAACCAAAAAAATAAGTGAAAATATGATATCCACAGAGTGCAGGCATACTCCTGACCAAATTTCATGTTCAGAAGTGGTGGAACATGGATCGCGATCCATGTCTCCCTTGACCATCTGGAGTTGTGAGATTTGACCAGTAGGTAGGTGATACCATTTGGAACAACTTTCCCAAAAGGCACAATGTTAAAAAACTAAAAAAAGTTGGTAAAAAATAGCAAAAATAGAAACTAGTCAAAAACCACAGGATAGACATAAAAACTTGATTTTGACTAACAAAAAGTTGTTCAAACCCAAAAATAAGTGGTGGAGTAGACTACTAACACTACAGGTAATCATCAACCCAAAGTTGGTGTTCAGATCTAATGGAACATGGATCGTGATCCATGCCCCCCATCAAGATTTTTGGCTGAGATTTGAGCAGCAGGTACCTGAGAGATAGACAAATGCTTTTCCCAAAAGAACCATTTGCAAAAAAATTGAAAAAGGTAGTCAAAAGAGCCAAAGCCAAAACATTCTCAAAACCACCACATTAGACTATAGAATTCACTTTTGGTTGGGAAAAACTGATCCAAATTCAAAAAGTTTTTGTGGAGCAAGCTACAAACATCATAAGCTATTAGCACACCAAATTTCATATCCAAAAGTGGTGGAACATGGATTGCGATCCATGATTCCCATGTGAATTTTTGGACAAAAACTATACTAGCTTGAAGTAGAGACCATTGTGAACAAAAGTCTCCAAAGGAGGTTTGTCAAAAAAGTTCAAAAAGTCGGTGAAAAGGGCAAAAAATAGTTGAAGGTGAACACCGCCAAATAAACTTAGGGATTAACTTTTGATTGACCTAATCAAGTCCAAACCACAAAAAAACCATATAGTAGGGATTCGTGGACCAAGGGGAAGCTGTGTGCCAAGTTTCAGTGCAATTTGACACAAGGGCACATGGATCACGATCCATGTCCCCTTGTCAGACTGAGACCAAACTTGTACCATAGCTAGATCACAACACAAGGAGTCTAGTGGTCTTTTCAAAACTAAATTTAATTATAAAAAGCCAAGCCAAAAGCCCAAAAGTATCAAGCATTTGGACAAAGTGCCAGAACTGACCTAATTTTCAATCCAAAGGTTCATTTTCAAAAAAACTTAATACCACGGGACATACTAGTCATGTGATTTTGATGGTACCAAGAAAAGTCAATTTAGGCGTCAAACATGATTGCAATCCGTGTCCCCATAGTGATAGCTTGACCTAAAATTTTCCAGATTAGTAGTGCATATACAAGGAAACATATCTCCATGTCCAAACTAGAAAAAAATCAACAAATTTGGATTAAAATGCAACAAAATAGGTGACAGATTGAAAACCACACTGTAGACCTAGTGTTGGCCATTTGACCTATCAAACAAATCAAAATTCAAAAACTAGTTGAGATTTAGCTTGTGGACATAGTCAGGGGCAAACTCCTAAGAGATCAAGTCTATATGTGGTGGAACATGGATCTCGATCCATTCCCCCAACCTCAAAATTTGATGAAACTTGGTACAAGGTCTACGTATGACCATGTCTACAGACTATCAAAATTTGGAGTGAAAATTTGATAGGGGGTCATGAAACGCGATCCATGTACCTCTTCATAGTGGGGGTATCTAAATTGATGAGCTTGTAGACATACTTGAGTATATCTCAACTCTCAAGTTTGAGCTAAAAATAACTTTGAAAGACTAAGATACAAGCCAAAGTTCTTGTGTCCTGGTCCGAAATTGTTTTGAGTGCTGTTTCAAGTGTAGTTCACCAAAATTGCTTTAACTTTTGATAGACAACTCCAAATTGAGTCAGGTATAGCCAAGAACAAAGCTTGAGGGAAATAAAACACACTTTGAGATTTGAAGCTGAATTTTTCCAGGTTTTCTAATTTCAAACTTTTAGGGTACCCAAAGACGAGTTCCCAAAGACCAAAGAGTCACAAATTCTTGACTTCAGAGACTTGATCCAGGGCAAAAAGAGATAAGCTGCACTAAGCCTAAGTGGGCTTGTCAGAGACTATCTTAAGATTATTGAGTGAGATTTAAACATGAAAAATCATCTACCACCAAGATTTTCTACTCCACTCAAAGACATGCAATGCCTTCAACATTGGGATTGGGAGAATACCTAGAGAAGAGGCATCCACCACCACTGATCAACAAACTGTATGTAAGATTCATCAAAACCAATAAAGCCATGAGAATTTGACGGATTATGCTCATGAGGGATTGTACAGGTTCATAAACGGAGATCAACATAACTTTTACAAGTGTGTAGAAGCCAATGCACACGGAGTGCAAGTTTGATGGTAGATAAGTATGGACAAGAGTATAAACTTGTCAAATCCAATTGAACTACAAGGGTACTCCGATCTCTACTTTCTTTTAGCCAAAAATAATTCTAGAGCATACATCAAAGAGGAGTCCTCCAGGATTTTCTCCAAACGAGAGGAGAGAGTGAGAGATGACTTTAAAAGAGACCAGGAACTGGCTAGATTGGTGACTAGACCACCATGACTAAGACCATATCAAGTGACCCAATGTTTCAAGACAAAGTACAATGGATCAAGAGACCATATGCTCATGTCTCACTCTTCAAACAAGTCTTGAGAGGAGAACAAATTGTGGATTTTCATACACAGTACGAGGTATTTGGGTTGACATTGTAAGGAATAGCTTTGACGTGGTTCCAACCACCGAACAAAGATGATTTTCCAAAAATAGCACAACTCTTGCAAGAATTCATAGAGGAGTTCTAAAAAAGGGGAATCAAGCACAACACGGTGTAACAAGATCTACTATTTCAAACAAAAAGTGAAGGAAGCTTTGCTTCGCTTCAAACAGTACATAGAGAGATGTCTTGTAAGAGAGTTACCACAAGATGAGAGGCTATCAAGTCTCTTCATTTAGAGCTTGAGGAACAAGAACTTCAAAACGGACCCGTATTTAAAAGCATGAACGATATTTGAGCAAGTCACTAGAGAAGCTCTATATCCAGTTGACAATTAAAAGGCTTACGGAGAGGTGACTAAAGATACCAATAACACAACTAGTAGTGCCTCATCTCATGCCTCATCTCCACAGAGAGAATCCACAATAAATTGAGATGTTCAAAACTCCTTGGGAGCCAAGTATTGATCAAGTGTTGAGGAGGTGATTAGAAGAATAATCCAAGGCTACACATAGAACCTAGATGAACAACAACAACCCACAAGAAGATGTGACATATGTGGAGGGGATCATCCCACCCCATGGTGTAACACTCAACCAAAACGAAAACATGTGCTAGTGCAAAAACCACCTCTTTTGAATGATGTTAAAGTGGTAGTCAACTACACTCAGCCAACGCATGTGCCACAACCCAAGAGAAATCAGTACTCTATGGATGAGAATAAGCTCATGTTCATAGACAATCAAGAGTACGGTTCAAAGACCATTATGAACAAGCAAGAATAACCATTAGCTGCACCACCAGCTACGCAACAAGTAGGACCATGCTACAAGTATGGAGGTAATTCTTGGCCAATAGATTGTCCTCATCAAGTAAAGAACATGGAGATATTTCAATATTGTCTAGAATGCACTATTCCACACCTGATTCATGACTATCTAGATCACCCAAACAACAAGGTGAAAGCAACAATGAACATTGTAGGAGTGGTGCCTTCTTCAAGTGGATCCGAGGTAGAACCCACAATTCTTATAAAGGTAATGAATCGAGCCCAAGCTCAAGAAGCTGCCAAAAATACAACTATTGAGGACGAACCCAAATTGTTGCCTCAAACAAAAATAAAAAACTTATCAGTGAGAACTGTTAGAAAATCTGGAAATCCAAACGAGACAAAATGAAAGCAAAAAGAACGAAGAAGAAAAATGCCCTAGAAACCAAGCTGCAATAAACCAAAGAGCCACTAAAACATGAAAAAAGAAACATGGAACGAATAGAAAACAAAAAGTCATCCAAAATGTCATCGGGGGGTTTGGACGTGGTGGAAAAGATGAATGAGCAACTAGACGCTATGTTCCAAGCCTATTCGGCAAGGCTCAATAACAACCAAACTTTGGAACAGAGATTAGTGACATATTCACATCTGAATACGAAACTAGAAATATGAAAATGTGCAAACATCTCATAGAGAAATCTCAAGCTCTAATGGATCCAAAAACATTGAAAGCCCATGAGAAAGTAGTGTCTGTACTAGAAAAAGAGTACACAAGCCTACAAAAAGTAAACAAATTAGTACAGCCAACTAAACCAGGGAATGAAAAGCTGTTGGGTATGAGGGTAGTGGCAAACACTACCGATGAGGTGAAGTCTCATGAGATGCCACCAATTTTTGAAGTGGACAAGCCGTGGCCACAATCACCATAGAAAACAATCAAAAATAAAAAAGATAGAAGTGCCACATTGATATCAACACCAATCCTTGAAATAAACATGGACCATGAGATCTATCTGAGATATGTTCATTTGTTATACGGAGATACATGAATGAAAGTTTCTATAGAGAAATAGAAGACTTTAAGAACTTTACCGTCCTTTGTAGGCAAATATGAGACAAAGTTTGTAGTGAAAATTATACCATCCCAGTGGAATTCTATTCCACAAGTGACGGATACAACGAGCTTGCATGATTTATTGTCTTCTCCTATAAGGTGCACAATCACTCTCCCAGAGTTGCTAAAAATCAAACCATATTTATGGGGACAAATGAGCAAAAATCTGGAAAAGATGGGAGTGAAGATCTAACCAAGTGATGACCTCGGGGAGGAAATCCAGAAAACAAATCATCCTGAGGAAACAAAAGTGGAACCTGTCCGAGTGAATAAGGTAGGAGAATATTGGGAAAGGGAGGAAGGAAACGCCACCATACCCCTGGAATACAAAGGAGCGACCACCATTGCAATACTTGATGCTGGGGCCGGAATAGACATTGCTACAAAAGGAATCTAGGAGAAATGGGGGAGGCCAACTTGCAGAAAAACACACATGAAATTTTAATTTGTTGACGGGTATGTGGAAAGACCTTTGGGAATGTTGGAATAGCTAATAGTATCCTCATGTGGGATGGATTATGAACACACCTTTACGGTAGTAGATTTTGGAAAATGCAACAATTTTGAAGTTATTTTGGACGACCTTTTATGCATCAACTCAAAATGGTTCAAGATTTTGGCTATGACAACCTCTACTTGGGACATAAGGGTGTCACAACCAAGGTTAACACCAAGGATCATAGTTATAGGGACATAAACCAAACTCCAATAGAAGACTTTTTTGTCACTACGGAGACGATTGAACATAGTTGCCTGCTTGGATACTGAAGGATGCTCACATTTGGATGTGCGGGGCATCATAATGTGGAAGGCTAAGAAAGGAAAATTGCATCTTAGAGCGCACGACTACTACATGAAGGAACCATTTTTAGAGGAGACATTTGAACCCTTTGGATGGGAGAGAATATTGGCAACTCTTGACGTCTGTGTAAATGAGGTGACTAATACTATGTTTTGTGACAAAGATGGTGACAATATCATACCCTTTCTAATGGTATCCATTGTCCATGAAACCATAGATTATTCTGAAATGAATGAGATTGAACAAATAAGAAATTGCAAATGAATAGTTGACAAAGCTTCTGTATAGGATCTTCCACAGGATGATGAAGACGAACACCATGATTCGAGGAGCAACAATTGAGAGAACGATACTGAAGACGAACTTTAAGTGGCTATGACATAACTCCCTTATTTATGATGAAGGTGTTGAAGGAAGCTAATGAGGTTTCTGAGTATGAAAACAAAAAAGGTGAGACATATAGCTACATCATGGAGCATGGTGCCAAAGTGCAAACAAAGGAAGCAGAGCAACCATGAGAATATGTCATCATCTGTGGATGGGTTTCCTAACCTCACTCTTATCTTATTGCAGACATAGCGTGCAGACATAGCAAGAACCACAAACATAATTGTCAATCCATGGGACGAAGCTGACTCAACTAGTGCATAGGCTACAAGAGAGTGTCAATCTTTTGGAAAATAACAGACAACTCGCATCTAACACAAGCTACACATAAATGACCTAAGTCATCAAAAGCTAGTCGGATGATAGCACGTTTAGGTGGTACAACTTTTTGCACCTTTTGGTGGTACCACCAATAGCACCTAGTTGGAAGGAATTCAATGTTTTTCAAATTTGGGAAAAGAGGGAGAGGGAAATTCTAAATTTGCATGCAATATAATTTATGTACCTATAATCTAGATGCATGCGAGGCATTATAGGGTGGAGTGGGTCCCCTTTTTTTAAACTTACAATCATCATGTCCTTTGTCCTCTTCTTCTTTCCTCTCATGCAACTAGCTTGTCACTCGGAATCCCGCATGTACTTGTGTGCTTGCTCTGCTCCCATAGCTCCTGCTCCCCCCATTGCTCGTGATCCCCCCATTGCATACTGCAGCCATCGCGCTCTGCCCCCCATTGCACCCGTCGTGCTCTGTCAACAGTGTTCAAGGTGCCAAAGAAGAAGAAGACTAAGATCTTCCTCCACCAGGTGCATGACCACCTTCATGATGCATGCAGGTTTCTATATCAGAAGGTCTACTAGGCTTCCCCCTCCAACGACGAGCTCATGACGAGGTTTGCGAGGGGGTTTGCATATGAATACTGTGATGCTGCCAAAGCAGACCCCGATAGCCATAAGATTGAATGGACTTTGGTTGGAGATCAAGTATTAAAGAATGTCAAGAGCCAGAAAGGGGGGCTCAATCAAAAAATACAAAAGTTCATGGCCGATTATGGCATGAAGGAAGCCCCCACATTTGAAGGACTGATAGAGAATGCTGTGGATGGTCTTGCGGCGTCTAGCCACCCTCTACAACACATGTGGACAGCCTCTCAGCCCCTCTACATAGCATGGGTGGATAATATTGCCGATGACCTTGAGCAATAGGCAGTGACGGCAGAAGAGAAGGTGAAGTCTGCAAAGACAGTCCTAGCTGCAAAGCGGGACTTATGGTTGCGCAACGAAGGTACCTTCTCAGCTTGTGCACCCATCACTGTAGAGGTGGAGAGCTTCATAGAGGAGGTGGAGAAACTGAAAGCCTCTCCAACAGAAAACGCAGTTGCGATTGCCAAAAAGGAGGTTGAAATTGGAGCCCTTACAAGGTTACTCTCCAAGTCCTCTGGATTCAATGATGCTGCAAGGATGAAGGGGGAGGTGTCAGCCATGCATGTACTCCAGTCTTCTCTATCTTTAAAGTGTATAAAGTTCTAGAAAGTGCTAACAGTGGTTGAGAGTGGTCACCTTTTAAGCACTTGCAAGCATTTTCAGCCACCTACAGGCTCTTTTAAGCACATGCAAACATCCGGAAATACCTGCAAGTGCTTGCAGGTGCATAAAAGTGGTTAAAAGTTCTTGCAAGTGCTAAAAAATGCTTGACTATTGAGCACTTTCAAACACCTTAACCGCTTGCAAGCACTTCCAAGCACTTTTAAACACCTAAAAATACCTACAAGTGCTAAAAAGTGCCTAACTTTTATGCACTTGCAAGCACTTTGAACCACCATTTGGCACATGAAAGCACTTTGAAGAACTTTCAACCACTTGCAAACTCTTGCAAGTGCTTGAAGAAGATTCAAAGTGGTTAAAATTTCTTCAAAATGCTTTTAAAGTGATTAAATGTGCTTTTTGCAATCACTTCAGAGCACTTTTAACCACTTTAAAGCACTTTGAAACAATTTAAAGACCCTGCAAGCATTTGCAGGAGTTTGCAGGTAGTTGAAAGTGCTTCCAAGTCCTAGCAATTGCATTTCAAAGTGCTGCAAGTGGACAGATTGAGCACCTGGAAGCACTTCCAAGCACCTTTAAACACCAACAAATGCCAACAAGTGCTAAAAAGTGCCTTAAAGCACTTTTAACCACTTTTAAGACCCTGCAAGTGCTTGAAAGTGCTTCAAAGTGCTAAAAAGAGCTTCTAAGTGCTAGCAAGTGCCTTTCAAAGTGCTGCAAGTGGACAGATAGAGCACTTGCAGGCACTTGCAAGTGTCTACAAGTACTTGAATGTTCCAGCAAGTGCTCCAAGGTGCTTGCAGGCACTTGCAAGTGTCTACAAGTACTTGAATGTTCCAGCAAGTGCTCCAAGGTGCTTGCAAGTGCCTATTTTGTTGGGGCCTGCATGTCCCCCATTATGGTTGGTTGTGCAATAATCTTCCTTCGTTTTTAATTTTGTACAGAAAATAGTTCAGGAAATGGACATGGAGCTTGGTGAGTTCAGAAGGCAGGCCTCCTTCATGAAGGGGTCCATCAAGTTCATGAAAAGGGAGGGCAGGGCCCTTCTTGTGCCCACTCCACCTTCCAAGTCTAAATTTAGTGTGGATATTGTTTTATTGTCTGGAAATTGTGTGGCTTGTGGTCAAGAACTGTCGGGCAAATATGCGACCGATGTCTTTCAACTACCATGTGCCCACAAATACCATATGTTTTGCTTTTTAGTGGTCAGCGCAACTGATCCCAAGTGTGTTGTACCAGACTGTAAATGGGAGATACTCCATATAGCAAGATGCTGGGCACTTGGGAATTCGTATGAGGAGCTTGAAGGTAGGTTGATCATTTTATACAACAGAACTTATGCTAATTTGTTGTGGAGATTAATTGTGTGCGTTGGTTCAGCTGAGCCAGTGGCTGAGAAAGAAGCTTCCACATCGTCCATGCACGATGTGGATGAGGTCTTTGACCTTGACACCATGCTGCTGAAGTACAAGAACTTTGAAGGTGGGAAAACTGTTGAGGGTGGTAACCGAGACATTCTGAAGGAGACAACTCCGTCCGCAAGCAACCAAGGTAATGTCAGTTTTGTATATCTGTCTCCTCCCATTTCTGAATCATGGTCACTATGTTCATTGTGGTCACAATATGATGCCCATATACTGATGCCTGTAAGGAGGATAGTGTAGTTGAAGGAGAGGATCCTGAAATGGAATCAACCCTTCAATTTGTAGCGGTGGAGATGCAGAAGAAGAGAAAAAAGCAGATGGAGGACAAGCTGTCCCAGGACCCCAAAAAGAGTACTGGCATACTCCCCCCAAAAACCAGAGCATGCAAGAAGCTTTAGCTTCTTGAAGCTTTGTATCTTTTTTTTTCATGCTATCTTTTTTAGATTGCATCTTTGTATCTTTTTTCCCGGCAGTATAAATTTAAGTATTCTCTCTTAGTTTCTCTCTATTTGTTCTCGGTAGTCAAAATTCGTGTGGTTGGCTCAAAATCCCCATCGCCCACTGATGAGGTAGAGCACATTGATCACCAGCTTCCTTGCTACAAAATGTCTCACTTCCCACTCCATAGAGATTTGGTAGTAATTGTAGACTTCAACAATGTGCTTGCTTGTGTGCATGATAAGCGCAAAGGATTGGTTCCATATTTAAATACGCTGTACTTTGACAAAGTAAAGGGGGATGAACCGTCACCTACTATGTTCGGAACGATGCATAATTATTCTTGCTTGGACTCAGGCAGATAGCAAATACTTTTTTGTGGTTGTCACACGCCTGCCACAATCTTGAGAAGGGTATGGAGAAATGCCTATCTCATGCCAAGCATTGTCTGAGTGGGTGGCTGGGCACAGAACTGTTGCCATGTTAGCAATTGGGAATTTGGAAACCCCCCAAAGCAAATGTTTTTCAAAAAACTTGAAACTTTTTGGCACCTCTTTCCTAAGTTCAATAAGTCTAACACTTTATTGCTGGATGATTCCCTTTATAAGATGTACTTCAATGATCCCAGTAACTTTGTCATTCTGCCTGGGATAAGCAAAATGAGAGGCACTGGGAAAATTTCCTCAAAGAAGATGTTGCCTCATTTATAATACAGTGGGCTGATAGAGCCAAGACTCTTAAGGAATGTCCATTTGATGCCAGGACGGATGAACTTGCACAAATGAACTGGAATCTGGCACATGGAAAAGTACGGGCACAGTAGGAAATTATTGCACCGAAAATGCCAGGTCCAGCAAACCAATTATAAGCGGCCATGTCGGCAAGAATGACCAGAGCAGTCTACTAACTAACTGACTTTACTCCTTGAAAAAGCTAACTACCTGTAAAGCAAACTGTCCTTGTATCTAAACATGAATATACTATGAAGAATTTTGAAAGTCAACTGTTACTGCTACTGTCAATTGGAATTTGTGTTAAGTGTTGGTTAAGTGTTTTAAAGTGGGTGGTGGTCAAGTGGTCAATAATGCTTGTCAAGTAGTAGAAAGTGCTTCAAAGTGCTCGTTAGGTGGTCAAAAGTGTTGGTCAGGTGGTCCTAAGTGGTCCAAAGTGCTGGTCAGGTGGTCAATAATGCTTGTCAAGTAGTAGAAAGTGCTTCAAAGTGCTCGTTAGGTGGTCAAAAGTGTTGGTCAGGTGGTCCTAAGTGGTCCAAAGTGCTGGTCAGGTGGTCCTAAGTGGTCCAAAGAACTAGTCAAGTGGTTCATAGTCTTTGTCAAGTAGTATAAAGTGCTGGTCAAGTGGTCCAAAGTGGTCCAAAGTGCTGATCAAGTGGTTCGGGTGGCTGTTAAGTGGTGGTCAAGTAGTACAAAGTGATGTCCAAGTGGTTCAGGGGTATGGTCAAGTGGTTCAAAGTGATGGTCAAGTGGTTCTAAGTGGTCCAAAGAGCTGGTCAAGTTTTTCAAGGGACTGTTAAATTGTGGTTAAGTGGAACAAAGTGGTATCCAAGTGGTTCAAGGGGGTGGTCAAGTGGTTCAAAGCGTTGGTCAGGTGGTTCAAAGTGCTTGTCAAGTGGTATAAAGTGATGGCCAAGTGGTTTAGGGTGTGGTCAAGTGGTTCATAGTTCTTGTCAAGTAGTATAAAGTGCTTAAAAGTGCTGGTCAGGTGGTCCTAAGTGGTCCAAAGAGTTGGTCAAGTGGTACATGGGGTTGGTAAAGTGCTCAGAAGTGCTTTTAAGTGTTTCTGGGGGTTGGTAAAGTGGCTCAAGGGGGCTGGTAAAGTGCTAGTCAATTGGCCAAGTGCTCAGAAGTGCTTTCAAGTGTTTTAAAAGACGTCTTTTATCACTGTCCTGTGAAAAGTGCTAGCTTTTCAGCAGGGGTGATTAGCTATAATTATAGAGGACAATAGTCAGGTGCCCCCCCCCCCCTCCCCCATTCCCAGCTTTGATGTAATCCTTCCTGAATCTCTTCAATAAAGTTCACTACTTTTTTTTTATTTTTATTTTAAAAAAAAGTGCTAGCTACTGTTAAAAGTGTTGGCCAAAGTCAAATTTATAGAGATAAATCTTACAAGTTCTCCTTTGGGCGCATGCTGCTATAGATTTGCTCGAATATGTAATTTGACATATCATATACATTATGCTCACCTTCCCTTGGGGACATGGAAAAACCTGATGCATCGCACTAGATGGGAGTAGATTAGAGCAGTGGGCTTGTTTTCTGAAAGGACATAAGTATTATCTCGGCAATTTACCTTGTCATAGAATAGGTCCTCAACCACATACAAAATTTTCTTAATGATGTTTTGCCATTGATCCTTTTCCTCTGTTTTGGCCAGGCGTTTTGTGTTGGTGCATTTCAAGACGTAGAAGTCTTCACCTAACTCCTCTGCAGTCACTGAAAAGTTCTGGCCAACCATCAAGGCAGCGCTCAGGTCATTGTGGTGGCCAACATACATGGGGGCGTATTCATCCTCATCCATAACTGTGGGTTGTATTTGCAAGTATACCCACCCCTGCACATGATCTTTGTTGGCACATCTCCTCCATTGACCTTTGATGCATGCACCACAAAATTAAGAGAGCAGTCTGTGCCTTAGTCCGTGCATATCCGTCTGATTGTAGCCATTGACACAATGCCAGGATCGAGACCTTGTCATGCGCTTGCAATCCCACTCTATAACTCTATCGACATCATCGAGCTTGACCTCCCAGAAAGCACGATCGGCTTTCTTGCATGTCTGTGGGCATTGATTTTTGAGAGTTGCATTGAGGAATACAACAATGCTTGAAGCATTATGTAGCTCCCACCCATCAGATTTCAACTGCTCCTGTGTGAGGGCTTTTTTGACCAACTGCACCAGCCTTTGTCATGTTCACACTTTCCATGGCCTGAAGCAAAGAAATTGTGAGTCATTTTGATACCTATCATATTGAAGGATTGTTCAACAAAATAGAATGGCCGCCTTGCTTTGCATTGTGATGCAGCACTATCCAACCCCGTGACACTATAGCCGTGATTTTGATACCTATCATATTAAAGGATTTTTCAACAAAATAGAATGGCCGCCTTGCTTTGCATTGTGATGCAGCACAATCCAACCTCACTTGACACTATAGCTATGTCTTTTCAACCATTCATTGTGCAAAAGAAAAAAGTGTTGCATAAAGAAAGTGTCATGTGTCTTGTCGTCAGAGATGTAGAAGTGAGTCGTCTTTTGTATAGCACCAAGCGCATCACGTAAGTATGAAATGTGAACAAAGATTGTGACCTGAGATGAATACCAACGCATTGAATGGATTCTCGTTCTACACCTTTGCAAAATCCACTATAGACACCACTACATTGTCAGGAAAATTGGCCAAAAACTCCTTGAACTGTTGAGCTTGCCACCTTTACAAGTAGTTGTATTTGATGAACTTCCCTAGTTTCCCTCGGAGCACAGAAATGAAACTCATCGGACTGAGCTGTTGAACCACGAGGTCTTTTTAACATTTATCTAGACCTTCTTCATCCTTTTCTTGTGTAGGAACCTTGTCAAAAAGCTTGACAGTCATTCTAGAGATACCATCACTCTCTTCATCGAGACATAACAAGAGCCTTTTAATCCCGCAATCATTGCATCTTCCCAAAAGACATTTGCTGAGGCGGTGAAAAGCACTATCAGTTAGCTATAGACACAATACAGACTCCCATAGTTTTTTCAAGGATGAAAAAGTGGTTTTTGCTGTGCATTGCGCTATTCCACCACTCCAACTGCACACAAGACACTTGCAAAAGCAGGATGTTCCATGCAGCCTGTATCTTCCATGACGCATCTGATTTAAGCCTTCCTTCAAGTAAACGAGCTAAACATGGTATTCACAACAGCAGGTGTTGTGGTCCTTCAACTTGCGTATGAAGTATGGCTTTAGACCCTCAAAGCATCTAAGAGACATCCTAATGTTAGGACTAGCCTCCTGGAACTGTATGTACAAATCCCTCTGCCATATAAAAAACATTGAAAAATACTATAAAGTATTGAAATCTAGTTGCAACACTTAAACACACTCTGAAGCACTTTGAGGCACTTTTAAGCACTTTAAAGCACTCTGGGGCACTTGAAAGTACTATGATGCACCACATGGAACTTTCAAGAAACCTGTGCCCTTTGAAGCACTCTGCAGCACTGTAAAGCACTTTGGGTCACTTGAAAGCACTCTGAAGCACTTCAGTGCACTTTGAGGCACTTTGTGGCACTTGATAGCACACTGAAGCACTTTACCAGCACTTTGGTGCACTTTGAACTACATTGGTGCACTTTGGTGGCACTTTAAAAGCACTTTCGAGCACTTTGTGGCACTTCAAGCGTTCTGAGGCACTTTGTGGAACTTCAAAGCACTCTGAAGCACTCAAAAGTAGTTTGAAACACTTTGAAGCACTATGCAACACTTTAAAGCACTTTTGTGCACTTGAAAGCACTCTGAAGTGCACTTTAAGGGCTCTTTGAAAGCACTTCAGTGCTATTTAAGAGCATTTTGAGGCACTTTATGGAACTCTGCAGCACTCCAAAGCACTTTAGAGTTTGGAAAGAATTTTGAAGCACTCTAAAGTACTTTGTGACACTTTCAAGCACCATGAAGCACTTTAGTGCACTTTGGAAGCGCTCTGAAATACTGTGAATCACTTTTTAGTGCTTTCATGCACACTGAGATGCACTTTTCTGGCGCTTTCAAGCATTTGCAGGCTCTAAGTGATGAACTTTGAAGCACTTTGAGACACTTATAAAGCATTTCAAATCTTTTGCAAGCACCCAAAATTACTAAGTAAAGCATTGTGACACACTTTCAAGATGTTCTAGCTGATATACCCGAGGTAAATCGAGGAGATGCACCCGATGCACCACATGTGCCCTGCTACCTATTCTCTTTCGAACGACATATTTTCTGTTTGAGGAGATGTGGGTTTCCATTGACCAAAATTGAAACACGATTTCTTTGATTTTGATTGTTAAGGGACTGGTCCTATGCTGTTAACATTGACACGTGTCTAAGGGAAGTGACCCCTCCTCCATATCAGTTTGCAACCAAAAATTGGATCCGTGACATTTCTTCGATGAAGTCCTAATGACTTCACAACATCATTATTGCTCATTGCATTGTCACTCCCATTGACTACATTGAGGCATGCCATGACAGTAGCCCGTTTCAAAAATAGCTCATTGTTTGAACGAGGAGTCTTCACCTCAGACAATGTATGACAAATGTTAGAGAAAATCAGCCTCCCAACTGTCTTTGATGTGGGTTGCAACACTGAGAACATTGGATGATTGAGAAGTTGCTGTAGAATGCTCCATTGAAGGCCCTCAGAAAGCCCGTTTGTTTGATTACGCCAACACTTAGCCAATGCCCTACAAATTTTCTTTGCCTCCTGCTCATCAATGTCACCATCCTCTCGCACTCGTGCCATCCTTTTTTTTCACGTTTCTTTGTTCCCTCTTCTTTGCAGCCCAATAGTTTTGTAGACGCGGCAGAAGATCCCTTGGGATATGCTGTGTAGCAGATAATGGAGGAAGGTAAAGCGGGTTTGTACTGCCATTATGAGTATTATGTGATTCCATGTGGAACGTGCGAGGATGCTATTGACACGACAACGAAGACAATCAAAACAATGCTATAGTATTCAGAGAGAGAGAGAGAGAGAGAGAGAGAGAGAGAGAGAGAGAGAGAGAGAGAGAGAGAGAGAGAGAGAGAGAGAGAGAGAGAGAGAGAGAGAGAGAGAGAGAGAGCACTAAGCCCGCAAGCCTACAGACGCTGCACGAGCTCGACATCAGAGGCTATCGAGAGAGAGAGAGAGAGAGAGGGAGAGAGAGAATGGGCACAAGAGGCTGAGGGACCCGTTGAGGCAGCGCTGCAGAGAGCCCAAAGGAGTGGCGGCAAGAGGAAATTTAAATGCGTAGGCAAATTGCTACTTTAACATTTAGTATTAAAGTGAAATGGAATTTCCAGCCCACCTAAATTCCAACCTCTCACCCAAAAAGATTTTATCTTTCCTTTATATGAAATGAAAATGAATAAACCACCACCCATTTCATCTCCTCCCAAAGGAGTGTCCAAGACACTCCTTTTTGGTACCACCTAAACATGCTACCTAGTCACACTAATCGAAAAACAAAATATGACCGTTACAGCATCAAATAACATCCAAATGTTACAAAACTTCTAGGTCAAGTATATAAGACCTAAGCACACATGCTTATGGTCTTAAATCTCACTTTTGATGAAGTGCAAAAACCATGATTATTAACAGCAGCAGCGAGATTTTGACTTAGTCGTTTCTGACCCTGAATGCATCTAAATGCTTAGCAATGGTGTCCCAATACCCCACCTATGTTTATTTTGTGATTTCCTAGCTTAAATCCTACTTAAGATGGCGATGCCAAAAGCTACAATTGACCATGATATGTTTACATCAATGCGTAGAGCTCTTACCTATGGCTACAACGCAATAAACGGCACTGCAATGTGACAACCGACAAGGGAGTAGGAAGCATGAGAAGGAGAGAAGTGAGCACCATTAGCTTACGCTTTGTATTTCTTATCCAAAAACTTAATAATAACTTTACAAAATTGGCTTTTATACCTTAGCAAAGGTTTCTTTGGTAAAAAACTAATCATCTAGGAGCTCTAACTAAGGATAATTGATATAATCTAGAAACTTATAGCTCCCGCTCATTGATTACAATATCCACTTGGCAAATAGGAGTTACAATATTCTCGATTTATCAAAATAATAAATGTTTTTACAATAAAGCTCCTGAAAATTGTTACATGGGTTAGCTTGCTACTAACATACTCCCCCTCCTCGACTGTGTCGTTCCTTGACACAGTTTCATGGAATGAAATAGTCTTCGGGTCAACAGGTGGCGAGGCGGTCTTTAAGTGCTTGTAGTGCTTTTTGATATTTGATGTGTAATTCTTTCTTAGTGACTTGCAGAAATTGAATGTGACTTTATTTTTGAGTTCTATAGTTGAATATTTGACAAACCTTGCTGTCAGATTGCTGATCACTAGCCCAAAAATCTTTGTATGCCATGTAAAGAATCCTGTGTAAAGCCTCTTCGAATGCCAACATATTGCTTGATGGCAAGAACATACATCTAGCATAGAAGCCCTAGAGGACTTCTTATGAAGGTTGTCCACTCAAATCGTAGCACAAGCCTTTGTTACCTTCCAAGAAGGACATCCATGGGGCTCCTGCTTGCTCAAGCTCCTGAAAAACTTGAATGCATGTGAGCAGCATTCTGCAGATTTTATATAGCATTGCATATGAGAGATCAGAGAGGCTCTTGAAGAAGTTCATGGTGCCCGTTAGGGCTTTCACCATGTATTCCTCAGTTGTTGGTCCTTGCTCTAGAGCTAGCAGTCATGGATAGTTGAGCCAAGTTGGCCTTTTCTTCTTTAATGCTTCATGTGCTTGCCATGTCCTTACCCTTGGTACAGGACAGAATGTCGGGTCTTTTTGGATTGTTGCATGTGCTCTTGTAAACAAAATAAGATACCTTGAGTTTTTGTTGAGCCAATTCTTTCTCCATTTGGGGTGAAGAGCATCTGACCCTTCTTCTTGCATATCCTTCTAAAGTCTCTCTTTTACTTGCAATAGCTCCTCCTTTATCAAAGGGTAGGGAAATGATTGTTGATGCCATTGAGAATTGATTTGGTTGGGAGTGAGCTATGTTACATTGACAGAGTGGAGAACTCTCAACTCCCAGTCCATTGCCTCTTTCCATTCAACATCCACTTCATGAACAATCTGTTCTTTAAGTGTATCTTCTTTAGCTTTAGAAAGATGGACCATTGGCATTTGTTCCTCTTTGGTGATTGGAATTCAGACTACCCTTTTGTTGGCTGTGTTTCCATATCTGCAAAGGAGACTGATGGTATGTCTATATTTGGTTGTTCAGAGGTACCTGCCTCCTCTTGAGATTCCATATGTCCTTCTCTCAACAGCAGCTGGTTGGCTCTCTTCAGATCTTCTATCTCTTTTAGCAAAACTGCTCTTCTCTTTGTACCCGCATTAAGGTGAGGTCCCGTCTTTGTGCCTGTTCCAGCTTCAACTCAAGTTCCAGGTCCTTGTTCCTCTTTTCCAAGGTCTTGTAAACTTCATATGTCCCCTTGAATGAAGCTACGGCAGGGTTTTCTCTTATTTGCTTAAGGAATGCCGCTTGGTCATTGATTCCCTGCTCTAAGTATTGCAAAGAGACATTTGCTACATTTAATTGTACTTGGGGCTTTTTTACTGACTGAGTAGTGCTCAAAAGTTGTTTGTTACTTTAATCGGTTGTTGGTCCTTGCTTTTACATGCATCTGATAGCTTTGTGAGAAGCTCCCCTAAATATTCCATCTCTTTTTGTTGCTTCTCCTTGACACTTTGGTGTTGCTTTGCTTTGTTTTTGAGCTTTTGATTTGTCCTTGAAGATTCTTGATGATGTTCATCCTGTCTTCAAGCTTGTTCTGGAGAGCATCAATTACTTGTTCCAACTCTCGTCTTTAGCCCTATGGCTAAGAGCTGATGTTCGTATCTTCTCGGTCACCATCTGCATTTGCTTTGCATATTCATTTACCTAGATGATAACTTGATTCATTGTTTCCCATTCTTCAAATTCTACCTGAGGCATCTTAGAAGGTCCAACAAATTTGGCTTGCGGCTCTTTAGTCGGTTCATTGGATTCTGCCTGACGTTCTATAGATGCTTCAGCTAATTCTACTTGTGTTGTTGTAGAAGGTCTAGCTTCATCTTTGTCTGTTTCCTTGGGCTGTTCATAACTGACTTCCTCCTCTTGTTTCTCTTTTCCTTTTGCTTCCTCGCCTTCATTGGATTTGACAGTTGGTGAAGGGCTTGGACTAGGCATTGGTTGGTCTTCTTGTTCAGTAGTGGGTGAAGTGGATCTTGGAGACATCTCTCCCTGTTCATGTTGTGGTTCAATTTTTTGTGCAGCTTTTGTTTGTGTTTGTTGCACATCTGACTCTTCTCTTGCCTTTCTTTGCGCTTCTAAAGCCTCATATATCTTTAGGGCTTTGACTTCTGCGTACATTTTCTCAAGCAGATCCTTTGGATCTTCTTAGGGCTTCTTCTCGGGGTTCTTGGTCCTAGGATCCTTAATTTCCCTTGGACTCCATGATTTCGGGTTCTCTCCTGTAGCTTGGTGACTTCTTTCATAAGATTCATTCTCTCTTTCGAACCTTGCTTTTTTTCACTGAGGTTCTTCTTGATGGGCTGTCACTGTTTTCTTCTTCATTTCTTCTCTCCTTGCCCTCTTTTCTTCATTGTTGTCAGAGCTCTCTTCATTGATATGGGCTTCATGCGAGCTTTCTGCTGATTCTTCATCTGCTTTATAGACTCGTTTTTTCTTTGACCTAGTAGCTCATGGAGAGGTTTGAGTTGTAGCTATCCATTTATTCTGATCTGGGGCCGGCGGCAAGTTATTGACCATCCCAATATCATGATATGAAATCCACGTAAGAACTTCTGGAGCTCCCAAATATGCTACTCTTCCTTCCTTCTTTGTGCTCTTGAGTGTCGTGAGCACATACTGAGCATGAAATATTGTATGTCTTGTTGTTGACTTCAACACCTGCGTGAAGGTAGTTGCAACTGCATGATTGGGAGTAGTATATCCTAGTGGTCTCTTTGAGAGGAAGTGGAAGTGTTGGTGGTAAAGACGGGCGAGATCCTCCACTTGCTTGAGAATAAGGTTGGAGAAGGTGGTGGCAGCTATATCCTTGGTGAATGTACCATCTGTCTTCCTATCTCTGGCCCTCATTGTCATTCCTTGAGTTGGCAGCTTTAGTGCTTCAGCCACTATGCCCTTGTTAAAAACCACTTCCACTTTCTGTCCCTGCTGATCCGTGATCTAAGCTGATCCATCCTCCTTGATTGTTGATAATAGTTCATAGGCTCTCTGGAAATATACTTCATACTGCTCTTGATCGTAGAATTCTTGAAGTCCTAACCTTCTGTTGAATTCTTTTGTGGCTAGCTTCACGGCTACATCATAAACTTCTTTGGGTAGCATCTGCAACTCTACCTGATTTCCATCTTCACTCTTGAACCTGTCGGTGAAGAGTGGTGTTGTGTTCTTCAAGCTGTTCTTTTGATAGGTAGGTTACCTTGGCCGTTTTCACTAAACTTGGCTCCAACTGGTATGGTGGAAATTCTTGCAGCTTTTCTTTCTGAGTCATCCTCTTCTTTGCTTTCTCAGCTACTTGCATTGCACCTATTAGGAGAATACAGTTCCTAGTTAGAAAATTCCAAAAATTTTGCTATGAAATTCCCTGTGTGTGAGTTGCTGGCAAATGATGATTATTTTGCTTCAAATCAATTTTGGAGCATGCATAGATGCATAAAAACATGTAAAGATCAAAACCATTCAATCTAGGTGAATTTGCAACCAAAGTAAATAATCGCAATTATTTACAGCAGGGAAATTTTTCCAACTTTTTGCATTTTAACTTCACAGGCTTAAAAAAGATGTGAGTTAGATACTCTGAGTGAAGTGTGGGCTCATTTGAGTACACATGGTGGAAATGGTGTTAGATATAGGCTTCAGACTCTGAAACAGTAGATACGAAGGGATTTTGGATTTTTGTGATCCAAATGTGAGCAAACTTGATTGGCGGGCTTGTCACATCATGTACTTTGGTCCCCATAAGGTCAAAGTTGAAATTTGAACTCATTCTGGTGAAAAAGTAAATAGTTGCGATTATTATTATTTTCATCAAATTGGACCTTTTTTATTGCAAGTTGATTCTAGACATGTTATGGAGTCTCTGTCTGAGATATGGGATGATTTGTATCAAAAAATGTGACAATTAACTCAAAATTTGGACAAAAGAGCCTTTAGTTCATTTTTTGACAAATTTTGAGATTTTCTTGATCTTTTGGGCTCAAATTTGATATGTGGCATGAGATAGATGTGTACAAGTGATAGATGAAGTGACATGATGATCTCCAAGCCAATTGTGCACAAAAGTAAATAATCGCGATTATTAACAACATTCACATTTTTCGCTTGAAAAGATAATTTTCTGACCTACACTTCGGAGTCAGTTAGACTTCATATGTCAAATTTGACATTTTGTAGTCTTTGAGCTCTTTCTTGCTGTTTGAGAGATTGCCTTGACTATTTTCTTGAAATCATCTAGGTACATTGTGTATAGACCTTGTCTATAAGCTGCCCGTGGAGTCAGAATCCAATTCTCACATGTGGCCAAAACCTAGATTATTTACCCTCGACCCTTGCCAAATGGTCATCTAATGTTATGGAAGTGTCCTACTATCTAGGGGCATGCTACAATTAAAGTCTTGTCCAATTCGGTTGAGCTGACAGGCCGCTATGGTTGTTTTTGTGTCGTAGGAATTCGTACACAGCTAAGATTCTAGGTTTTTTTTTTTGTCACCCCAGGAGCATACAATGTCATGGAATGGATGTAAGAACTATGACCACACTACTCCTTGTAAAGTGTTCACAGATGTATGTTTATCAAAGTTAATGAGAAGAAATTTGGACTTTTTTGTTTGTTGATGTGTAAGAGCACTCTAGGTCTACCATATTTTAGATTGTTTGATAAGTTAAATAAAATTTGTAGTCATTTAAAGTGTAAGTTTGTTTTTGTTTGGTAAGATTGTACATGAGAAGACATAATAAAGTATAAGAGATCTTGACGGAATAAGCCTCGATTAGATTCCTACCATGCACTTGTGACACCAGACCTCTCCTTGAACCTTTTGATTTCTATCATTGTGGGAAGTCTAAGGGTGGTCTATTTTCAAATTTTTAGCAATAACTTTTTTTAAAAGGAAATTTTGGTTATTTTAAAGTTTGTACACAGTCTAGGAGTTCATTCTGATTGTTTTCCTTCAGTTTCAATTTTTGATCGAGGGCACTCCTTGGAAGCCACTTTTGAAGGTGTTAGGGTGAGATTTTGAGAAAGTTTTGTATGTAGGAAATGCAGTCCTTAACACAATAAAAAACATTGGTTCTCTGAGTATTTTCAGTTTCCATGGTTTTAATGCCCGTTCGAGCCCGTAGATTAAGGAAAAAGTAAGAAATGTCTGTTTTACATCATTTTTTAAGAAATTGCCAACTTGCACGTTGATTTTTGGAAAATCCGAGTAGGATATGATTTTTTTGCATCACACGATAGTCGAAGAGCGCGACGAGATGAACAAATTTATGTGAGACAAGCCCAGATAGATTCAGAGCCAATTGAACACTAGAAGCATAAAAATAAATCCTGTACTTGTCATTTTAGCGGCAGATACCTAAACCTTGTATCATGCTTATCAACCATTTTTTACTTCCTTGTGTCCATCCCCTGTTCTTGGAAATATCTTGGTCCCTATTTGTGCCTGGATGGGCATTCTACGCGCCGTTGTGGTCCCTCTTGTTGAGGGTCTCTGGGGCTTCAAAATGACAAATAGGGGCTTTGTTTTAATGTATGGCCATGAGATAGAGTTGTAGTGTTTGATGTCCGGAGTATTCACTATGTCAAATTTTCCTATATCATGTCCGTTCACCACAATGGATTGAAAGTAGCCCTTATAGGCCTTACCTACACATGTTTCTGTAACTTTACAAGAATATAAATTCCCTTCTGTTGAACACATGTGCTATGTTACATATACTTTAGTGAACTCGCAAGGTCAAAGGCCTCACAAATTTTGTGCACTCAGAACATTTAGCACTAGAAATCAACCAAACAAGGAGCCAATTTTTACTTCCTTGTGTTTACCTCGTGTTCTTGGAAACGTTTTGGTTAAGCCATTTCTTTGGTATTTAAAACCACATGTGACCCCTATTGTTATAGTATCCGACCAAAGGTTTCTTGATTAGCAGTTATATAGGTTCGAGTGATACATATCTTCTATGTTAACAATGCATGTATCTATAATTTATGTTTACACTTTCTCTATCCAAATGAGCTACATAGTAAAAATCAAATCCGCAATTCAACAATTAAGTTCACAAGGTGATAGCTATTGGTATGATCTTTAACAATACCAAATAAATAGCTACCAATAGCGAATGAATACGGATATTTAAGAAGGTTTGATACCAAAAACTTGTCAACACTACTCAAAAAGGTGGAAACTCAAAGGCTTTATAATATATATGATGAAACAAGAATCAATAATAATTCACCCCTATATATCTACACCTCCATCTCAAGTTGTCATTTCTCTAAGTCAAGCTTGGCATAGGAATAGTATGGAAATAATAACATTTTGGAAAGCAAGAATTTAGCTTTCTCAACTTTTGAAATGTTGCTATTGATATATATTCAACATCCCCAAATGAGGACATCTTGACAAAGGTTATGATCCACTTAATAAGAATAACCATTAGTGATTAAGCTGAAATCAAAATATTGCATGAATTTCTTCATGGTGGAATGATTAAGACTTCAAACTTCAAACATCTTACAGACAAATCAGAATATCCAAAAAAATCAACAATATTTCTCAAATCTGTATGAAACTCCAGTAATCTAAATAAAATACTCTCACTCAGTGCGACACCATTTAACAAAAAGAAATATTTATATTGCATTTATAGAGGAATCCAGCCTCATAAAAATAATTACAAATGGAGACAATGTTGTTGCTGTTAGGCTTCTCTTACGAGTATTTGTCTTTCTCATCTAGAGATTCATATACACGAGTATTTGTGTGTCTATGACACTAGGGAAGATAGTAGTACTATAGGGATGGCTTTTCTAAGAGCTCCTAGAGAGTACCTATTGGTTCAAGATTCTACAAAAATCCTACTATTCTTATCAAAATCTTTTAACACGGTAGTGAAAGGTTCCTCACGGAACAAAAATAGGGTGATTTCCATCTCTGCACATGGTTGCTTGCTCATGTCCTCTCAAAACAAGTTGACTCTGTAAGTAAACAACAGATTATGTGAGCATAAAGTTATAAAGTACAAAATGATATCATTCTAATAATCTAATGACAACTATACAAAGAATAAATTATAAGATAAATCTTTGATGACTCTCCATAGATAACACAACTTACTTACATTGTGAGACTCAATCACATGCTACAAAACTATAGATGGCGCACCAAAGCCATCAACAAAATAGCACCACCCAATGTTATGAGGTGTGAAGCCTAAACATTGAAAGCCATAAAGAGGTTAATTCCCTCCAGCATGATAAACTTAAAGATGGAGATGATCTTAATCTCTGAATGTAAGCTACAAGGGTAGTTTTCTCACCATTCTATCTTTATGTTGGAGATGAATCCTTGCAATGCCCATGCACTATTCACACCTCCTGTTCTTGTGGTATGCAAGTCATGTGAGTTGATGCTTTTTCCACCTTCGGGAGTAGAGGTTTTCATGTAGTGCGAGTGAATGAAAGTAGAAGGAGGAGAATCTTGTTTCATGCTGTAATGGAGGTGAGAGAAGGGAGAGGAGCTAGCTTGGTGTGGAACTATGTGGTGGGCAAGGGGAAGAGATGGGGAAGAAGCTTGCTTGGTGCTACAATGGAGATGGGAGAAAGCTAGTAGAGAGATAATGTTGGACTATAGGGGGTGCATGTGGTTGTTGCAGCCATGGAGAGCTTGGAAAAGGGTTTGTAGAGAGAGAAAATCACTTTTAGCTATAGAATAAGTTTGGAAAGACTTTGGAGGGTAGAAAATGATGTTTTGAAATTTTTTGAAAAAATTTAATTTTTTGGAAATTTTTAGTGCACGTTTTTGACTTTTGGAGGTCAAAAATACCTTTTTGACCATGAAATAGGTTAGGGGACCTTTTAAGGAGGGAAAACTTGAAGTTTGAAATTTTTTGAAATTTTGAAATTTTTAGTGTATTTTTAAATCCGGGCCAAAAAGTGGGGAAAAACAGGTCAAAGTGGTCCCCCCCCCCCCCCCCCCCCCCCCCCCCCCCCCCTCCTTTTCCCCTAGCCACCTCCCTTACCTTCTCACTAGGTAAGAGGCCATTAAGAGGTGTAAGGCTACCTTGTCCCCCTACTTTTTTGAGGGTATAGAGTGTGTCCACCACCCTCTTCCTATTGGCTGGCCTCTAATTAATCTTAATCCCAAAGGGCCCCTAGAGGGTTCATATTTTTCCTAATGTTTTGATCTATTTATTGAAAAAATCAAAGAAAATAATAAAATACACTAAAAAAGAAAATTGAAAAATCAACAATTAAGAAAATAAAAAAAAACTATTTTATTACTTTTTGGTGGATTTTTCCATCTTTAAGCTCCAATATCACAAAAAATTGATGAAAATAAGCAAAAAAGGCTAATTGTGATGCATTTTCTGATAGTATATACATTATTTACACTCATCCAGGAGATGTTATCAGCTGAAATTCCCCTGTTGATGATTTTTAAGGGCATTATAAGGTAATTTTGTAAAACACCACACGTTAACATCCACCTTTTTTTCCTCCCTCTTCAAACATTGCCCTTTATTAATGAAGTCCTTCCACCCCTTCTAGATGGAGTACTCCGGGACAACTGTGTGCATGGGTTGAACAATTGTGTCCTTGCATAGCCGTGGTTGGCTCTATCATGCTTTGAAGGTCAATGCAATTCAAACTAGTATGCGGTATGAGAGTTGGGTATTGAGTAGTTAACTCAAGGGTTTCGGTGGTCGAGGTTTCTTGTTGATGCTTTCTAAATAGTAGATTTTGTATGTGTATGCTCTTTGCCTGACTTTACCATCTGGATGCTTTCACACACTAATTTCCTGAGCTATCGATATCAATGATGACGGTTGCTGAGGTTTAGCTCTCCATTGGTATTTTGGTTTTCCATTGATGAACTGTTGTGGTTGAGTTTTTTGAGATTTAACTTTCCAGTGATTTTTTGGCTTTAGAGTTTGTGGACAAGATAAATGCTCCTTTGGTTTCCAAACCCATCTAGTGCTAGTTTCTCTTTTGAAAGATGTTTTTCTCTGAGTTGTTAGATGTGAAACTTTTTTCAATATGGTAGATGAGTTTTTGGGCACCCAAATTTGAGACGGATTGTCTTTGATTTGTGCTTTTGGTATCCAAATCTTCCTGACTCCTTGCATGATGCTTGTAGCATTTTCTTGTCTAGAGGTTGACGTAGATTGTTTCTTTTGTGGGAGACATTTTTTCCATTCTTCTTTGCTCGGTGCAATTGGAACTAAGAGTTGTCCTCCTTTAAGTGATAGTTTGAGTTGATTGGTGTCCCAATTTGGTACTGCCTTGTATGTCCGCATCCATGAGATTCCAAGAATCATCGTTTCATTGATATGTTCATTTGGTATGCATACAAATTGATGAGGGCATGAAAATCCATTTACTCATATTCAAGTTGACTACTCCCAATGCTGGTGTTGGGTTTTTGTTGTATCCTTTGATAGCAGATATTCTTGATGCTAAAGACTGATTCGTAGGTTTCTTGTAAGTGGAATAACTCACTGCATTCATTCGAGCTCCGGTATCTACTAATGCCATTGTGCTATGACTGTTCAATTGTATTGTGATGCGAAGGTCAATTCCGCTGACACTGCATCATTCTATGATTCCCATAGTCTTTCATGGTTCCAAAATGTTGATGGGAATAGGTGTTTTTTGATTCCTTAAAGCAGCTTTCTTCTTGAGTCTCAAAGTCGAGCTTCCTCTTGAGCTTCATCAATAACTTGTTGTCGCTTAATCTTTCTTTGCTTTGCTGCATGCATTTTCTCTAGCAAATCATTGGTCAGTGGCAAATGATACTTCTTTAAGCGGGGTCCACTAATCCAGTTAGCCATTGGTTCACCATCTATAGTGGAAAACTTAACTGCTCCACTTCGAGATACGTCTTCAATGATAAACGGTCCATTTTCCTTTTTCTTGAATTTGGGAATGTGTTGCTTAAGGGAATAAACTAAAACTAGGTCCCCTTTTTTGAAGATCTTTATGACTAGATGTGAATCAAAAATTTGTTTTTTCTTCTGTTTTGGTGCATAGATGTGAGCTACAGCTGTTAGCATTTTCTCATCAAGCTTTTCTAGATCTTCAAGCCTCTCTGACAATTTAGTCCACTCAAGATCTTTTGCTACTCTTAGTATTGGCAATAGAAATTCTACCGGTAGTATGGAATCAAGACCATAAGAAAGGTTAAAGGGTGAGCATTTAAAGCTGTCTTGAATGAAACTCTATAAGTCCATAGGGTGGCATTTAGATTCATTTCCCAATCAATTCGTCCTGAACTAACCACTTTAGTCAATACCGAGCTAACAATTTTATTCGTTTGCTCAGCTTGTCCATTTGCTTGTGGATGATATGGAGCGGATTTGTTATGGATAACCATAAATTCATTTAGCAGATACTCAATTATCTCATTGAGGAAATGAGTTTCCCTATCACAAAAGCAATATTCCAAGATTAATACACAAAAGCAATATTTCATCTCGATTTATTTTGTATAGACTTCCAGCTAGTAATTGATACATAGCCGATTGCCCAATTAATCCTAGTGTAATAGGAAGTGGTATTTGAGAACCCACTTGAGCTATGGTCATCAATGAAACCATATATTCTGATCAGCAGGGTATCATTTCCACGGAGAACAGATATGCATCTAGTAGATCATCGTCTACCCCTTTTGGTGGTTCTCTCAGAATAATCCTTGATAAATGATTTGCTCTTTGGTGTGTGGTGCCCTTTTTTACAACTACAGTGAAATCAAATTCCAAAAGAATGATGAACCATCTCACTATTCTCCCTGTGTTGCATGAATTGTTGACCAAGTACAATAGACCTTGGTGGTCCAGAAAGAACACAAATTTGTTGGCTAATAGGTAATGTCTATACTTTTTTACGACATATATCATCCCTAATCCCTCTCTTTCGGTGGCTGTATAATTTTTCTCTGCCACATTCAACTGTCTACTAGCATAAGAAATGAAAAAATCAATTTTTTCGTCTCTTGGTTGAGCTAATATACACCCAATGGCAAACTTTGAAGCATCAACATGTATATGAAATATCTTATTCCAATCTGGTGCTTTCAATATTGGGATTGAGTGAGAGCTTTTTTAAGCTTCAAGAAGGATTCTTCACACTCATCACTCCATACAAAGAGTGTAATCAGGCCATACATGGGTTTTGCAATTACAGCATACATAAAAATGAATCGTCTGTAATATCCACAATGTCCCATGAAAGCGTGAACCCCTTTGACTATTGTTGGTCTAGGCAATTCAACAATAACATTAATTTTATCCATATCGGTCCCTATGCCATTTTTTACTATATGTCCAAGAATTTTTCCTTGTCTGCCCATCAAGGTGCACTTTTTAGGATTTAAGAAAATCCTATAAAGTCTACATTTTTTGAATACCTTTTTGATATGTTCAAAATGATCAACCTGGATTGATGAATGTACACATAAATCATCCATATATACTTCCAAGAAATTCCTAAGATATTCTTTGAAAGCATGGCTCATCAATCCATGAGAGCATTAGTTAACCCAAAAGACATAACCCGATAGGCAAAAATACCCCATTTAGTTGCAAAGGCAGTTTTATGATGATCTTTGGGATCAACCAAAAGTTGATTGTACCGTGAAAATCCATCTAGAAAGCTGTAAGATTCTTTTCCTGCAACTCATTTCTATAACATGCTCGGTGATTGGAAGAGGATAGTTATCTCTAATGGTGGCTGCATTCACTTTTTTTAGATTGACACACACTCTTAATTTTCCATTTTTCTTCGGTACCATCACAATTGGAGACACCCAATCTGTGTGTTCAATTTCATAAATGAATTCGGCTTTCTTGAGCTTTTCTATCTCTTCTTTGATCTTTTTGGCAAATGTTTCATTTTAAGTATACGTCCTTTGTCTACTTGGTTTTGCGTCATTTCTCATAGGTATGGTATGTTGACCCTTGAGATCTTTATATACGTCCTTTGTCTACTTGGTTTTGCGTCATTTCTCATAGGTATGGTATGTTGACCCTTGCACCTATCTGCATCAAAAACTGATCTACTAGAAATCGATGACATAGGTCTAGATTTCAAGTTTTTTGTTTCTCTTTTTCTTCTATACCACTTTTGTCTTCTTGTTTTTTGGTTTGGAAAGTCAAGAAAATTTTCCTCTCTTCCTTTCAGGAGTAGTTGTGTTCTCACATATTCTTTGTCTGACCCAGAATCATCAGATGCAACTGAATGTTCTTGAAACTCATCAGTAGCATCATAATAGAGGTCTTAAAAGACTTGTTGAGATTTCAGTAAGTCCTTGGGTTCCTAAACTTTATCTTCAATGTGAATGGTTGAGATCATTTGTATGGGAATTATGTCATAACCATCCTCATTGCAAAATTGAGTAGTCATAGACGTATTCACACATACATCCATTGTTGCCAAAATTTGAGTCCATTCAAATGGCTCAAACAAATGCTCCAAAAAGGGGTTCAAGTACATATGCTTAATTTGTATAATCCCTTTCTAAGATACATTATTCTCGTTTTAAACTCCCATTTTGTGAGGCTCCACACATCCAAATAGGCGTGTCATTGTTTAACCAAGATGGAAGCTTTGATTCAACTGAAGAGACTGAGTCAAATTCTTGAATAGGTGTTTTCATGACATCTCTATAAGTGTAATCTTTCAAATTAATCCTTGTGATTGATCCCACTTGCTTCAAATACATGTAATTGTTTTCCCAATCTTGAATGAGCTATACTTGCCGCATGAATGGCCTTCCCAAGATGATTTCATAGTTAACTTTCTTTCCAAAGTCTACTATAGCAAAAGGATGTTGATATTCCATTCCATAGGAACTAACTATCACTTTTCCAAGCAGTCTTAGGGGTCTTTCTATATGTCCATCAGCCAATAGTAATTTCCTTTGAGTTTGTCTAATGGCTAGTTTTTCCATGATTTCCATACTTCTTTTGTGGTTATGGCTATGCCAGTTCTACTGTCCAGTACTGGCATGGTTTCTACATAATTATATCCCACCGGAAGGGTTGTGTTTCCTTCTTCCCCCTCGTAGTATTTTCCAACTTTGTTCATAGGGATGGATCTAATCTCTTTGTTATCCAATTCATGTTTCAATTTATCCTTTTTTTTTGCAATTAGCCCCATTATCCCCACCTTCTCTAGAGTTTTTTGTAAATCAAACCATAAATATGGTCTGATTTTTAACAGTTCTCCCAAGGTAAGAGTACATTGAATGGGTGTTGATATGATTGAATGGATGTTCTCTACCTCTAGGGTCCGTTCCGCTCTTTTTACCTTAGTAGTTCTACACACTATGGACTCATCTTCGTTGTCTCCAAAGTAAGAGGGTAGTGTTTTTAGAGTCAATGGTTTAGAATTTCCTGATGCTTCAGAGCCGCAATCCCCATACAAGGATTGTATATCATTGTCCATATCAAGAGGTAAATTGTCTAACAAAACTGTTAGGAAATAAGACGTAGCTAAATAGATAATTGAGTAGATTACTTAATGGAGAGAGACAAATTTATATACACGAGATTATAGAGTAGAGAGAGAGAGAGAGTACACACGATATACGTGGTTCACCCAATGTGGGCTACGTCCACGGGAAAGCAGCCACTCAATGGCTTTAGTACTTCAAAACAAAAAGTAGTTTACAAAGGGATTATACCCTTAATGGAGCTCCCGCCTTGCTTCACTCTCACCACCTCACACTCACCTTGTTGCATCAACTTCACACTATGAAATGTGTGTAGAAATGGCCTCCTTTTATAGGCCAAAAGGGCTGCCCTCTCTTATGAGAGACAGCCATGTGTAGCCGCCCTTGTGCGAATAAGTCCAAACCGGACCCTCCAATCCGCCCATGTGTGGCCGCCCTTGAGAAGACAAGTCCGCTTTTGAATTCGGCCACCGGCCATTGACTTCCGACCACCGGCCATCGGCCATTGACTACCGACCACCGGCCAACCGACCGGTTGTTTTCCGACCACTTTCCGGCCGCCGTCCGGCCATAATATTCCGACGAAAAAGAATATTCCGGCGAAAATAAAAGTCTCGGGGGCCTCCGCTCCCGAGGCCTTTAAAGTTGCCCCTGATTCTTGTCCGTGAAAATTTTGGTTTCCGGTGAGTGATTTTCCTTCACGCACGATGGCTTCTCCTCATAATGGGGGCCTTACAAATGTGCGCTTTTACCACAGAAAATTACAAGGGTAAATCAAGCTCCATACTTAACAATCTCCCACTTGGAGACTGATCTCCAAACCAAACCTGTGACTGCTTTCCATTCTGGCTTCTTATCCTTGAATGCCGATTGAAGATGAGCAAAAGCTCAACTTCTCCTTGTTGACCACCTTTGTAAACATGTCTGCAGGATTTTCACTTGTATGCACCTTTCGTAGATTTAGTTGTCCCTCTTCCAAAAGAGTGCGTATGAAGTGATATCTCACCTCAATGTGCTTTGTCCTTGAATGAAAGGCTGAGTTCTTCGCAACATGGATAGCGCTTTGGCTATCACTGTACAAGACACAATTGTCTTGTTTGAATCCAAGCTCTTCTAAGAATCTATGAAGCCACATAATTTCTTTGCTTGCCTCCGTCATTGCTACATACTTTGCTTCCGTGGTAGAAAGTGAAACCACTTTCTGCAGCTTTGAAGCCCAGCTTACTGCTGTGTCTCCAACCGTGAATACATAGCCAGTAGTGCTCCTTTGAGTATCTTTGTCACCTGCCATATCTGCATCAGCATACCCTTCTAGAAAAATATCAGTTCCTCCAAAATACAAAGCATTTTTTGTTGTCCCTTTTAGATACCTAAGTATCCACTTCACAGCTTTCCAATGCTCTTTACCTGGGTTGTCCATGAACCTACTCACAACTCCCACTGCATGTGCAATGTATGGCCTTGTCCAGACCATAGCATACATTAGAGAACCTACCGCTGCATCATATGGAACTTTAGACATATAGGCTATCTCCGCTTGTGTCTTTGGACACATATCCTTCGTTAGTTTAAAATGACCAGCCAAAGGTGTAGAAACTAGTTTTGCATTTTGCATTGCAAACCTTTCTAGTACCTTCTTGATGTAATCTTCTTGAGATAGCTTTATTGTCTTCTTCGTCTTGTCCCTTGATATTTTCATACCAAGTATCCTCTTTGCAACACCTAAATCTTTCATTGAAAAAGATTTGGACAGCTCCTCTTTTAGGTCTTTGATGTCCTGCATGTTAGCACTTGCAATCAACATGTCATCAACATACAACATTAGGATGATGAATTTCCCATCTCCCAAATTCTCCGTGTAGATGCAGTGATCCGAGTTGCATCTTGTGAATCCATGAGCCAACATCCATCGATCAAACTTCAAGTACCATTGTCTTGATGCTTGCTTTAAACCATACAAGCTCTTCTTTAATCTGCAAACCATTTTCTCCTTACCTTTTACTTCATACCCCTTTGGTTGAAGCATGTAGATTTCCTCCTCTAAGTCACCGTAAGGGAATGCCGTATTTACATCCATTTGCTCGAGATTTAGATCATGAGCAGCCACAAGGCTAAGACAAGCCTAATTGAGTTCATTTTTACAACAGGAGAAAATATTTCATTGAAGTCAATACCTTTCTTTTGAGAAAAACCTTTTACCACAAGCCTAGACTTGTACATTTTCTTCCCACCTTCTTCTTCCTTTAGCTTGTACACCCATTTGTTTTGAAGTGCCCGCTTACCTTTAGGCAACTCAACCAACTCCCATGTTTGGTTGCGATGTAGTGAGTCCATCTCCACTTGCATGCTCTTCGTCCATTCTTCTTTGGATTCATGTTGCATAGCTTCTTCATATGATTCCGGCTCTCCAGAATCTGAGATCAAGAGATGGTTGAAGGAAGGAACAAACCTTTCTGGAAGTCTACTTGCTCTTGTAGATCTTCGGGGAATAGGTTGAGGCTCCTCATTTGGTTGACGTTGTTGCACATTGTCACCGTTTGCAGTCCTTGAGTCTTCACCGGCCTCAAGCTCCATGTACTCATCACCTGTTTCTTTTGTTTGTTTTCTTTCCAAGTAATCTTTGTACATATTTTGTTCGTTAAAAATTACATCCCTACTCCTTAAGATTTTACCATCTTCAGGATTCCATAGGCGATACCCAAAGTCTCCTTCTCCATAGCCAATGAAGAAACACTTTTTGGACTTTGCATCTAACTTTGATCTTAGGCTTCTATCTATGTGCATGAAAGCCTCACACCCAAACACTTTGAGAAATGCATAATTCACCGGTTTACCTGTCCATGCCTCTTTTGGAACTCCCCCATCCAATGCCGTTGAGGGTGACCGATTGATTAAGTACACAGACGTACTTACAGCTTCCGCCCAAAGCTCAAGCGGTAGGCCTACATGTAGCCTCATGCTTCGTACTCGTTCCATGATTGTCCTATTCATCCTTTCCGAAATCCCATTTTGTTGAGGTGTCCTTGGGGTTGTCCTTTGCCTTCGAATGCCATTGCTAGCACAAAAGATTTCAAAAGCTTGGCTGCAATATTCGCCTCCATTGTCGGATCTGAGGCATTTACCTTGGTACCTGTTTCATTCTCCACAAAGGCTTTCCACCTTTGAAATATGGAAAATACATCGAATTTATTCTTCATGACATAAACCCATGTTTTTCTAGTCGCATCGTCTATGAATGTTACATAGTACAATGAGCCACCAAGTGATGGTGTACTTGCAGGACCCGAGACATCAGAATGAACCAACTCAAGTTTTTTATTTTTTCTTTCATTTCCTGATTTTTGAAATTTTACCCTCTTTTGTTTACCATAGACACAATCTTCACAGAACTCTAAGTCCACTTCTTTCAAACCTGGTAGAAGCTTCTTTGTTTGAAGGATTTGCATTCCTTTGGCACTCATATGCCCAAGTCGGTAGTGCCACACCGCTTTGTCAACTTCTGTAGTTGCTGCACAAGCTGAAGGTTGCGTGCTAACAGTACACAAGTAAAGTGTACCAACTTTTTCACCCTTGGCAACCACCAAAGATCCCTTTGAGATCTTCCACCGTTTGTTTTTGAATGCAATGTTGTGACCTTCATCGTCCAATTGTCCTGTAGAGATCAAATTTTTGCGAAGAGAAGGAACATGCCTAACATCTTTAATCTTCCATTCATTTCCGTTAGCAGTTTTGACAGAAACTGTACCTTTGCCGACAATCTCACAAGCTTCATCATCTCCCAAGTATACATACCCAAAATTACCTTTGGTGTAGTCTTGGAAATGTTGCTTGTGTGGTGTCGCATGGAATGAAGCCCCGGAATCTACTATCCAGGAATTAGACACATTGTCTAATGAGAGAATTAGAGTATCTTGCTCTACTTTACCTGCCACATTGGCCTTCGATGTTGACTTGTTGTCTTGAGACTCTATCTCCTTCTTCTTCTTGGACCAACAATCCTTCTTGATGTGGCCCTTCTTGCCGCAGTTCCAACATTCAAGAACTGACTTTGTGCGCGACTTGCTCCGCCTTGAGCGATCACGACCCTTTTGGTTTTTGAACCTCTCCTTAAGCCTTCCTCTTGTTTCCATTGATAGTGCGGCACTTGATGATTCTCCTGTGCTTCTCCTTCATATTTCCTCGCTTAGGAGAACACCCACAACATCATCAAACTTAAGAGTATTTGTGCCAGAGATAGAATTACTTACAGCCATCACAAGGCTGTCCCAACTATCCAATAGAGATGATAGTATAAGGAGAGCTCGCACTTCGTCATCGAAATTGATTTTCACTGATCGAAGTTGACTTATGTTTGTGTTAAAGTCATTTAGGTGTTCTACAACTGAACCATTCTCTGCCATCTTTAGATTGAACAAGCGCTTCATAAGAAATACCTTATTGGATGCCGATGGTTTCTCGTAGAAGTCGTCAAGTGACTTCATCAAGTCCTCCGTGGTCTTCATCTCCGAAACATTGAAGGTCACCGTTGACGCCAAGATTAACCGGATTGTTCCCAGTGCCTTTCGATCAAGGACAATCCATGCTTCATCTGCCATTGTTGCGGGCTTCTTCGCAAGACCGCTTAGTGGAAAATAGAGGTCCTTCTGGTAGAGATAGTCTTCAATTTGCATCTTCCAATGTTGGTAGTTTTTGCCGTTGAACTTCTCAATCTTGAGCTTCCCTTCCTCCGCCATAACTCCCACTCAATTCAAGGAATCCTTTCCTTGAGATAATTTAGCTACGAGCAAACCTTGCTCTGATACCAGTTGTTAGGAAATAAGACGTAGCTAAATAGATAATTGAGTAGATTACTTAATGGAGAGAGACAAATTTATATACACGAGATTATAGAGTAGAGAGAGAGAGAGAGAGAGAGAGAGAGAGAGAGAGAGAGAGAGAGAGAGAGAGAGAGAGAGAGAGAGAGTACACACGATATACGTGGTTCACCCAATGTGGGCTACGTCCACGGGAAAGCAGCCACTCAATGGCTTTAGTACTTCAAAACAAGAAGTAGTTTACAAAGGGATTATACCCTTAATGGAGCTCCCGCCTTGCTTCACTCTCACCACCTCACACTCACCTTGTTGCATCAACTTCACACTATGAAATGTGTGTAGAAATGGCCTCCTTTTATAGGCCAAAAGGGCTGCCCTCTCTTATGAGAGACAGCCATGTGTAGCCGCCCTTGTGCGAATAAGTCCAAATCGGACCCTCCAATCCGCCCATGTGTGGCCGCCCTTGAGAAGACAAGTCCGCTTTTGAATTCGGCCACCGGCCACCGGCCATTGACTTCCGACCATTGGCCATCGGCCATTGACTACCGGCCACCGGCCAACCGACCGGTTGTTTTCCGATCACTTTCCGGCTGCCGGCCGGCCATAATATTCCGGCGAAAAAGAATATTCCGGCGAAAATAAAAAGGCCTCGGGGGCCTCCGCCCCCGAGGCCTTTAAAGTTGCCCCTAATTCTTGTCCGTGAAAATTTTGGTTTCCGGTGAGTGATTTTCTTCACGCACGATGGCTTCTCCTCATAATGGGGGCCTTACAAATGTGCGCTTTTACCACAGAAAATTACAAGGGTAAATCAGGCTCCATACTTAACAAAAACTTCCTCTATAGGAGCTGATCTCAAAGTTATGCTTCCATCATTAATCTCTCTTACTTTTTCTCATAAATGTCATGGCCAGTCTTCTTCCATGAACGGAATACTAAAGCATCTTCACAATCATGCATTATGAGTTTTGGCTCTTTAGTTTCAAGGTGGGGTTCTACCACCACTTTGGATTTCTCTTTATTGGTTTCTACCACCACAAGCTCCTCGGATTTTGCTATACTCTCAAGCTTGGTTTTTTATTTTTCCAACATCTCTTGAGTAGTTCTTACCAAATTTTGATAAGCTTCAAGCTTAGCTGATTCCATATCTGGAGAAGGATAGTTTTTGCATTTGTTTTCCATGTTTTGGCCTACTTTAAGCCCCGCTTGGAAAGCTTCCAAGGCTGCATTGATTGGCTCAAAAATTTTGTCTACCAAAATTGAACCTCCAAATTTCATTGTGATTTCCTTGATTTCACTCCCCATTTCTTCACTTTTTCCCGGGAGAGTTTCTTGGCTTTTTCCTCAATTTCATCCTTTTGTTTATGTTTTCTCATCTCATACCCTTGACTTCTTGTTTTCTTGGTCTTTTGAAAGGAATTTTTAGTATTCTCTAATTCTTCAGGAGGAGTTATGTTTCTTTTTCTTAGCTTGGGCTCTAGTGATCACCTTGATTGGAACAATAGGTTCACATTCCAAAGAGCTACCAGGCATCACTTGGACTACATTCACCACTGCTTTCCCTTTGTTTAACGGATTTTTTTGGACAGTCTTTAGGGAAGTGTCCACCCTTTTTGCAACATTATGTACATAAATCTTCAACTGGCTTAATTGTCTTGTCAGGTTCTAGGTATTCATTTTTTCAATGATCATTTGCAACACAATTATAGCAGTTTCCAATCCTTGGCTTAATCATGGGTCTTACCATTGGAGGTCTAACACCTTGATTAGCTACAAAGTACATCGGTGTAAGCTCTAGTGTAGCATAAGTCACAGGTTCTTCCATTGAAGGTGGATGTGAATTATATCACTCCCCTTATATGATTAATGTAGATGGGCTAGGCTCAACATAAGGTGTAACAGGCACTAGTGCTTGTTCATCCATGACTCCTTCTGAATGCATGTACTTTATAGGCACTTCATTATGTCCAGGATATGGAGGTTGTTGACCCAACACTGGTTGTGGTCTTTTCATACCCATCGGTGGTCTTTGTGTTGGGGCCATATTAGGTTGATATCTGTACATTGGTTGTCCTTGTGGCCTCATATGCACATATTAAACATTTTCATTGTACTTTGGTCGGTAAAAGCACTCGTTAGTCTCATGGTTTGTCCATTTATCCTCAATAGCACACCATTTTTGCAGCGTAATTGGTTGTCCCTATTGAGGTATCCCTTGCCCTGGTCCTCTCATAGGTGCTTTTTGCATATTATTCATCATTTTGTTCAACCTTTTGAGCATGTATTCTATGGCTATAAGTGATGCTGCTGCAGTCTTTCCCACTTGTGTTGGTTTTGTGGATGTTTTTTTCTCACTCTGAGTATCCTGATGGACATCTTCTTCATTGCAAATATCACAATTGTCTCCCAAGTCAGTAGTATCTGATACACACTCTTCTAGGGTCAAATGCTTCTTGCTATATAGTATAGCATGAAGTTCTTTGTTTAGCAATCCCTCTAGGAACAATGAAACTAACCTTTCTTCTACTAGTATTTCTAATTCTGGGCATCTTACAATGTATTGTTTCATCTTAGTTGCACAATCCCTAACAGACTCACCTTGTTTCTGTTTGAAGTTATAGATTTGAGCTACCGTATTATGTTTGATCCCAATTTTGGAACATGCAGCTACAAATCCGTGAGCTATTGTATTCAATCCATGATTGACCTTGGTGGAATGTTTTGGAACCATGTCAAAGCTTTCCCTTCTAATGTCATTTCAAATCCCTCAAATTGAGTGTGGAAATCAAATATGATTTTTTTCTCTTAGCACTTGATTGAAGCTAGCTAAGTGGTCATATGGATCCCCAAATCCAATGTATTTTCTGAACCATTTTTGAAAATCAGCTGGTCTGACATGTCTATTGGGCTCGACTCCAACTCTTCTGGCAATTGTTCCTGTCTTGAGTCCTTCAAACCAATCTATTGGAAAAAGTGACTCATGTAGCCCTAGACTGCTGGCTTTGATGTCACTCGGTTTTCTTCGTGATGAGGTGGGTTTGGGTTTTTTAACATTGATCTTAAAAGATCTTTCACGGAGTTCTTCTCTTGGAATAGGATCAGGTCCTTGCCCCAACATCCAATCTCTTATAAAGTACCCTTGGTATCTGGTATGTTCTACCTCCTCTTCAAGACTCATCATAACAAAGTAATTGTTATAACAATCCCTAAATAGGTAAGGTGGTAGATCAGCTGAACCCTTGTCTTTGATTTTGAAGATAAATGATCTTCATGGGTGTTAACTACCTTGGTTTGGCATGAGAGGTTCATAAAAGATCCTTCACGTTCCTATTCTCCCAACAATAGACTCCAATCCTAAGATTATCTGTGCTAAGCCATTTCAAAGGTTTCAGATCAACTTGATCATATCCCTCGAATTCTAAAGTCGATGGACAGACTTCTTCTAAGATAGTGCCCAAGTGATCACCTTGATTCACGCTCTCTTTGGTCGATACCCTAGTAGAGGTCTCTCCAATATGCCTTGATTTGCTAGTATACGACCAGATCTAAGGTTCATATAGACTTGTTAAGCCCTAGATAGAGTACTTATTGACTTGAATTCAACTCCTGTTAAGCTCTCAATTCTTTGCCTGCAACTTGGTTCCTGTGTCAGTTTTAACCAAACTATCTATTTTCTCTCAAAGACTATACAATTTTTGCTAACTATTGTGATTGGTCTATTTATATCACCTCAATATGAGCTAAGTGAGTCATCAAATAAGACTTTCAGATTCTAACCTTGCAAAGAGCTAAATGACTAATCTGCAACCTGAAACTGAGTTAACATGTATCAATTTGGATCCGATGGAACCCAAACTTGACCAGTGGCCTTGTATTATGTTGTTCTAACACTATACAAGCTCAAAAGTCCAAAATCTTGTCTCTAGGGCTCAAAAGTTAATAATTTGATTATTTACCTTTCTCAAATTTTCTCACTTTTTAGGTTTGTTTTGCCATATAAACACCTGGTTGAAGTCTTTGGACAAGTTTTACCAAATTTAAACAAAATTTGCGCAAGTTATCAACTGTTTAGTGTCCGCAAACTCAGTTTTCAAAAATCTGACTTAAGTCTCACATTTGTGATCCAAATTTTACCAATTTTGATATGTGGAGTCTACTTGATATGCTTGACCTTGTGGTAGACTCAGTTGTGCAAAAATTCTAATTCTGGAGCAGATGTAAATAATCACAATTATTTACTTCTGGGATCTTTTGGCAACTTTTTGCCAAATTGTAGATACAAACAGGTAAAGCAACTCAATTTAAGCTTCCTAGCCAAGTTTCACCGAGTTTAGATAAACTCTGCTCAATTTGTTAACAGTTTTGTGTCTGCAGACTGACTTTACAAATTTGGCCACAATTTTCATTTTAAAGATCCAAATCTTACCAAATTTTCTATGAGTGCTCAATACAATATGATAGAACTTGTGCTATGCTTGATTGGCCAAAAAAGTTTGAAAATTGGGCAAAAGTAAATAATTGTGATTATTTACTTCTGACAAATTTTAGCATATTTTTTTTATCATCTGAGCATACACACATGTTAAACACTTCAAACTAAGCCTCTGAGTCAAATTTCACTACATTTGAGCAAGATTTATCAATTCAAACTCAAATTCTCGACAATCAGTACAAATTTTAATTTTTATCAAGTTTTTGGTATGTTTTGTGATCCAAAGTTTATGAGCCTTCACAAAAAATGTTTGTAATCATGCATAGAGTCTTTGCTATCAACCTTGGTCAATTTTGAGCTGAAAGTAAGTAATTGCAAAAAGTCAGAGTTTTTACAAACTCTTGAAAATTTATCTCAAATGCATCTTTAAGCTGACCCACTGTCTCATACAACTTTTATGAGCATAATCTCCGGTCGGGTCAATGGTTGACAGTCTTTTGGTGTTGTTTCAAGCCGTAGGCTTGCAATTATGCAAATTCACATAAACAACTCACAGATGATTCTTTTGGAGTGAGCAATGATTTGAGATCCCACCTCGGATTCTACTTACCCTACTCTTAGGTTCTTCTGCAATTGGGTTGTGGAAGGTGTCCACAAACATTTGTTTTCTTATTTTATAGTTTTCAAAGCCTTGATCTTAAGACTTGTCTTGTCCATCAATCATTCTCAAAATCCTAACCTAATCCTACAATCCTACAAGGTACCTAGCAAGTACAATCTACTCCCATACTACCTCTACACACAACAAAAGACAACACCCTTAAGCTATGCGGTTTTAAAGAGAAAGTTTTACTCTAGGTGATCCTAGAGGTAGTTAAAGGACAACTACACAAGACGCTCTTGTTTCTCCCTAGTTTAGGTCTATTTGTCCCCGGCAGCGGTGCCAAATGTGGATGGGTTTCCTAACCTCACTCTTATCTTATTGCAGACATAACAAGAACCACAAACATAATTGTCAATCCATGGGACGAAGATGACTCAACTAGTGCATAGAGGCTACAAGAGGGTGTCAATATTTTGGAAAACAACAAAAAACTTGCATCTAACACAAGCTACACTCAAATGACCTATGTCATCAAAAGCTAGTCTCTACTCGGCAAACAAAACATGACCGTTACAGCATCAAACGACACCCGAATGTTACGAAACTTCTAGGACAAGTATATAAGACCTAAGCGCACATGCTTATAGTCTCAAATCTCACTTTTGATGAAATGCAAAAAATGTGATTATTAACAGCAGTGAGATTTTGACCTAGTCGTTTTGACCCCAAATGCATCTAAATACTTAGCAATGATGCCCCAATACCTTGCCTATGCTTATTTTGTGATTTTCTAGCCTAAATTCATGCTTATGATGAAATTAGGTTGCGGGTTGGCGATGCCAAAAGCTAAGATTTACCATGATATGTTTATGTCAATGCATAGAGCTCTTACTTGTGGTTGCAACGCAATAGACGACATTGCAATGTGAAAACCGACAAGGGAGTAGAAAGCATGAGAAGGAGAGAAGTGAACGCCATTAGCTCACACTGTGTATTTATTATCCAAAAACTTAATAATAACTTTATAAAATTGGCTTTTATACCTTAGCCAAGGTTTCTTTGGTCAAAAACTAATCATCTGGGAGCTCTAACTAAGGATAAATTGATACAATTTGGAAGCTTATCGCTCTGGCTCATAGATTACAATATCCACTTGGCAAATAGGAGTTACAATATTCTCGATTTATGAAAAGAATAAGTGTTTTTATAATAAAGCTCTCAAAAAATGTTACATGGGTTAGCTTGCTGTTGCTAATATCATCGACATACCTGAAGAATCAACAAAAGTTGTTTCAAAGAAGCTGACTCCAACAAAAGCGTAAATAAAAGAAAATGAAGGAGAAAATTTTCCAAGTTCAATGTCAAATGTTTAACAAAAAGAATATCAAGAGACAAACAAAGATAAGGAAGAAGGCTGATTGTCTTCTACGAAGATCAAATTCACATATGTGGAGAAATAGAACTCACAATCACATGTTCAACAGTGATAGATCCAAAAGCAAAAAAAAATCTAATGTCTTATGGCACATGGATAATGATAGGAAAGCTGTCAATCAAAGAGCTACAAGAAACAGTGTACACAAGTTCAAAAATGTCGATTCTTAACTTTAGCATGGCAGAAGCCATACCAAGTTGAGTACTGAGGAGTTCAAGGATAATTTCCACATAATCAACTCCCATCACATCAAGAAGAGTCTAATCTTGACAGAAAGCTGGAGGAACATCTTCTTTCAAAAACAACCAAAAGCTTTGAAAACGACAATAGTAACAGTCTATGAAGCTTCTTAAATCTATGCAAAGACAAAATCACCAACCATCACGAAAAAAGGTAAAGCTAAGCCAAATACTAAAGAAGATCAACCTCGCAAGATGACTTTATCTTTGACGAACCTCCATCAAACTTTCTATGTAGCCTCTAGCCTCTACATCAAGAGGCACACCATCGACTATGCAATGGAAACTAAAGCAAAAACTCTATTAACGAGACCTAAATCTTCAAGAACTTTTAGAATTGGGTTTCTAGATTTGAACACGTACATCCAAGTTTCCACTTAAAATACACGGATGACCGAAGGGACGCCCACTAGCCAGACACGTAGCCGGACACCACATTTGTATTGTATTATTTTTTGAGCTAGTGTATTGATACTCTGTGTAAATTCTGTGTAAATTCTGATTCTAAAGTAGCAAGTCGATTCCCTTAGTTGTAATGTTGTCATGATATTTGTAAAGGTCCACATGAGCTGGCCACTGGCCATTTAGAAAGACCTAGGTATAAAGATCAATAAATTTAATGTGAAATGGGACTTATCTTTGGAAGAGAAAGACCTCTACTATATGTACACTCAAGCTACTAAGCTGATCCAACTTGTAATCAACTTATCTAATGATTGGATGATCCAATTTCAACTCCAAAAATTGCATTGTGTTCCTCTCTCTTTGCTCTTTCATTCAAGTGTAAGCATTGTTACTTTTGTTGAGGTTCACGACTACGCGTTAGTGAGCCTAATCTTAATATTTGAGTTCTTAAATAATTTTTTTTATGTTTTGACCATAGGAGAGCTTTCCTAGACCATAGGGAGACCTTTTTGGATAGTTTTGTTGTAGTTTTCATGACCTTTTTCATGATGGATCCCGATTTTGGTAGCTTGTCAAACTACGACCAGGTTTGGTAGGATAGTGTCCCTAAGTGTCCATAATTTTCTTTGCATTTCAACTTCGTTTGAGTGCCAAAATGGTGTGATGGCCTAGAACGGTGAGAAAGGACATAGGCAATTTTTTTAATCATTGAGTGGTGGTTTGCTTGTGGAGTTTTTGTGTTAGCTTGATAGGTTCACTTATTGAGATTGACAACTTCAAAGAGCCTTCGTGCCCCATCCGAGTCACTTCCCTGAGTATTGACATTATATGAGTGCCACAAAGCTATTCTACAGACGTCCATCGCAGAAACCCGCTAATAGTGAGTCCAAATGAATCCAAAATGGATCCTAAAACCCTCCAAAAGTGAGAAGGATAATGAAATATTGGAATGGGAGCTAAGGTGTTGTTATCCATGCTTGCCAATCTAAAGTTATGTGGAGATAAGGGATGTGGTCCACAAGCCCCCTATGTAAAAGAGAAGGTGAGAGGAGTAGCTCTAAAAATTAGAAAACTGCTTTTATACGACCTAGGGTGAGTATTTTTTGAATTTTTTAAAAAAGTGAAACAAGCCCACATAGCTTATCCAAAACGATGAGATGAACAACTTTGTACTTCAGAGTTTTTCCATTTGACGATTGCAAGAAACTTTTGTCTCCCTATCTCAAGAACCTCCATGCAATCCTCAGCCAAAATGAAATTCTTCATGGTCTTGTCAAGCCTTGTTGTCTTCTCTCTCTCTCTCTCTCTCTCACTCACACACACACACACACACACACACACACACACACACACACACACACACACACACACACACACACAAGCCTCTATAGCTATGGCTCCTCAAGCTTATATATAATTAACTATGCAAGTTACTACTTCTTAATGCTTACATATCTTCTTTTCATTTTGACTCTTGTTTAATCCCCACATATCCTATCACCCGCAAGTATCATGAAGCAATAGATACACTTTTTACATCCTCTAGCATCAGAGTATACTAAGGCTACATATCCTTCCAAAATATGGTCATTTAACTTGGTGCCTCATTCATACTCTTGGAAGTGATACCTCCTTTGTCCATGATGGTTTAATGGTTTCCTGCATGCTGGTCAGCTATAATGTTGAGCGAACGGTCAAAAGAGGTTTCGATCTTACTATCCTCTTCTAAGGTGAGTGCAAGGGGATCTAATCCTACTTGATTGACGCTCTCTTCCATGGACACTAGGCTAACTTGGTCACCTCTTGCTCTAGGGTCTCTTTGTAAATAGTTTCCTGACCTTAAATACATGAATTCATAGAAAAAATTTGTTTACAAACCCAACCTCTTACCTAGTAGGTTGGCTAGCGGTCTTTTGTGTCATCACCTAGATGCTCCGGATACCTCTCCACCATTTGAGTGTGCTTGTTGCAACTACACAAGAATTTGACGAAATGTACTAAATTTGGTAAACAACTACGCGTACAGTCTCTAACTTTCATGGAGTGCTTGACTATGATTCTGGTGTCTATTTTTTTTAGTAAGGCGTCAAAAGACATCTCTCAATATGATCTAAGTCCTAGGACTACTACAAACAGTGTTTGGAATAGGTGGCAGCGGTTGCGGTCACTGCTGGAGGTGATTACGGTCACTTGCACCGATTGCGGTCACTGGCACCTGAGAGTTTTATCAAATCTGGCACTTCCAGCTGACAGTCTATCCTTTTTGGGATCTTCTAGCACCTTTCTCGACATACAAATTTGGGGTTTGATCTGTCAAAATGCCAAAAATAACTTCAAGGTACTCACTTGGACACCTTGGGCCCTTTCTCTCAGTTTATAGGCCTTTTTGACTTGGAAAAGTGGGTTTGGGATACACGAGGAAACTTGTGGGTATGGTATGATCCAAATTGAAGGTCTTTTCCCTATCTGAATTGAATGTGGGAGGTATATCTAGGATCCTTGGGCTGGTAGGAATCAATTGGTACCACTTTTGCCATATTTGGGATCCTTGGATTGCTAGGAATCAATTGGCACCACTTTCGCGTGATTCAAACATGTATGGTAGTGACCGCGGTTGGTGCCACTTGGTTACTTTTGAAGGTTTGATGCTTCTACAGCTAGGGCCCTTTTTGTGGAGTCTTTTGTCCTTATGTTGGTCCTGAATTGATGAGATTTGGTTAGTCTAGTGACACAAAAACAACTTTGGCCACTTATGGACAATTTTTGCTTGGTCTGGTAATTTGTAGATCTTCTAGACTTGAAGAAGGTGGATTCTTGTTGTACAAGGGTTCTGATGATAGGCTCTATCTGTGAAAATGGGTCAAATGGCAATGATCACAATCATTGAAAACTGAAGAATTTTGGAATTTTGACAACTCCAACTGATAGCTTAGCCTCTATAGAGTCTCTCAAGTCTATGCACACCCTGTTTGGATCGGTTTTGACCTGTAAACAAGCCAAAAATGCTCTAAAAAGATCCTAACTTGGGGGTTTTACTCAAATTTTGGGTCTTTTTTGAAAAGGTGCAAGTGGATACACACTATACACACAGTAGACAACCTGAAAAACCTATGGGAAAGGTTAGCCCCTAAAAATGGGCAAATGGCAGCAATCAACCATGGTTGGTGCCAAATATTAAAACCTGGTGACTAGCTTGGTCTCTGGTGAATCCCTACCTCTTGGGCTTTCCAAAACCACCCTTCAATACTTAATTGGACACTTTTTTAAAGCATAGCTAAGGTTTCCGTCTTTACTTTGTCAAAAACGCACAAGTCGACCTAAATCAAAAACTACAAATCCAAAAGCAGCCAAAAATTCAAATCTTTTTTCAAATGCATAGGCAAGTGTATAAACAAGAACTCCTCAAATGGGCACTGTTATTCTTAAGTTTCTCACACTTCATGTTTTTTGTTTCTTTATGGTATCAAAGAGATGTGATATGGTCACCAAGGCGACTTTTGTGCTCTCATGCAACACCAAGACTAATTTTCTACTTCACTCTACTCCTAAAACAAAAATGAAAGCAAATGATGTACAAAATTGAAATTAAAACAAGTATGAAGGTGAGAAAAAATGACGCAATAGAAAGATGTCCATAGCCACCAAACACCAACTTACAGCAATCAACAAACCTAACCCTAACACTCAAGCATGGACTCTATGCCAAAGCACAAAATCAATCACTAGAGTTTCGTAACATAAAGGCATGCCAAAGGAGAACGCACGGCTCCTTGGTCTACCTGAGAAATCAGCAAGCCTCACTGACTCTCCCTAAGTAGGATATAAACAAAACAAAAATTGTAACACTCGGGCACTGGGTAAAGAAGAACCTCACCGTGACCTCCTCCGTTAGTGTAAGTCCTACATCCTAGGCAATGGCGCCAATGTTGGCGGATCACAGCGATCGGATGATGTAGCATAGCTAGAACTCAAACCAACACAAATATTTCAATCCGAGGTCGTAGCTGACCCGACTAGTGCATGGATCAAATGCAAAGTCCTAAATGACAATGCATTGAGGAGAGAGGAATCATGAGCGTGTAAGATGAGGAAATAGCCAAAATGCCTAAGTCTCTTGTGAGGTCTAACTAACACTCAAATGGTCGTAATGATGTCAAATGAAGCCCAAACAACATGAAACTTAAGATATGAGGCCTCTATACTATAGGCAATAGGTTCCAAACAACAAAACCTACAAAAGTCACCGCCGTTAGGTAGGTGAGAAACCACAATTGTTGCCACACCCAACCTCAACCAAAAATGAGAAATGAGAAGTCGTTTGTCTTCCCCTAAGGCCTACTTACCTCTATCTATCCATGTTTAGTTTCATAAAAAAACATCATCCATCACTCACACACTCATTTTTGAAAAAACACAACAAAAATTGACAGGCTAAGTGAGTGCAACAAAAAACCATCACCTATTTAAGTAGGTTGCATATCTACGTGTGGTTTTTGGCTTCAACCCTTGATCTTTGCATTGAGATCAGCCAAGCACAACTATAAAATATCCACCAAATCTTGGTACGTAGGAATCGATATTCTATAGTCTTCACAGGGATTCTCAATAGGCAAGGCTTCATGTCGATATGAGAGAGAGAGAGAGAGAGAGAGAGAGAGAGAGAGAGAGAGAGAGAGAGAGAGAGAGAGAGAGAGAGAGAGAGAGAGAGAGAGAGAGAGAGAGAGAGAGAGAGAGGTGATTATGTAGGGAAGGATCTGCAATCAAAGTTGAGAATGCAGAGGGAAATGACTAAGAGAGTATACTAGGAAAAAACCAAGGAAAAGATATGAAAGTGAATATCTTAGGTAAAAGTAGGGAAGGACCTGATATTGGAGGAGATTAATAAAGACATTAATAATTGTTCAAGCATCCACTCAACTCAACCAAGGGGGAGGGTCGTTAAACCCCCAAGTCTCAAAATTATCAGCTCCATCATATCATGGCATAGAGAACAAAAAAGGCATCCATCACATATTGAGGACATAATATGGAAAAGGATTATGGTAATTTCCCACAAGACAATAAAACTATCCCCTTCATTATGCTTAGCATAAGCCAAATTCATTGGTGGAGGGAAGTATCATGTCGAGACTCTTGGAAAACACCCATACAACAATATAACCCCCAAGTCCATCATGCATAGGCTAGCCACTTCTAATGAGGAGAGAGAAGGGTAATTATAGTAAGGTCAATTGAAGAATATAGCAGGAAAAAGAAATCATAGCCAAGTCTAATGACCAAATGTGTGTGTACAACCACCAAGCCCCAAGTGGAGTGGTGAAATCTGTTTAAGATGAATCTAAGAAGATATAAAATCACCATAAAGAAAAGTTATCTATATCAATCATCCTCTTGATAGAAACCCATGAGCATCATCAAGATTAGCATAAGTCAAATTCTCCTATTGAGGACAGTACAAGGTAACCATATGGTATTTTCTCATAAAACCATAGGGAGGCACATACAATCAAAAAATGAGCTCTAGCTAAACATAGGTAAAATACTACAGAGTGTGTGTGTGCGCGCTACGGATGAATCATTCACATCCAAGTATGGTGACCAAAAGCAAGTGTGTGTGTGTGTGTGTGTGTGTGTTCCCAACTAGACCCATGCACACTCAGTCTATGAGGTAGTAGGCCCATAAAGTTGGGCCTACTACCTCATCAAAGTAATGAGAGTATGGCCTTAGTTCGCGGCCATTCCTTAATAAGAGCTTGAGTAATTGTATTTATTATTTTAGGTTTGAGAAACACTTTGTGTCTAAATTTGTTTATAAGTTTAGAGATTTCAAAAACTATAAAGGAATTACTAGACGAGTACATGATAAGGTAAATAATGCCCAAAAAAGTATTAAGAGCATTTTTATAGGTTTTATCACTTTTTTCTTCAACAAATTCAATAGTAGTGAATTTAAACTTCTCATGTTTCCAACTATATCTTGTCATTAAGTCACTTGTTTTTATGGATTACATGTAGTTTTTTGTTTAGTAGCATAATGATATTCTAATTCTGTTAGAATTAGATTTAGACATTTAATCATACAATTTATAATTTCTATATAAATTCCATTTGACATACCATCAAAATTTATGTTTGTGTGCTTTGTAAGTAAGCATTTTTTTATAAATTTCATTTGACGTATCTGAAATCCATCAATATATATGTTTCTGTGTTTTGTAAGTAGGAAAAAGCACAAGTAGTTTTTTATTATCGAGATTGTAACCAAGTTCTTGAAGTTGTGTTATAAGTAGGGACCAAGTTTCATTAGGTTTGAGGAGAGTAATGGAGAATTTATCTCCATTCAATCTTTTCAGTGCACCCAATTGTGTAATTGTTTAAAGATAATTGTGGTTGTATTCCAGCTTTTCGAGTTCAACAATAAAAAAGTTTGCAAAAAGATTTGTAATTTTTGTAAGTATATTTGGAGTATACCATACGATATTAGTGCTAAGCCAGACTTGTTTTGATTGCAAATTTTGTTAGAGAAGGAATGGACAAGTAGTTGAGAGAGGGTATGGTGCACCTCTGACTCCAGGTGGAGTTTATTAACCAAGTTAATTAAACATTTAAGTAGGGCAACAAATGCTAAATAAGGGTTGAATAGAGGACAAGAAATATGATTCAATCCTTTGTTAAGCAATGCTCAAATTTCATGGTCCTCACAAATGTTTAGATGAAGTACAAACATAAGATCCAAATTCTTTGAACTGAGTGGTAAAGTTAGTAAAATAAAGGTAGTGACAAGTAGGAGAGGTGTTGTGTCTTGAAAAATCCGTACTATAAAATCAAATTTTTAGTGGTTCTTATATGTACTTCCAACCAATCATGGCATAATGAAGCAAAGGAGTATTACCAAAGTCTTAATGAGAATTTTGCAAAAAAAAAAAAGATTTGGGTCAGTACAATTCCAAAATTTTGTTCACAAAATGGCAATCAACAAAAATATGGATCCCATCCTCCTTCATACTACATAGGATCTTCCTTCTAGCTAGGATGGTAACTACCTTAAAATATTACATATCAAAAATATGTTTTAGAGGTAGATTTTTGGCTCTCCCTCTACTAGTGTAGCTTTTAGATTTCCCTCTGCCAAAGTTAGAGTTGGAAGCAATAGAGGGGTTACAAAAGATAAGAGAGTTAGGAGTGTTAGTCAGATAAAAAGGTTGTTTGAGGGATGGGGTAGTTTCTTCCTCCATGTTGGGTTTAAGCAAACTAAGTAGATTTTTTATTCTTTTTTTATTCCCATAGAATGTCAAAAATGTTCAAAACCCTAAACCCTAAAGCCGCGGGAAGCGTGTCCGAGTGCAAGTGCGAGAGCAAAGAGAGATAGAGAGAGAGACCTGCTTTGGGTGGAGCGCACATCAATGTTATCCTGTTGCAACTCCTTATATTGTTGCAATCACGCACACTTGCAATCTTATCCGGTATGTTGTCTGTTGGAATGCACTGATTGTGGGTGGTGCACAAGATGTTGACGCGGCCAAAATAATTTATGATGATATTGTTAGCCACTGGTTGTTGAGAGAGATGACATAGTGCTTGCCACTACCTTGGTCGGCATATATGCCAGATGTGGTGCACTTTATAAAGCACAAAAATTGCTTGAGGAGCTTCTTGTATGGGATGTCGTGTCTTGGAATGCACTGATTGCGGGATATGCCCAACTTGGGTAGGGCCAAAAAGTTATGGGCTGTTTTCGGCGGATGGGAAGCGAGGATGCCTCTCCAGATGCAATCACATATGCTTGGCACAGTCTTGGACATGTATGCCAAATGTGGTACACTTTATAAAGCACAAAAAATGCTTGAGGAGCTTGCTATCCGAGATGTCGTCTTTTGGAATGCACTGAATGCGAGATATGTCCAACTTGTGTAGGGCCAAGAAGCTGTGTGCTATTTTTGGCAGATGCAAACCAAGGGTGTCTCTCCAAATGCAATCACATACGGTTGCATGTTGAATGCAAGGGTCACAATGAGGAAGTTCTGAGCTGTGTTCAACAGATGTAGAGGGAGAACTTCTCTCCAAATGCAATCACACAGACTTGCAATGCTATCCAGGATGTCGGCTCCACGAATGCAATGATTGTGGGTGGTGCCCAAGATGCTGACATGGCCAAAAGAATTCATGATAATATTGTTAGTTAGTGGTTATATAGAGAGACAACATCGTGCTTGGCACTTCTTTGGCCGGCATGTATGATAGATGTGATGCACTTCATAAAGCACAAAAATTACTTGAGGAGATTCCTGTCCGGAATGTCTTCTCTTGGAATGCACTAATTGCGGGATACGCCGAACTTGGGCAAGGCCAAGAAACTCTTGGGCTGTTTGCGACAAATGTCAAGCGAGCAGGCGTCTGTAGATGCAATCACATATGCTTGGCACTACCTTGGCTGACATGTATGCGCACTTCATAAAGCACAGAAAGTGCTTTAGGAGATTGTTGTCCGGGATGTCGTCTCTTGGAATGCACTGATTGCGGATGTGAAGCAAGGGTGTCTCTCTAGATGCAATCACATTCTCTTGCATCTTGAAGGTAAGGGTCAGGGGTAGGAAGCTCTGGGCTATTTTCAACAGATGCAGACTGAGGGCATCTCTTTAAATGCAATCATGCACACTTGCAGTCCTATCCAAGATGTCGTCTCTTGGAATGCACTGAGGGTGGGTGGTTCCCAAGATGCTGATATGGCCAAAAGAATTCAGGATGATATTGTTAGTCAATGGTTGTTGAGAGAGATGACATTGTGCTTGGCACTGCCTTGGTTGGCATGTATGCCAGATGTGGTGCACTTCATAAAGCACAGAAAGTGCTTGAGGAGCTTCCTATCCAGGATGTTGTCTCTTGGAATGCACTGATTGCAGGATATAGTAGGGCCAAGAAACTCTGGGCTGTTTTTGGCGAATGCCAAGCGAGGAGGCCTCTCCAAGTGCAATCACATATGCTTGGCACTTCCTTGGTCAAATATGGCACACTTTATAAAGCGCAAAAAGTGCTTGACAAGATTATTGTCTGGGATGTCGTCTCTTGAAATGCACTGATTGTGGGATATATGCTCAACTTGGGTAGGGACAACAAGTTTTGGGCTGTTTTCGGCAGATGGGAACCAAGAGTGTCTCTCCAAATGCAATCAGATACGCTTGCATCTTGAAGGCAAGGGTATGTCTACCCTATTAGCATTAGTACCTTTCCAGAGTAGATTGCAATGCTACTTGGTACTCAAGAGAAACTGTGCTATGAATGTGCAACATTTGGTATGCATAGACATTACATTAACAAAATCTGGGTGGATGCCAAGAAGGAAGGCCTTTCCAGATGCAATCACGTATGCTTGGCACTACCTTGGTTGACATGTATGCCAAATGTGGCACACTTCATAAAGCACAGAAAGTGCTCAAGGAGATTGTTGTCCGGGATGTCGTCTCTTGGAATGCATTGATGGTGGGATATGTGCAACTTGGGCAAGGCCAAGAAGCTCTCGACTCCTTTTGGTAGATGCAAAGCGAGGGTGTCTCTCTAGATGCAATCACATACGCTTGCATCTTGAAGGCAAGGGTTAGGGGTAGGAAGCTCTGGTTGTTTTCAGTAGATGTAGTGTGAGGACATCTCTTGAAATACAATCACGCATACTTGCAATCCTATCCGGATGTCATCTCTTGGAACGCACAGATTGTGGGTGGTGCCCAAGATGCTCATATGGCCAAAAGAATTCACCATGATATTTTTAATCAGTGGTTGTTGAGAGACACGCCATTGTGCTTGGCACTGTCTTGGTGGGCATGTATGCCAAATGTGTTGCACTTCACAAAGCACAAAAAGTACTTGAGGAGCTTCTTGTCCGGGATATTTTCTTTTGGAATGCATTGATTGTGGTATATGTCCAAAGTGGGTAGGATCAAGAAGCTTTGGGCTGTTTTTGGCGGATGCAAAGCGAACATGCTTGTCCAGGTGCAACTACATATGCTTGGCACTGCGTTGGTTGACATGTATGTCAAATGTGGTGCACTTCAAATGTAAGGCGCAGTGGAAGTAATGTTGATTGTGCTTAGCATGAGTGATCCGAACTATGCTCAAGGGTTCCTTTTACTTACAGAAGGAGAGCCTTCCGTTCTTCTTAGAGAGAGAGAGTGCAATGATCACAAACAAAGTGAATTCTACTATGAATGAGAGTGCTGAGAATGAGAGAGAGAGAGAGAGAGAGAGAGAGAGAGAGAGAGAGAGAGAGAGAGAGAGAGAGAGAGAGAGAGAGAGAGAGAGACGACACCAGACGGTTCTCAAACCCTCCTTCAAGGACCCCCCTCTCTATGGCGAGAGAGGTCTATGCTATAGATTGCACAAATCTGGTACAATGGTCTAGATTCAATGGACTTGCCGACGATGTCGATGACAATGATGATGATGATGAGGACGGGCAAAAAAGTTGACCTTTTGCTGAATACTGACATTGTGTCAGCAAGGACGACGACGACTCGACGACGATGCTGAAATTTGCAAACAATGGGCTGAAATTGAAAATGTTGGTTGATCTGACAACACGGTGAGGATCTATTGCGGGTAGGTGAGATCTGCAAAGCTAAAGGGTCAATCTGCAAGGGCTAAGGGTTGGAAACTAGAAATGCTAGCCTGTATGGCTGGATCGGGTTGCTGATGGCTGAAAACGCTAGGTGAATTTGCAACTAGAAACACTAGGTGAATCAGCAATCTCCAAAAACGCTGGGTGTTCTGGAACTCCAAAACGCTAGCTTTCTTTATGGTTGAAAACACTGAGGCTCTCTGCCAGTCTTGCTGAGAAGATGCATTGCAAGTTGCCTGAAGTTCTGATGCTCTTCTACTTTCTATTGGTGCCCCATATGCTCTCTTTATAGCTGGACAAGGCTTGGTCGAGCAGTTTGCCCAACAATCCCACGACCTCATAAAATAGGTAAATAAAATGATAAAAGTTCCAAATAATGTATTGTCCTAAATTAGGGTATACTGACTGGAAAGTGAACATGCTGGTTGGTACTGGGTTGTGTAATCAAAGGATATGAAACTACTCTAAGTGCATGGACATGCACGGCTTGCACATAGGCTCACAAGGGTGCCACAATACTTCATAGGCTAACCTGAACCCTAGCCTTGAATAGCTTGTTCACATGCACATAGAGTTAGATGTGCAAGTGATATCCTCTCCTTTTTAAAGTGAGGTACTGGTAGCGAGATGCATGGCTTCCTTTTAGTCTACCAACAACTCTGGATAATTTTTGAAAAATTCATTCATTGACCCACACTACCTCGTTGGTTCCTCGATCCTTGAACTTCAAAAAGTACTGTCGCACTTGTTTTTTTTCAACCATGGAGAAACCGATGCAATATGACTTGCTTTGGTCCATGACTTTGGCTTTATCTATGATTGTTAGAAGCTGGACACAGCCCACGAAAACTGACTACTCGGAAGATTATCATTTTTTGTAATTATTCATTTATTGAGGAAACCTGATTTTTCACCTTGTAAATATTGGGACTTACAGAAGTTTCCAGATTGTATCCCAGCTTTGATAGTTAGAAGGAGTAGATGGTTGGTTTGGAACTTTAGGGTTTGAGAATTGTAAGGTATATATACCACTTTTTGACCTTAATGAAAAAACCTTTTGTCATTTTTAAGAAGAAGTTTTGAAGTCTGTGAGTGAGCGTACTGTGTACGAGAGAGAGTGTGAGCTTCATCTTGTCTCTACATGTGCACCGGCGGTCGGAATCGAGTGCGGAGAAGTGCAGCGTGTTGCCCCCGACGAGAGCTACACGTTGATACCTACATTGTGCGCGTACGGTCCGGTTTTGTGAGGTCCTTCTAGGAGCTTCATCTGGTGATTTGGTGAGCATACGTTGTCCGATTTTGCATTGCAGCATATCCACGCGTTCACATTGAGTAGAGCTACACATTAGGCACTATAGATTTCGGAAACGAAGACCTGCAAATTTCGGCCAGACATCCTACGTGATTTTGCACCGGGTGGTTTGGGTTGGGATTTTGGTTCATAGACCTTAGGGAGAATGACCTATTGGTGTTAGTAGGGTCTCCTTCAAGTTCTGTGGTGTTTCGGAATTGTTTGATGGGTGTTCGGCTCTAGAAAGCGTTGTAGGAAGTTTCCTCTTATGCACTCTTGAAGGCTGCGACTTAGAAAATTGGTAAAGACCTCTGTAGGAATTAGTGAGGAGTCGGTCAAGTGTAGGTTGACACCTTATGCTTGCTTCCATGCGCCTGCGGGTCGAGCTTCATCCTTAGCTGACATTATATGTTAGGCGAGTTCTCGCTGTGCTAACGTCCGTCGCGGCGTATCCGTCCAACATTGGCACCGCTACCGGGGACGAAAACCTTAGGTAGGGGACCGAAACTAGTCCTTGAGGATAGGGATTTTTGGCTTGCCAAGAGTCTGGTTTTACATTTAGATAGAATCAGAGGGTGGAGGACTCTCTAGGTCTTAGAGGGAGTCTAGGAAGCGTGTGTCTGGCCTAGATCCTTTGACTTATGTAGATTTAGGTAGACTAAGATAGTTTTAGGTGTTAGTTGAGGTTTTGAGTAGGAGTTGGAGTGGTAGAAGCGGTGAGAGGAGAGCTTGAGAGTTCGGAGAGGCCAAAAAGCAACCAAAACACCATTATCATCATTTCACATGATGAGTAGGAGTAGAGTAAATAGGACATCATGATTCAGGATCTAGAGCACTTCATGCATGTATAATTGCTTGGTAAATTCATCACAAGTTTGTAAAAGAAACAAAAAGAGGCAAAAGTGTGTTTGAAATCCTAAGTGAAGTCCAAAAGTTACTTTGAGTGTTTCAAATAGAGCTACAGAGCATCAGGAGCATTTCTGTCAGAAAAAAAATTAATTTCAAGCCAGGAGACATCCTACGCGTAGGATGTCTACAGGCTAATCTGGTGGGAATTTTGGGATTTTGAGTTGACCAGTGTGTTCAGAAGGTGGGGTTTACCCTAATGTCAACTGGAAAGTGGAAATTTGACCATATCTTGACAGGATAAGGCCAGGTAGAATGAAATTGCCAGACATCCTACCCAAATTGTGCCAAAGCATTATTTCAAGACCAAAACCATCTGATGGCTGCATGAGCATGATTTGCATGATATATTGAGTGACTGAGAGGGGTTTCACCTCATTTGGGTGAGAAAATTGGGTTCAAAGCAGACTTTATCACTTTTGACTGAAAAAGGGAAGAACAGCTAAAATTGGGGACTTTTGAAATCCAAGCCAAAATCTAAGCATACCACTGGGTTGCTGACATCAAGGGGAAGCTGTGGGTCAAGTATGGGGTCAAACAGGCCAAAAAGACATCCTACGCGTAGGATGTCTTCTGTGTGATTTTACACTCCAAACCTAATTTTGAGCATATCAAAGTGATCAGCAACTCAAGGGGAGCCTGTGTTTTGAATTTGAAGCCATTCTGATGAAAAAGACATCCTACGCGTAGGATGTCTAAAGCAAGAAATTGAAGCCATATACTGACAGTGGGCATAGCAAGGTGTTGCATAGCCTGAGGCAAGCCCCCTACTCAATTTTGGTCCAAATTGGAGTTGATTAGTCTGATCAAGATCAACAACAACAGGCTGTCGGAACAGATTTTTGACCCATTGACCAGCTTATAGGTTTCCAAATCAAAAAGTAAAAACAGCTGTGGGATCAGCACATCAAGGGGAACCCATAGTGCAAAAATCCAGGCAAAACAAAGCAGGAGACATCCTCCGCGTAGGATGTCTCTTGGGGCCTACTGAAGAGAATATTTGACTATGCTTAGACAGTGAGATTCCATTTGGCTTAAGGGTTCCAAAACTTCTTTCATAAGTGAATTTGGACCTTGTTTGTCCATTTGACGGAGCAAAGACTGAATTCAGACTTTTTCACGTAAATTGACCAACATCCGAGGGAAGTACAGTTCCAGAATAGCAGACGTAATCCAGAATATCAGCAGTGTATAAACTACATTAGTGGTTGAGATTGACTCTCCAGTTATACCAATCATTACTAAGATGGCCACCCATAGAACGAGTTCGAAGAGATGAACCACCTTTGGCAAGAACTGTTAGAAATTATGTCTTAGGAGCACTACTGGGAGAGGAACCAACCTACTATAGAAGACTTAAGGAGGTATATCAATTAGGACGTGGAGATCCAATGATGAGGTTTGTAGACCATCGTAGAATTAGACCTTCTCAAGTGCAAAAATGGGTAAACAAGAAATACACAGGAAACAGAGACCCAAGAGATCATGTAGCAGCCTTTGTGCGTGTAATTAGAGCTGAAGAGGTGTTAGACTTCCCTACCCAATTTGCAGGGTTTGGACTAACCCTAGAGGATGACGCTGCCACTTGGTTTGACTCTGTAGAGCGTAGAGACTTTGAGTCTATGGAGGAAGTGTTTGACAAATTTATCGAGGAATTCTCACAAAGGGGGATAGCTCATAATACCATCTCACAAATCCATAAACTCAAACAAAAAGATGGGGAATCTGTTCGAAAGGCAGCCCTAAGACTAAAAAGATATGTTAAGTTATGTCCTGTGGAAGGACTGCCAACTCAGTCCAGACTTATGCTTATATTCATCCAAGGACTAAGGAATGTGGATCTCCAGAAATACTTACATATGAAGAGGAGCACGACGTTGAATGAATTGACCAGGGAGGCTCTTTACCTTGTTGACAATTGTGCGGTCTATAAAGAGGGGGAGTTCAAGGACCTTGACGACGATTCATCTTCACAACAAAGTGGAAGCAAGTCTTCTAAGACAGCACCGAAAGGAGAAGTAGCTGTAAACCAAGAGCTGCTTGTAGATGAAGTGCTAAAAAAGATTAACTTGTACGCCAAACCCCAGGCTAAACAGCCCAAGTGGTGTGCTATTGAACAAAAATGGACAAACCATGGGACTGAGGAATGTTATTATAACAAAGGATATGTGAAAGAGAGACCTTACGCCCCCCAAGCTCTAGTAGCTTCTCCTCAAGTTCCACCAATGCCTACGTATCAAGCAAGCAACCTACCAGGACCTGTAGGTGTAGAAAGACCACAACCGGTGTTGGGGCAACAACCACCCCTACCAGGATTACGACCAGTCGGTATAAGATACACACCAACCGTAACCGAATCAGAGGATAAGGCTTTGGTGCCTATGCCTCCATATTATGAAGATCCCAATGGATATGCGGCAAACTCTGTCTATTATCCATCGGAAGAACCCTCGACACTAGAACCATGGAGCATGATAGGAAGTAAAGAACCACCAACAACTGCACAGGTAGCAGGAGAAGGAAGATATATCTTAGATGAACGAACATTGTTGTTCATAGCCAACGGAGGCATGGGCGGATAGAGACATGCATACCAACAAAGAGGAGCTCAAGGAGCACCTCAACAACCCAAGGGACCCTGCTACAAGTGTGGTGGAGACCATTGGCTAAGAGACTGACCTCATGATGATGAAATCATTAGAGTCAACGCATATTGCACCGAGTGTGGAGTTACTCATTGATTCTTGATTGCCCTAAAAACCCGAGCAAAGGAGCAAAAACTACCTTGAACATGCTAGAAGCAGTACCTTCCAGTGGAGGGTCAGAAAATGAAACAATCATACCTATTCAAGTGGTGACACGAGCCCAAGCTCAAAGAATGACGAACGAACCCATAGTTGAAGAGCCAAAAATGGATGCCCAAAGTTCAGAAATGAAAAATCAGAGAAGCACTTGGAAAGCTAGAAAGACACGTATGAAAGCTAGGAAAGAACGAGAGCAAACAGCTCTATCCAAGGAGTTAAAACATACAAAGGATAGATTAGAGCGGTTAGAGGATCCAGCTAGCTTAAGCTCACACACCACGACAACCATAGCACCCAAGGAAATAGCAAAGCCCAAAAGTACAGGATCAGGAGGATCTGTACTAGCAGACAAGGTAAATGAGCAGTTGGATGCGCTTCTAAAAACCTATGAAGCCAAACTCAAAAAGAACCAAACCCAGGAGCAAAGATGGATGACTTATCCATATGTGGAAATAGAAAAGCAAAGGTTGGAAATGTGTAAAAAGATGATTGAAACAACTCAATCATTGATGGAAGACCCACTGGGTAAACCTGCAATTTTGCATGAAGCACCAGCTCCAACCCCTATCCAACCAACTTTAGAGGAACAAGTAGAAACAAAGGAAAGACACACTAATGCCTATGAGTCCAGAGGAGAGCCTATCATAGTGCCAAATACAACAGATGAGGCAAGTGAAGGGTTTCATCCTAAAAAATTGACAGAAATGGGTAAGGAGTGTAACGGTCTAGATGATCTGTGGAAGCAAATCCGTGAGGCCAACGAGGCTAATAGGATGAGTAACCACAAGTCATCGACCGCAGTGCAAAGATCTAGGTTACCAAAACAAGGGAAACAAGTATGGATGCGGAAGGATAGAAATGACATGTCAGACAAACAACCATGCAACGAAATAATTCAACCGAAGCAGATAGTTCAACCAAAAACCAAGGGCATAAAACAGATATGGATCCCAAAGAAAATGCTCAGCAATAACCCAAATGTTACTCGCATTTGGAAACCGAAACAAAAGCAAAAGGAACTCCCTTCAGTACAAGCAACAACGAAAGGCAGATAGCTGCATTTGAAAAAGGACAACTGACTTATGTGGATGACAATCCGCAACAAAACAGTGGCAACCAAGGAAGTAGCAAAACACCTACAAAAACCGGCAAAAACAAGCTACCAATGGATAGCAAAAGAAATACAGTCCACGGCCATTCCGGCCATGCGATTTCCTTTTGCAAAAAAGACAATTAAACAAAGAGCAGTAGAGTTACAACTGTCACTTGCAAAGAAAACAGGAAACCTCCACGGCGAATGCCAATAAGCATTTGGCTTATTCCCTTCTCTTGCACATCATTAATTTTTCCATGCATTGACCGAGTATGCATAAATTAGGGCCACATTAATCGGCCAAGCATTAGCACAAATTTTTCAACCTATGCACGGCACATACTCCGAGGCGATACCTTGTCGTCCGGGAGGACTCCGACTAGGAGGGGGGGAGGCATTCTCAAATGCGGAACCAATAGCAGAAAGAGTAAAAAAGGGTATGATTTTCGACTATTTTAAGGGTTGTTGTTTGATTGCGAAATTTTTTGGACTAACCCAAGTATATATGTCCTTATACAGCATGTATCTATAGGTATATGGGGCCAAACGCCAAATCAAGCCCCTAGGTGTGTGTATATAAGTAGAAATAGCCATTTTTTGGGCAAAATATTGGTAAAACGGAGAAATCCGGCCATAAAAATTGCATGTGAGTGTATATAATGTTTTGCGGTGATGTTTGTGATTTATTATGATTTTTGGGGATTTTCTGGGTTTGATTTGTCATTTTCCGTTTAATTTTGCTAATTTTTGGCAGAAAAACTTCAAAAATACAAAAGCAGGTGAAAAACGATCGTAATGAAAAAAACTATATGGGGATGATCAGTGACTATAGGAAAACCTATGGTAGAGTGGGGGTGCAATTATGAGACAGGAGCGGAAAGCGTGTTTTGGCCAGGTTTTGACCGAAATGCCAAATTTCTGGTAAACAAAGCAAATAGAGTCCAAATCAAGAAATTTTTGAGTCTAAACCGCATCTTGCAAGAAGTTGGGAGCACATGTCAAATTTTATGAAAAATGGTTCGGGGACCTCCATTATAAGAAATTTTCACCTCATTTTCAGTATTGACCTTTTGGAGAGAGCTTCTGCCAGTGAACGGACCTTCCAGCAGCTTCTACAATGTGCAAGACTACCCGACGGGCTTCAGACATGAGAGATAGGCTCACCACCTTGAGCTTTTCGCGCATGTTTGTCGTTTTGTCGCGAAAACTAGCGTAGGATTCACACACAAAGCGGGCGGTAGAGACCTACAAGTAGAAGCGGCCACCTAACGGCTAACCCAAAAGCAACGAGACTTCATCGGCAACTTACCCTAGCATAGGAGACCAGTCTTGGATGTCCAAAGGCAGTAGAAAACCATCGGAAAAAACCCTAATTCCTAGAATCCCGCAAGAGGCCACCAAATGGAAAATCGGCAAAAAGGCACCCAAAGGCTACCAAAATTCATGGGAAGGAGCATCTCGACATGCTCGACAAGTCTATGTGACCCACATGACCAAAAAGTGACCCGAAGCGGCACTAAAATTCAGGAACGGCATCAGACACACAAAGCGTCAAATTCCTCTCGTGGCCAAACCGCATGCCCGTTTGCCACCAAACTTCACGAGCGGCTTTCCTAAACCATCAACAACCAAGTCCTATGGTGGTAGACCACCACAAATCATCAAAGATATGTAAACGCAACCACGGGTGCTTCTAGAAAGACAAATTGCCAAATGAAGCTCCGGTGAAGCCAAAGTCGACAAAAACCATACGGCAAGGATCCCCAAGGGATCGGGAAGCTATGGAGACCAACATCAAGAAATTTCATCGCCAAAAAGCACTCCAAAAGTCAAAAAACGGCTCGGAGGCTCTGAAGTCCACACAGGGAGTTACTTTCTATCCATTTGACTTTTTTGTTGAAATTAGGCTTAAAAGGGACTCAGGGGGACCAAGGGCAGGCACTAGTGGCACATTCCATAGAAAAATCATCAGGAGACATCCTACGTGTAGGATGTCTCAAGGGAATTTATGGGCACAGATCCCAACATTTTTCATCACACACATTTTCTGAATGACCTTTACATGCTATCCACTAAGTTTCATCATATTTGGACCAACATTGACCTCATATGCATGAAAAAACGCAAAGTTAGGGCATAGAGGCAATAATGGGCCATAGACCTACCAAATCTTATCCAAATCACATGAAACTTGCACAACACATTCACAAGCACATCACCAACCAATCTGTGTGGTCAGAGGCAAAAATTGGTGAAGTAGACATCCTACGCATAGGATCTCTATTTGACATTTTTTGCCTACAAAGGATGTTTGTCCATTCCAGATCCAATCACGTCATCATCAAGAGCTCATATACCAATTTTGAAGCCATTCTAATCATTTTTTACCCTCAACACCTTCAAGATACACTTTTTGAGCCCAAAAACACTACACAGGCTCTACAAGCATCAATCATTGTCCAAATCCAAATCCAAGAGCATAGCCATGTTCCATAGGCCAAGGACCACCCACAGAACAAATCCCATGCCATTTTGATGAAAAAAACATCCTATGCGTAGGATGTCTCCAGCATAATTTAGACCTTCTGTGCAAAGAGTGACATCATGGGAGCCACTACCATGGTGCAATGAGCCCATATATCAATTTTCAACCCATTTGGACATCACTTGCTACCTGTTATGGACTTTCTACCCAATTTGTGACCTAAAGCTTGAATCAGCACAAAAAATCCACTTTTTGATGCCCAAATCCATATCCAAGCACATAGCCATGTTCCATAAGCCATGCACTACCAGCATGTCAAGTATCAACCAATTCTGATGAAAAAGACATCCTACGCGTAGGATGTCTAAATGGAAATTTTTGGCCAGAATGGCAATGTGAGCACATGCACAGCTTCACAAGTTCCTTTTAAGCTTTATTTTCAATTTTCAAGTCATTTGGATAGTTAAAACTCAGTTTCTCAACTAATATGGAAAAAACGCTAATTTCGGACTACTGAGTGCAACAGGATCTATGGCAGCCGCAAAGTCACCGTCAAAAAAGAAAAGAATGACCATTAAGGATTACCTAGAAGAAGTGGAGCCAGCCCTTCCTCATACCAGAAGGAACACTAAATCCCACCAGCACATGGATCCAAGAAGATCTGCTAGAGTCCAATGAGCTAAAGATCTACCAAGGAGTGTTCAAAGACACTGAAGGGAATGTGATCGAGCTACCAATGCTACCATGGGAACTCAATGAGTTCGTAAGAAGCAAGATGGCTGGGTACTTGAGAAGATTGATCTCCACAACTATTTTGAAGCAGTGCCGGCAGGGGTTGACATAAAGAGAGTCTGGGAGTTTGTGACGACCATCAAAGAAGATGGAGTGGCCAGAGTAACCGATCTGCAAGGCAGGCGAGAAACAGAAATAGTCATCACCGAGCAAGTTGTAGAAAATGCACTAGACCTCTCCAACAAGGGGGATAGTGTAACTAAAAGAAGGGATGATGTCAAAGTGTACAACACTGAGAAGAAAGGTAACTACACTTTTGAAGATATTGCCAACCCAAGAGTGGCAATCATGAGGCAATTGTACAACCAATACTTCCATATGTGTACAAAGCGGCCACAAAAGTACATGCCGCCAAGAGCAATTGCCACGACATTCACTTGGGCAATGATGAAGAGCACTCCAAAGATAATCAATTATGAAGCATATATACATGACAACCTAGTGAAGATGGGTAACAAGAATCCCACATATATTGTGCCGGGAGAACTAATCACTAAGGTGATTTATGGGGCATTGCACACAAAAGGAAGATGGCCTGACCCCCCGTCACAAAATGACTGGTTGAGGCTCAAAGAAGACAAAGAAGACGAGCCACAAAGAGCACCAAGGGTTGCTACAAGATTGAAAAGACGGCTAGAGCGTGTTCAAGAAGAGCAGTCCAAGCAAAAGAAGGGAAAGAAATAATTTGCCCAAGTGCCGGCAAAAGAGACAAAATCACAAAAAGCGGCAAGACTAGAGCGGCTGATGGAGAGCTTCAGAGTAGAAAGGGCCCTTAAAGGCGATTTGAGTGAACTCTAGAAGCCGTCTCTAGAAGCAATGTTGGGATCATCTCGAAGGGTGCAAAGGGATAGATTCAAAGATTACATTAAAAATTTTGAGATTCTTGATGCCGCATCAGAAAATATCCCGCATGTACCTTTTATAGAAGAGGAAGTGGAGCAGGTACGACAGAAACTGCTAGACGAGCAAGAGAGCCAAGAGAGAGAAAGAAAGACAAAGGCAGACCGAGATTAAAAGAAAAAGCCTACATCTCTATCGGCCAGCCTTGAGTCCAGCCCACCGCCCTCACCACCTCCTCACAGCCCTTCACAAGAAGATAAAGAGGAGGAAGACAAACACGAAGGCCAGGAAGAGACCAAGGAGGAGACAAAGTCAAATGAATTATACAACACATTTTTGGACCTGCTAGGTGCAGGATACACAAAAGAAGAGGCTTCCACAGTCGCATTCGACTTGGCAAGCACAGGGCCTAAGGAACAAATGCAAAGCATCAGGTTAGTAGAACTAAAAGAGATGGCCACAGATACCGTGGACCTGCACCCGCCCTTCAACGATTGGGATGTGGTGATGACGAAGTTAACTGGGTTAAGAGCGAAGTCCATGGCCTCAGAAAGTGAGATGGCAGCTCTCAAGGCCACTGAAGTGAAGATAAAGCTGGAAGTAGACTCTTTACAAGGACAAAGTCAAAGGTAGAAAGAGAGAGAAGCGGAGCTCCGGGCCAGTCTAGCAAGGGCATTGCAAAGATGCCAGGAAATGCAAAAAGAAAATCAGCCAGCAGCCCAAAGAATGCAAGGAGTTGAAGAGGAATGTCAGCAACTCAGCAAATCATTGATAGATGCCGAGAGGGAAAGGGATAACCTGACCCTACATCTAGCTGAGGAGTCTAAAGAAGTTGAAGCAATGCGAAACGCCAAAGAAAAGGCGGAGATAGATCAAGAAGCCAACCAGGATGAGGTCCTTGAGGTCAAGGACCAGCTTAAAGTGAAAGATCAACCATCCAGAGGTTGCGGGCATCTCCTGCCAGAGTTAGAGCTACTAGCTCGACTCACATCACTACGGAAAGCCAAATGTATGAAGAATAGATGCAAGAACTTCAGAAAGAGCTGACTCTAGAGAAAAAGCAACGATTGATGATGGCAGAGGGGTCAATTGTTATGCAAACAAGAATGGAAGAAGAACAAAAGCCATGCAAGAGGAATTAGAAAGTATCAAAAGAAAGCTCGAGGAGGCGGAGAAGATAAAGGCCGAGTTGAACGACCTCCTCGTGAATATGGGAGAAGAAGCTGAAACAGAAAAACAGAAACTCCTAAAGCAGATTGAGGAGCTAAGAGGACAACAAGCCGGAGAGCAAGAAGGCACAGAGCCAACGGCCAATGAAGGCATAGATTTAGAAAATGTGGCAGATCCTGTGGACACACCTATGCAAGAGGAAATCCTAGAAGGATCCTCTCAAGAGCCACAAGATCTGACACAGGAAGAGGAGGAAAAGCTGCGTAACTCAATAGAGGTGGAGGTCAGAGAGACGACTAAGGAAGCCTTGGAATGGGAGCAGAGGGTTTTTAAATCCATGACTATCTAGAAGATTGACGCCATCAACCTCAGGCGTGAATGGCTTCAACCCTCTCTCCCATATCCTTTGCTGAAGTATGAAGCTGCCACCATCAATAAGAGGATTAGAGAAGAGCCTACAGTGCCACTCTACAATGCAGATATCTCCCAACCAGAAGGGGTCAGGCTAATAGTTGACTATCAGCCAAAATGGAGGAAGGCTTGGCTGACGAAGTACCCACAATACCTAATCCATTTGGGTAAGAGAACATGATGCTTTTATTCTCTTTGACCCTGGTTCTACTCACAATTTTATATCTATGGAGTTAGCCACCAAGCTAGGCATACAATCCTACGAGATGGGAGATGTCCTACCCGCAGACAGTGCCTTCAAGGGGCAAGAAGCTTCAGTCACTCCCTTAATTGGGAAATTGAGGCTTCATGTCCAAGGCTATGTGGACAAAGAGGACTTCTTTATCTCTCCTCTCAAGCATGAGGATGTAATCCTAGGGGCACCATGGTTTGACCGCATGGCTGCCGATGTTAAATTTCCTGAAAGGAGAATCTTGTTAAATTTTCTGAATAGTTTGGAACACAAACAACTACATGTTCATCCCTAATGAGGGTTACTTGCCAACATACTTTGTCAGCACACCTGGTAAGTCCTTGACGTATGAAAGTATTGACACAATCTCCAACCCCACCACAAGAGGTGTTCAAAGTCGAAAATCGTACTTAAGCAAATTCTAGAATAGGGAGAAAATCATCTATTTAGAAATGCGTTGTGCTAACGTATGCTCTTAGCAGATCCTTTAGCACAAGATTACTCTTTGTAATCTTCCTACCCCCTTGGATAACTGACAGTACGGAGGTGTGTTTTCCTCATGGTTTACAGACAGTCGTCCCAGATGAGTGGTAAACGGAGAATCACAGTAGTGTTTAACATTGGTGAAGAATCAACAATGTCCGAAATAACGATCGTGGGTAACTTGAGAAAATCCACAAACGCCCAAACCGAGCCATGACCTCTATTGGTGATTAGTGGATCCAAAAGTAATCTCATAGAGATAGTGCACATAGAGTGCAAAATGCTTCATAAGCAACAACCTGAGGAATATGCATGCCGTTCCAAATCAGCCTTTGCTAAACACCAGGGCCCATAACACCTAGTGTGCATGCATTTAGCAAAAACTAACTCGAACCTGTATATCCATAATGAGCCTTGCCAATACTTATGGCAAAATGTGATGCGCGTAGCACACATTAAAAAAGAATGTAAATAGTTCTGAAAAGAAACTAAATACGTTCAATTGCAATCTTTTGCAAGCCTTGCTGAAACGTCTGAATGGAAATAGAAGGTAAAACATTGATCACTTTAGGTACAGACAATGAAACTTTTTCATTTACAACTTATAGCCTTGCTATATGTATAAACAACCATCTGTAATGTTGTTTAGCAGTACTTGTACCTTAACAAGTCATTCTAAGTATCCGACAATTTCTGGCCACGAAATTGCTCCTGATACTTCGTGCTAAAAATGGTCTAGAAAACAAATGTGACCAGCACCTAGGGACTTTGTCATGACACATAATTGAAATAATGGCGCCAATGTCAGTCCAGAGACTCATATTCTCCACATGTGGAATATGTCTCATGTAAGGATGTATAAAAAATAACATCCTTCAAGTACATGATGTACTTGTGTGTGGAGGTAACTCTGAACACTCTGCGACAAGAGTGAGAGGGACCCTCATTCATTGCTCCACACTGGCTAAACCGAATGACTTGAGTTTCGAGACCATGTTGTATCCCATGTGACAACATGTGTCAAACTGAACCCTACAAGTAGGTTCGTAACAGCATAAGGCAAAAAGATAGATTGGACACTTGGCCCAAAATACTTTTTGCCAACATGCCCTTGGCATGGATCTGTAATAGTCAAGCGTACGTATACATCTTGAAAAACCAAGCAAAGCATACTAAAAATGAAATAACACCATATCAATAGATGCGTACCTGGAGAGTTGTATGTAATGTACATTTACCTGTATTCAAATGGAGAGGAGCACGTCCCCTACCTGAAAAAACAAACAGCATTGCACTGGGAACTCTGGGTGTTGCCTTTGCAATCCAAGCCCATGGATTAGAATCTACGTAGTCAAACCCCTTGGTAAGACTCTTTGTAGAAACTGCTTAACAAGCAGATAACGGAAACCAACATAGTCAATCGTGTGAAGAATGATTGGAATCAACTTGACAAGTGTGTCCGTCTGCTACCGTGTGTGGTAGATTGCGGAATTATTTCCTTGAAAGTATAACTGGGAGAGATCAACTGTGATTCTCAATGCAGATCAACCTGTGATCCTGAATGCCTATGGGGTGATGTAACAATCACCCGCCGGGTCTTACCTCAAAACAGTATGTCCATAGACACGCCGTAGTGCTAGAGATAGAGGAGGAAATCCACACAAGTGAACTGTCGAGCTCTTATGGACAGCCATGCTGTCACAACTGATTGCTACGTCTATACTCTGTGGTAGAGATCAGCTAGTGTGAGTTTAAGATTATCAAAAATTCACTTGGGATCGCACAAACAACATGCAGTGCGAAAATGACACCCTAAACATCTGTAATGACAAGACGCTTGCTTGTCAATTAACGTCAATGGGTACTCTACTAGGTAGAGCTGTTCGATCTTGAGAACAATCATCCAAGGAATACTAACAAGTGGATCTTGAGAACAATGGGTACTCTACTAGGTAGAGTTGTTCGATCTTGAGAACAATCATCCAAGGAATACCAACAAGTGGATCTTACCCTAGATGTAACAGTGGCTATTAGCCAGCCTGTGTGGCTCATAGCCCTCATGGCAGTTAATGTTCAATCGTCGAACCGATGAAGACTAATGTGGATGGCATCTTGCCCAATTTCTAGCTAAGAGTTACTGACTCCCAAACAAAACATAAATGAAAAGCTTCTTAGAAAATTTTCATTATTCATGGAGAGAAAAGAGAAAGAGAGAGAGAGAAGATGTTGTGCCCAATCTGTGTCCTATGCCGGACTTGCAGCTTATCCTATAAGCATGCAACAATCTGCCTGTATACCACTCTCATGGAGAGAGGGACTATAAAATTTCCAAAGCACTTTGCTTTGCACAATGGAAGTAATTGCCCAGTAAAGTGTAAACAGGGAAGAGAAAAAAATCAAGAAAACTTAAACTTGGTTAACCTGGTCGTTGCTTCTGCAACCAGTTGTCATGAAAGTTGGGAGGAAAACTCATTCCAGAAGAGCCCATAGCCATATCTACACAGACGTCGTCGTATGTCCTATACACCCGTCTGGTACATAATGAAAGAACCTACAGGAGGAAATAACCTGCAAACCTATCTCTTCCTAATTTTGTATGGTCATACCATATGCCAAATGTGACGAGCTTCAATGCAAGATGTAGAAATTGAAGCCTTGCTTCAGGGAACTCTGTCTGGCCTCATTGCCAACAAATGCTATTGACGATATATGTCATAGCAAAGAGAGTCGACGGTGTCGAATTGTAAATGTAAGTGAAAATGAGTAGAACACGCACTTGTTATGCAGCTCAGACCGTCCTGGTTCTATGAATGATTTTCGTGATCATCCACTCCATTGCATACGAGATTTTATCAAGTACATGCTCAATAACTACTCTACCTCATGCTGTCAAAGGCCTTGCCAAAAGACATAATATTGAGAATCATAACATTGCTCGATGCTCATCTATAGCTGAGCTAGCAAATGTCAGCTATTATCAAATAGTGTGTGATCAAAGCAACAAGTTAACATACCGATTAACTGCCCTTGGCAGGGGAAACTATGGTTTTAGCTCCTAGCTATGGAATTTTCTTGTCTTTTACAATCTATAGATGCTTCGGCGGGTTCATACCCCCAATACATATTGAGAGTGGCGGACGGAGCCTTGCTCCTTGGGTAAAACATGATTGATGTACCCCTTTCAAAATCGACCTTGTTGACATGGCCTATTTTACTTGTACGCCTAGGCAACCTTGCCCCATAGGAGCCCATGACATTCCTGGGAGAGGGTAGTGTTGTTGGAGACCCGCTCCGTAGTCCGAGTTGTGGAACGACCAACTAAATCGGACGGAATGAACTGACCATGGTAGTCACTTAGGTACCATGGCCAAGATAATTACTGGTTCCTACAATAACATCATATGCACAAAGCTATGAAAAGACAAGAAGGTAAAACTCAAACCTCGTAATCCATCCGTATGCGGATGCACCGTGAAGTATCTCCTAGATACAAACATCCTTCGGCATGTACCGATTTCCGCCCAAAAATCATTGAAGCCACGAACTCAATTCCCGCGTCTTTTATCCGCCATGGAAACCCATGGATGACCGGCAATTGTGCTCTCGCGGCTTGTGTTCGAGCCTACCATGGAAAAACCCTGCACTTGGGATGGCCTACAGAGCTGTGCCCCAAAGACCTTGGTTTTTTTTCAAAATTTAAATTTTTTTAAAAAACGTAAGCTTCCCTGGCTATGGCGGAGGCGATTGCGCGCTGGAGAAAACGCCATGCCCTCGGCCTGCATTGCTCGACTCAGCACTCCTGAAACGCGTTTTGCTCCTCAGCCCGGCACGCTACCACACTGTCTCCTCGCTGATTTTTTGAGGATGAAAAAATATTTCTCTCCCGACACTGAGGTCGTTTCCCCCGCGGCTGTCAAGGCTCCTCCCGATCTCTGTGTATCGAAGAGGCCATGTCCGCGCCCGCAAACTCTCCTCCCTTGCGAGGAGCTTGTCCACTCGTAGTGCTCCAACTAGATAAGGGTTCGTCCCTGCGCCCTGCTGACTGAGATCCCTTCTCCTCGAACCAAGAAGCCATGCCCGCCATGGGAGAGAGAGAGAGAGAGAGAGAGAGAGAGAGAGAGAGAGAGAGAGAGAGAGAGAGAGAGAGAGAGAGACCATGTAACCATCCTCTCCCAACCTCCATGGCTCCTCCTCCCCTAGCTTTAATACCAATGTAAGACCTAGGGTAACTGAACCTGGGATCCTCCTCCCTACCGCCCCTTATATAGGCTAGCTCGTAGCACTTGTCCTAAGCGGATCCCCAGTCCACACTGGTCCAGGTCCCTTGGCCTAGGTCCTGACCCCCTAGGTTGGGCCTTTCCCCGTAGGACCCTTGTCTTGACAGAAATGAATATTGAAAATGTCTAATCCTGATCCCTAATAATAATACATGCACTAAAGTAACAAAGTGACATTTACATATCAAAACAAAAAGTCGAAAAAAAATCCTTAGTTGTGAATTTTTTAAAAAGATAATCCCTACTAATAATACATGCACTAATGTAATAAGGTGACATTTGTATATCAAAACCAAAAGTCTAAAAAAAATTCTTAGTGGTGGTGAAAAAAATCTTTCATTTAGGAAAATTTATATATTTTTAGTTAGAAATTGTCTGTAAATGAAAAGAAAATTTACAAGGAAAAAAGTATGTTTTAAATCAAAAAGCTGACAAGAAAGTAATTAGATTCTTAAATGAAGAGACCCATTTATAAACTAGACAAAGATTAAGAAAAAGTCAAGTGAGCATTAAATAAAGGGACCAAATTACAATGATAGAAAGACCCATTTACATTATAAAAAGAAAAAATAACCTTTATTAAACAAGGAAGTGAATTGAGCATTAAAAGAAGGGACCAAGTTGAAATGATGGCCCAAGACCCATATACATTATAAAACAAGCTCACCTAACATGTGTCGCCAATCTGTGATTCTTAATCAACGGATCAAGAAACTGCACCAATTCTCCACCCCCTCTCCTATGGCCTTCTGAAGGCCAAAAAGGCAGGTTTAATAAACATAAGTACATATATATATATATATATATATATATATATATATATATATATATATATATATATATATATATATATATATATATATAGATAAATAAGGTGAAGCTTCACTTTAGCATTCTAAAAGAATAGAATGCAAGAGAAATCAAGCCATGTGAGGATGCGAAATGAAAGGTGAAATAAAAAGATCCATTTAATATTATAAATTTAAATAACATTTAAGGTAAGTTTCAATCATCATTGAAAACATTGAAAGTATGCCTGACTCAATTCTTGTCTAAGCTTCTTTTAGAAAGACAAAAGTCAATGTGGTAGTTTTAGTTATTAAAAAAGGTTTAAATTCTTTTGGGATTCAATTTTACATAAATTGTATACACTTTGATGCATCTTTAGATTTGGTTCAATAAAACTTATCAAAACATTAATTTAATTGTGACTATCTAAGTATGGAAATGAGAACATAAATGCTTTAGTAAGATTTTTCTTGTGGAAATTTCTATGATTAATTGATCGATGTAATTTTTGAAGTCATGCTCATCTTAATAGCTTATGTTGCGTGTTAATCAAGAATTTTTAATGTGCAATTTTGCAATGTAAAAAAAAGTCTTCATAGTTTTCATAAATATCACTAATTATTATCCAAGTAATTCTTAAATAGCCTAAGTGAATTAAGGAGAGATAGTTTAGATACATTCATACATGAAGAGACAATTAGAGAAACTTACTTTATTGAAAGTCTTTAAGCAAAGACGCCGTGACTCTATAAATAAGAGCCTCACTTAGCCTAGTTTTTCTCTTGAAAAGTTCAAGATTTTGTATGTGGGATTTTTGTTAGACTTCTCCATAACACCAATTAAATACCATAACAAGGCTTTTATTTGCTAAGATTTAGAATAAATTATATGTGAATTGTAAGAAACAATATGAAACTTCACAAATTGAAAATCAAGCCATAGTAATGTTATGAAATGAATGACAAGGGAATTTTATAATTGTTTGTACAAAAAGGTAGATCCAATCACTAGAAGAAAATAATAAACTTGCATAATGTCCATGAAAAGGTGATGCAAGGAAAAATTGAAGGGACAACAAAGTTATTTTACAAAGACCTTTGCCATGTGGCGCTCATCCGGGCAAAGAATCCAACGGTCTCGGTGTTGCAACAGCCTTGCACAATGAACCCTATGGCCTTCCACAGGCCAAAAAATTCTATTGGTGGTTTAAAAAGTGTAATCTCACGATGAGGTTATTTTCAATGAGAGAGATTTGCAGTGTTGGGGAATGACCACGTGTGATATGATAAACCTTATGGAATGATATGCCGGTGAGGAATCCAAAATTGAAAAGTTATTTTATGAAATAGCAAGCCTTTATGTCTCATATATTCCTACATCTAAGGGTCGTTCTCGTGTGAGAGCTCCATCACTAATTCACTTTGCTTCGCGATCACACTTAAAATCTGCATCACAAGCCAGAGAAAGCGAAGAGGAAGGGACAACATGTCCTTGCATGCATGCTAACCTAGGGGGAGAAACAAAGATATAACAAGGTTGCATGCTAGCATGCTTTGCACGCGCGAGGTAGAGAGAATTTCCCTTCCATGGTTTGTGTGCGTAAGCCTCCCCCGTACTTGCAACTTTCAGCCTTGGTGCTTCTTACCACCTTCTGCCTCACGATTCTCCCATCAACCCCATCCTTCATAGTTCTGTAACAACCTAGAGAGAGAGAGAGCCCTTTTTGACGGTTTCTATCTTCTGCAGGGATTGAGGAACCCTCCTAGGTTAGATCTTCTCCTTCAGGGTTTCCTTACTCTGACAAGGTTTCGACCACGGCTGTCGTTGCCATACAACACCGCTGCTTCGTGGGAGCTCTAGCCTAGTCTACCAACGACCAGGGTCTCAAAGACGCTTTCAGTTCCTACGGCCAAATGATTGAGTCCGAGGTGATAAATGATCCGGAGACTGGGAGGTCTCGTGGGTTTGGTTTTGTCACTGTCGCTGATGAGCAATCCATTATGGACGCAATTGAGGGCATGAATGGAAAAGATTTGGATGGACAAAGCATCACTGTGAGCCAGGCCCAAAGCCGTAGTGGAGCTGGTGGAGGTGTCTATTGAGAATCCGGAGGTGGGGGTGGAGGCTATAGTAGAGGCTATAGCGGGTATGGTGGAATATCAAATAGAGGAGGATATGATGGTGGGTGAGAGCGCACAGTTACGGTCAAGAAGGAGGTTGATGTGGCAAAGGGGGGAGAAATGGTTATGGTGGAGGGGGAGGTGGTTATGGTGGAGGAAGTAGGTATGGCAATGGTGGAGGTCCAGACTCTGGCAGCTAGAGGAAGAGTTAACAAGCGTTTTTGTTGGTTGTTGACTTTGCAATGTTGAAGAAAGTTGTGTTTTTTCAGTGTCTACTTCTCCCTGACTCTACTTATTTGTATTACGCAAATGCAGAGTTTTATGTATTTCTAGACAGTTTGGCCTTTTGAACAGGGATGATGAGAGGTGACTTCACTTTTTTTTTTTAAAAGAGAGAGAGCTTGCCATGGTTGTTGCATGCGGAGCTCGTCCCCTCTCTGTCTCTGCCTTGATCTCTAATAGTGCTCAAAATTTAACGTTCTGGTTTGCGCAACTACACACACACACACACACACACACACACACACACACACACACACAGAGATCGAGAGAGATCTCCAAGTCCTCCCTTGCCTCCCTTTTTCAGCTTGACCAGCCCTTGTGCATGCTTTCTGTTTCGTCATTGGTTTAGGCTACAACGGAGATAAACAGGGAGAACATGTCCAAAAGAAGAAGAAGAAGAAGAAGAAGAAGAAGAAGAAGAAGAAGAAGAGAGTTTTAACGTTGTAGGAAACTATCCCAAGAGACCTTAAAGATCTAGCCGACGAGGAGAGTTGAACTCAAGACTTGTTATTCAAGAGGGAAATGGCATAACCAATCTACCACACTTGGCTGTGAGAGAGAGAGAGAGAGAGAGAGAGAGAGAGAGAGAGAGAGAGAGAGATATGAAAAGACAAGCACAGAGACAGACTCAAACTCAAAATTAACGTGACCTCCTCCCCTTTTTCTAATGAAAAAAGAGAGGCTTTAAAAAAAAAAGCATAGCTTTTAGGATATCCAAAATATCATCAACTTGGGGGCTTGTGAGTCCGTGAAGATTAGGTCCTACTATTATTACACTTGCATGCTATTGGTTTCAACAAGTGATAAAATCACCAGGCTTGCAAGGAATATTAGATATTTCTTTTTGACATGCAATTTTTCAAGCTTTATCGCCAGGCTTACAAGTGATAAAATCACCAGGCTTGCAAGGAATATTAGATATTTCTTTTTGACATGCAATTTTTCAAGCTTTCTTTCATATGCTTTGTGTGATGCGATCAATTTATATAATTTACCATATATAACCTTTACTCAAGGTTATAAACTCAAAAAATGACAGGCAATTTCGAGATTCTAGCATGTCAAATGACACGAGGTTCTTTTTAAAGCACTTTTTTTTTGAAAGTACAAGAACTTTGAAACACACGCACACACCCTATGTACAACTATCTCACAGGTAGGGAAAAGCATCTCATCACTCTCACTCACACTCTCTCTCTCTCTCTCTCTCTCTCTCTCTCTCTCTCACACACACACACACACACACACACACACACACACAACCCCCAGTGGAGGCATATAGGGACAGTCGCTAAGGACTTAGAAGACATGTTTTTTTTAGCACTTGTTTTGATAGGCCCTTGACCAAAAAAATAAAGTTGTCAATTCTAGGTGTTGATCTAAGTCTAGATCCCACTTTAAAAGGTCTACATCTCTAAGATTTTTTATATATAAAAAACATAACACAGATAATTGAATTAGAAAAGCACTTCTAAGCTCTACATCCCTAAGCTCTTTAAAGACTTATGCTTTAAATCCCACTTTAGAGATTCTACATCCTTAAGCACTAGAGCCCTCTTTACAAATTTAAAATGTTAGATCCCTAAGCTATAAATCCAACATCAGGCTGTCCTCAATTCGAGAGTGACTCCAATTAAAGAGAGAGAATAGATTTCGAGATTCTAGAGCACGTTGCAATCGTAGTGGGATAGTCGGAGGGAGAGCTTCAAAAATATTGAGGCTAGTTGGAACCCATGCTTAATATTTTGTCGCTACAAAGGCCAATGGAATTCGAGAAGTTTCCTCCATCTTGCATCACGCTCCCAAGCTCTTCGCAATAGAGAAACATGGTTTTCCACGCCACCTTGATCACACTTTCTTCTCTCACGTCTACCCATCCGTCCCTTCAAAGCCTTCATTGCACTTGACTTTTTTGGGATCTTGACTGGTGAACTAGGTTTTGAAGCATGCTCTGCACAAGTTTGGACTATACATTTTCCCTAACCGGCGAAAACAAGGGAAAACTTGAAATTCTCCCGGTTTTTAGGTCAAAATTTGAAGCTTTTGTCGGTAATTACACTCAAACTTTTGTAAATTTCCTTGTTTTCTTCAAGGCAAGCTCAAAATCTAGTCGGGGTTTTGTAACTTTAACGGCTTTGACGGTTAAAACACACTGCATCTTGGTTTCTTTTCTAACACTGGTTTGGAGTAGCTCAAGACTCTTTTTCGAATCCTTACCCCTTCACGCTCTTGTTGAAGGGCGTCTTGTAGATTCTCCAAACGTAAAGCTTCCAATAATATTCCTTGAAAACCAAGCAACACCGCTAGCCACGGCTGCTCATAAAATATGTTATGTGCACATGGTAAATTCCCAATATGAAGAAACCCTTTATCTAATTGCATCCTTATCTTATTAAGGGCAGGCCTGTTGATTTTATCACTTGTTCTAATGAAAGATGAGAGGTTATTTTAAAAATAGATTTTATATCAAAATTGTTTAAATTTTATTGGTGCATGGAGGTAGCAGTCATTTAGTTTGGAGGCAGGAGTCATTTATTTCATTCTTTGGATGGGATAGGAATCCTCGATGAACTGAATGGTATCTTGGAGGTAGCCTATAGGGTGAAACAATCAAGATATGCATGTAGTGGACTCAGATGGAGGCAAATATTGAGGAATTAAGGCAGGCATGAGGTTGGCCTAGTCCATAGCATGAGGGTCTTGAGAGGTGTGATCATTGCTCGTAAGTACCTCAAACCTATTGCAAACTTTCAAGCCCTTCCAAGTCCCAAGGTGCACTTGCAAGCAGAGTCTCTTATGGTGTGCACATGGTGCGTTCATCTTCCCTGTTCGGTGAAAAATGAGCCTCCACATCAGCAAGAGCCACCACGCCCCTGCAATGAGGGCTTGTGAATGTTGCTACAACAATGGAGGCCCCCCCCTTCACCATGTTCAGTGAACGTTCATAGCGTTTACATGGAGAGAACTAATCTGCATGCGTTGCAGACTTGCAAAAGCTGCACCAACTGATGTGGAGCTCGCTGATTCCCCGTCTGCTCTGAGCTTTGAATGTCACCTATACGTCATCTGCAGCTCTGCATGAACGGCTGCCGTCATGTGCGCGAAGCAACAACCTGTCTTGGCACGTTCATAGTGCCAACGATCGCACCGCGAACGCTTCATGTGCGTGTTATATCTCTCTCTCTAGGATTAAGACACACACTCTTTTCTCAGGGGCCTATGATGTTGTAGCATATTCTGGTGCAGTATTTGAACCAGCAATGCATAGCCATAGGTGGGGGATGAGCAGCTCTCTAAGCATGGAAGAACGCAAAAGCTGAGGGCCCTGATACACACAATTGCATCAAGAAGCAAATCAAAAGACAAAGGGCAACAACAACAAAGGTTCAAACTTCAGTGTCACAATGAATACCTTGAAGCTCTGTGCACTTGTCGATACCATTGAAACAGGTATTGTCGAGGTAAACATTCAGTGTAAGGACAACAGCCTGTACTGACTAGCAGTATGAAAAAGGCATGGAGGGCGATAAGAGCCGAGGCGGTGAGTGATCATGGCTGGTTTGCGGTGGCCTGTTGCTGTGCAACCAGGAGGCAAGGTAGAGGGGTTGATGTATGGCTGAAAGGCTAGGGTGGTCTCTCTCTCTCTCTCTCTCTCTCTCTCTCTCTCTCTCTCTCTCTCTCTCTCTCTCTCTCTCTCTCTCTCTCTCTCTCTCTCTCTCTCTCTCGCTAGTACCTTGACCATGCCACCAAGGTTACGCCTCTTCAACATTCATTACCGTCTCCTCTTTTGCAGCCCATTACAGATGTCAAGGGTGGGCTATTGGTTACGTCACTTCACTCAAGAAAGTTTTCAACAGTTTGAAGGACGTGGTTTCTCAGAAAGTCGAGCTTGTAGTTATTGTTTGCCAATTTTCTAGGAGAGCTCACTCTTCCAGTAGTGCTCCTTGTAAGTCCAGAACCATCCATGGCCCTGTGTTTATGTTTCTTACACATACGGATAAGTGCTTCTACTTGGTTTTTTCTAGCGTTTGCAGTTGCTTCTTGATGCCAGCTATTTTGTGAGGAGAAGTCTCGTAGGGATTTGGGGGAAGAGGAGTCAATTCCTTTTAGTTCTTCAATTGCAAGCCTTGAAAGGCTTTCAAATTCATGCGGTTCCCTTCTGTCTGGTATTTCAAAACCAGCCATGGCCTCAAATATGCAGGGCAAAAATGAGTTGCAAAATTTTCTCATACTTTGTTAAAATGTAGACAAAAAAAAAGACATCAAGTTTTTGAGAACCAAGAGGAAAGACCACACATTCCACCTGCAGAAAGAGTCAATGTCAATATACGAGGTTGTGTCAATGAACTACTAGGTAACCAAGTTGATGATGGCCAAAAGGAAAACACGTTTTTGAGTCACGATCCACAATTTCTCTTCAGGGTGTGTCTTTTGATATTATGAAGAACCAGTATGCAAATTTTGAGTTTGGTAAGCGATGGTTGCAGGCTCTTGCTTCCCAAGGGCCGAGCAACTATCTCATTTGTGATGGTTTGTTATCGTCTATGTGTGTTACCCTCTCTTAGGAAAACCTTATTGCACGATGCACATGACTCTCTCACGGGTGGGCACAGAGGAATGAACACCACTCTGGAAAAAATATAAAGATTCTTTTATTGGCCTAAAATGAGAAAGGATGTGTTTTGTTATGTCACACAGTGCATTATTTGTCAGAAGGTAAAAGCTCCTCGGGATAAGCAGCAAGGCCTCTTGCTTCCACTGCCTTTTCAAGATATTTCCATGGATTTTGTGACTAACCTTCCACCTAGTTTGCATTCAAGGAACACTCAATGTTTGACAATTGTTGACCATTTCAACAAGTTTTGCATGTTGATTCCTTGTAAGGCCGTAGTCACTGCACAAGATATAGCACGGTTATTCATAAAGCATTGGCACCCCCTTTGTGGTTTGCCAAAATCGATTGTTTCACATAGGGATGTTAAGTTCATGTCCAATTTTTGGCGTGCACTCTTTGAAAATTTTGGCACTAAGTTGAATTTTTCATCGGCTTCTCATCCACAATCATATGGTCAAACAGAGATTTACAATCAGTTGGATTTTGATGTTTTAAAGTCATATGTGCATGATCAACAGTCTCATTGGGAGCTCTATCTTCCATTGGTTCAGGCTATTTTGAATGACTCTTTTTCCTCTGCCATTGATCGAACTCCGTATGAAGTAATTTTTGGCCATCCGTTCCAGTAACTTTTGACTCGCTCGATCAGTCAAATGCCTGATGCCAATGCTGAAAGTCAGTCGTTGGATGAGATTTTTGAGACTATGAAGCTTTGGCTAAGCAAAGCTCAGAGTCTTACTCTCGGCGGGCCAACAAGCATCGTCAGGATGTTTCTATCAAGGAAGGGGATTGGGTGTATTTAAGAATCATGAAGCAACGTCTTAAGCAAGTTGGAAAGAAGTGTCCAAAATTGTCTTTCAATATGTATGGTTCTTTTTTATTGTCATTAAAAAGATAAATGAGGTTTCTATGAAATTGCAATTGCCTAACTCATGGTCAATGTACAACGTTTTCCATGTTTCTTGGTTGAAAGTGTTTAAGGGAACACCTCCGTAGGAAATTTCTGAAGAAGAAGAGCCGGAGATCATCAATGAAGCAGAAGTCATGGAGCCGGAGCAAGTGTTGTTGCATCGGTTCCGCCATGGTTCAAAGAAACAAGTGAGACAGTACTTTTTGAAGTTCAAGGATCGAGGAACCCACGAAGCAGTGTGGGTCGATGAAGAGTTTTTCAAAGATTACCCAGAGTTGCAGACCACAAGGAAGCCATGAAGCTCGGTACCAGTACCTCGCTTTAAAAAGGAGGGGATGTCACGTGCACATCTAACCCTATGTGCATGTGAACAAGCTACTTCAAGTCCAGGGTTCAGGTCAGCTTAGGAAGTGTCCTGGCACCTTTGTGAGCCTGTGTGCAGGCCATGTATGTCCAGGCACTTAGAGTAGTTGCATATCCTCTTGTTGCACACAACGTGATCATCAACATTACAGTCAATAGCCATCATGAGCATTTTACAGGGCACAGAACCCATTTTCCCTATTTTAGCAATTTTTTACTTATTATTAATAAGTGACTTTGTTGGGAAACTGGGTAGGGCAATTTTGCTAAGTTAATATATATGAAAACTGGCATTCACTCAGTAGAAGCAGGAGAAGAAGCAAAGAGAGCACATGCAACCTCTGGCAGTAGGTCCTCTAGCATTCCTTCTCAAGTAAGAACCCTCAACAAACCTAGCGTTTTTCAGCAAGTACTCCAACAAATAGAACCAAAGTTTTCAGCAGTTATACCAACGTTTTTTCCAGCAGATAGAACCAGCGTGTTCAACAGTTGTACAACATTTTTTCAGTAGATAGAACCAAAATTTTTAGCTAGATATCTCAGTGTTTTCAACCCCCGAATCCAATGTTTTCAGCCAGCCATCGTCCTCGTCGTCACCATCGTCTCCAACCTAGATCCTCATTGCATCATTGTGTCAAGAACTTGCATCAGCACCTTGTATCAAATTTTTGCAATCAATAGCATAGACTTCTCTCGCCATCAAGAGAAGGGCCCTTGGAGGAGGGTTTGACAACTTTTCTGGTGTCATATTCTTCTCTCCCTATCTCTCAGTCTCAATACCTTCATTCACAATTTGTCCACTTTTTTTGTGATCATTTGCACTCTCTCACTAAGAAATGGAAGGCTCTCCCTTCCATAAGTAAAAGGAACCCTTGAGCACAATTCGGAGCACTCATCTTGAGCAAAGTTCAACATCACTGCCACTGCCGTTACAATAGCATTTAGATAGTCCTTGGTTGGAGGAGCATATATGGTAGGCTAGGCAAGAGTTGACTAGCATTAAGGAGCAGCATCATGATTTTGCCTTCCATCGATAGACATATCAGTGGATATAGGTTAGATAGTCCTTGGTTGGAGGAGCATATATAGTAGGCTAGGCAAGAGTTGACTAGCATTGAGGAGTAGCATCATGATTTTGCCTTCCATCGACAGAGTTACTGGAGAGTTTTTTGAGATAGTGGGACCACACGCACACACCAGTACGAGATGCCTGATAGCATGAGTGAGGGCTTGATCTACCTGATTATCAAGGAGGGTGGTTCCTTGGATGAGATTCGACAATGGTGACCCATTACCATCCTCAACTCATCCTACAAAATTCTAGCAAAGGATCTGAGCTTGAGGATCCAACCACTACTAGAGAGCTATATGCATGGGACCCAGACAAGTTTTAAGGACCATAGTATCCTTGACAACATTTTCACTTTTTAAGAGGCATCTGCCCTTGCTATCTCTGAGGAGAGGATTTGGTGATACTCCTTCTTGATTTTGAGAAGGCCTAGGACATAGTTGATTGGGACTTCCTGGAGGGCACTCTATGCAGAATTGGCTTCACATATGCTTGAATTAGAGGTCTGTCAGCTCTCTACAGGCGTGCGCACAGTCCCGTGAGCTATTGAATGGAAATTGTTTCAAGTTCTGGGTGTTTTCCCACTTCCCCCTTTCCATCGTTACCAGGAGCTTTCTGTGCTTTATGATACATGTCGACCAACGGAATGCCAAGCATATGTGATTGCATCTCGACAGGCATCCTCGCTTGGCATCCGTCGAAAACAGCCCAGAGCTTCTTGGCCCTGTCCAAGTTGGGAGTATCCCACAATCAGTGCGTTCCAAGATACGATATCCCAAAGAGGAAGCTCTTCAAGCACTTTTTGTGCTTTATGAAGTGCACTGCATCCGACATACATGCCCACCAAGACAGTGCCAAGCACAATGTTGTCTCTCTCAACAACCATTGACTATCATTATCATCATGAATTCTTTTGGCCATATTAGCATCTTGGTCACCACCCACAATCAGTGCATTCCAAGAGACAACATCCCAAAAAGGATTGCAAGTGTACGTGATTGCATTTAAATAGATGCCCTCAATCTGCATCTGCTGAACATTCACCCTTGCATTCAAGATGCAAGCGTATGTGATTGCATCTAGAGAGACACCCTCTCTTTGTATCTGCCGAAAACAATCGACAGCTTCTTGGCCCTGCCAAAGTTTGGCATATCCCGTAATCAGTGCATTCCAAGAGATGACATCCCGGACAAAAGCTCCTCAAGTACTTTTTGTGCTTCATGAAGTGCACCACATCTAGCATACATGCCGACCAAGGTAGTGCCAAGCATGATGTCGTCTTTCTCAACAACCACTGACTAACAAAATCATCGTGAATTCCTTTTGCCATATGAGAATCTTGGGCACCAACCACAATCAGTGCATTCTTGGAGACGACATCCTGGACAAGATGGCATGTGTGCATGATTGAATTTGGAGAGATTCCCTCTCTCTGCATCTGCTAAATAGAGGCCAGAGCTTCCTCATGTTGCCTTCAAGATGCAAGCGTATCTGATTGCATTTGGAGAGACACACTTGTTTTGCATCTGCCATAAATAGCCCAGTGCTTCTTAGCCCTACCCAAGTTGGGCCTATCCTGCAATCACTACATTCCAATAGACAACATCCCTGATATCAATCTCCTCAAGCACTTTTGTGCTTTATGAAGTGCACCACATTTGGCATACATGTTGACCAATAAGTGCATTCCAAGAGACGATTCCCAATCAGAAATCTCCTCAACAACTTTCTGTGCTTTATGAAGTGCACCACATTTGGCATACATGTCGACCAACGCATTGCCAAGCATATGTGATTGCATCTAGAAAGGCATCCTTGCTTTGCATCCGGTCGCAAACAGCGCAAAGCTTCTTGGCAATGAGTGCATTCCAACACACGACATCCCGGACATGAAGCTCCTCAAGAACTTTTTGTGCTTTATGAAGGGCACCACATCTGGTATACACACCGACCAAGGTAGTGCCAAGCATGATGTCATCTCTCTTAACAACCACTGACTAACAATATCATTGTCAAATCCTTTGGCCGTATCAACATCTTGGGCACCACCCACAATAAATGCATTCCAAGAGACAACATCCCGGATAGGATTGCAAGTGCATGTGATTGCATTTGGAGAGATGCCCTCACTTTGAATTTGTTGAAAATAGCCCAGAGACTCCTCACGTTGACCCTTGCCTTCAATATGCAAGCATATGTGATTGCATATGGAGATACACCCTTGCTTCACATCCGTCAAAAATAGCCGAGAGAATCTTGGCCCTGTCCAAGTTGGGCATATCCCGCAATTAGTGCATTCCAAGAGATGACATCTCGTACAACAAGCTCCTCAACAAATTTTTTGCGCTTAAGAAGTGCACCACATTTGGCATACATGTCAACCAAGGCACTGCCAAGCATATGTGATTGCATCTTGAGAGGCCTGCTTGCTTGGCATCTGCCAAAACTTGTTAATGTTATGTGTATTTATACCAAATCTTGCACAGTCGCAGCAGGGTTTCTCTTGAGTACCAAGTAAACTTGGAATCTACTATAGAGAGGTGCTAATGCTAATAGGGTAGACATACCCTTGCCTTCAAGAGGCAAGCATATCTGATTGCATTTGGAGAGGCACCCTCGCTTTGCATCTGTCAAAAATAGCCCAGAGCTTCTTGGCCCTACCCAAGTTTGGCATATCCAGCAATCTCAGTGCATTCCAAGAGACAACATCTTGGACAAGAACCTCCTCACAAGAAATTTCTTTCATTGAAAGCTCCTACCACCATCATAGTTCAACGAAGTTCACCTACAATGCATGTACTTTTTGTGCTTTATGACCTGCACCACATCTGGCATACATGCCGACCAAGGCAGTGCCAATCACGATGTCGTCTCTCTCAGCAACCAAGATGTGGTGCATACATGCCGACCACGGCAGTGCTAAGCACGATGTTTTCTCTCTCAGCAACCAATGACTAACAATATTATTGTGAATTCTTTTGGCCATGTTAGCATCTTGGGCACCATCCACAATCAGTAAATTCCAAGAGACGACATCCTGGATTGGATTGTAAGTGTACAAAACAGACTAGAGCTTCCTCACCGTGACTGTTGCCTTCAAGATGCAAGCGTATATGATTGCATTTGGAGAGACACCCTCGCTTCACATCTTCCAAAAACAGCCCAAAGCTTCTTGGCGCTACACAAGTTGGGCATATCCCACAATCAGTGCATTCCAATACACGACATCCCGGATAGCAAGCCCCTCAAACATTTTTTGTGCTTTATGAAGTGCACCATATTTGGCATACATGTCAACCAAGGAAGTGCCAAGCATATGTGATTGCATCTGGAGAGGCATCATCGCTTGAAAACATCCCAAAGCTTCTTGGCCCTACCCAAGTTGGGCATATCCCCCAATCACTGCATTCCAAGACACGACATTTCAAACAAGAAGCCCCTCAAGCACTTTTTGTGCTTTATGAAAAGAACCACATCTTGCATACATGTCGACCAAGGCAGTGCCAAGCACGATGTCGTCTCTCTCAACAACCACTGAGTAGCATTATCATTGTGAATTCTTTTGGCTTTATCAACATCTTGGGCATCACCCACAATCAATGCATTCCAAGAGACAACATCTCGGATAGGATTGCAAGTGTGCGTGATTGCATTTGGAGAGGGTCTATCATTATGCATCTGCTGCACAGAGATTCCTCACCTTGACCCTTGCCTTCAAGCTGCAAACATATGTGATTGCATCTAGATAGACACCCTCACTTCACATCGGCTAAAAACATCCAAGAGCTTCTTGGCCCTCTCCAAGTGGGGCATATCTCACAATTAGTGCATTCCAAGAGATGACATCCCGAACAACAAGCTCCTCAATAACTTTCTGTACTTTTTGATGTCAAGTGCACATCTAACCCTATGTGCATGTGGACAAGTTATCTCAATTCTAGGGTTCATGTTAGCCTACAAAGTGTTCTGGCACCTTGTGAGCCTATTCACAGGCCGTGCATGTCAGGCACGTAGAGTAGTTGCATATCCTCTAATTGTACAACCCAGTACCAACTAGCATGTTCACTTCCAGTTAGTATAACCAAATTTGGGGCAGTACATTATTTGGAAATTTTATCATTTTATTTACCCATTTTATGAGGTCGTGGGGCTGTTGGGCAGACTACTTGAACCAGCCTTCTCCTGCTATAAAGGGAGCATGTGGGGCGCCAATAGAAAGCAGAAGAGTAGCAGAAGTTCAGGCAACTTGCAGTGCATCTTCTTAGCAAGACCGGCAGAGAGCCTCAGCGTTTTCAGCCATCAAGACAGCTAGCATTTTGGAGTTCCCAATCAGCAAGCGTTATTAAAGGTAACAGATTCACCTAACGTTTCTAGTTGTAGATTCACGTAGCGTTTTTAGCCATCAGCAGTCCGATCCAGCCATACAAGCTAGCGTTTCCAGTTTCCAGCCCTTAGCCCTTGCATAGTGACCCTTTAGCTTCGTAGATCTCACCTACCCACAACAGATCCTCACCATGTCATCAAATTGGCCAGCGTTTTGAGTTTCATCCCACTCTTTGCAAATTTCAGCATCTTCATTTTCAGTGCATCGTCGTCGAGTCGTCCTTGTCCTCATTGACACAGTGTCAGTATTCATCAAAAGGTCAGTGTTTTCAGATTTCTAGCAAATCAGACCAAGCGTTTTCAGATTTTCAGCCCGTCCTTGTCGTCATCATCATTGTCGTTGACATCGTCAGCAATTCCATTGCATCTAGACCATTGTACCAGATTTGTGTAATCTATAGCATAGACCTCTCTTGCCATAGAAAGGGGGGTCCGTGGAGAAGGGTTTAAGAACCATCTGGTGTCGTATTTCTCTCTTTCTCTCTCTCTCTCTCTCTCTCTCTCTCTCTCTCTCTCACACACACACACACACACACACACACACACACACATTCTTAGTACTCTCATTCACAGTAGCATTCACTTTGTTTGTGATTATTGCACTCTCTCTCTAAGAAGAACGGAAGGCTCTTCCTTCCGTAAGTAAAAGGAACACTTGAGTACAATTCGGAGCACTCATCCTGAGCACAATCAACATTCACTTCCGATGCACCTTACATTGGTATGAGAGCTCTTTGGTAGTGTTCTGTATCACTCAAGGAAAGAACCACAAATTTTTTTTTGCTTGTTGCGGTCGCATGTAACCCAATTCCACTTGGGTGTGTTGATTCCTAATCGTGCTTTTTTGAAGAGTGGTAGTAGGTAACCCAAGAAAGAAGGGCTTGTATAGCCTCCCCTTGTTCTTCTTTTCACTCATTAAGAGCGGACCATGCACTTAGCGGCCAGCCAATCAACGTGAGGTTGAAAAAAGCAACTTCGGTGTGACCGCAAGGACGCCAAAGGGTGTGCCTGTAGGGAAGAGTCGAGCTCAGGTAAGAGAAAAGCCTTCTCAAACACTGATTGCAAGCCAAGTACCTCAAGAACCCAAGATCTCAATGTATGGTCATCACCCAAAGCGGAATGGATACTTTGCGTGAAGGTGATGAGAGTGGATTTGAAGAAGAATAAGTTTCTACACCAGGAGGATTGTTCCTCGATCCTCCCCCATCTCCATCTACGCCACGGATTGCAGCAAATCCTATGGACGCTTTGGTCAAGTTGATGATGGAGATGATGTTACAACAGGAGGTGCAACATGCCACCTTAGAAGAAAGAAGGGTATCCATGGAGTGTGAGCGTGATCAAGTGCACTTAGTGGCTGAAGAACAAAAGGCAGCCATGAAGCACAAGCGCACTTGGAAGCCGAAGACCGAAGGGCAACTATGGAGGTCGAGCGCGATCAAGTGCGCGGAGCTCAACGAATAGTGGCCGAAGAAAAGCGAGTGGCTATGGAGTTAGAGTGTGAGGCACAGAGAGACCAATGCATGCAAGAGTTGTCCTACAGGTACTCACCTCGAAATTCGAGCGAATCAAGGACATTGGCACTTTATCAGGTAGCACATGTAGAGATGCATATTCCAACAACCTAGTCACTGAGAAGTTGACGTTCGGTAAGTATGACGGTAAGATGAATTCTAATGTTATTCATTCTTGGTTGCATCAATTTAATGCTTACTTTGCGACGACTAAGAAAACAGGGAATAACAAAGTTTTGACTGCAGCCATGTATCTTGCCGGTGATGCCATTAATTGGTATCATGCCTAGCAAGAGGCACAATTGACCGCACACCTAGAGGAAGCTGAGGAAGGTGTCCTCCTTTCTTTCGATTGGGCCAACTTCCAAGACAAGATCAAGGTGCGTGCATGCCAATTCAGTACCTAGCGCAGTTGAAAGAAGATTGGCACAATCTCAAGCAAAATGTTGCCATTTATGTCTTTTGCTAACCGTGTTTTGCAGCTCGGCACCCATATACGCGAATCGGATGCAGAACGCAAAGAGGCCTTTATTTTCGTGTTGGACAAGTATATCAAGTTTGATGTTGAAGTCCTCGACTCAATAGATCTCAACAAGGCGGCAGTGATTGCTCTCGCGCAAGAGATGAAGCACAACAAAGGAAAACCTAAGAAGAACAAGTCTTCTCACAGTACCTCTCAGAATCCACAGAATGGTAAGAATGGTAACTCTTCTAGCCCATCTTTCTCTAATCCTTCAAAAAAGAGCTCTCAAAATGAATCTAAGGGTAAAGCTAAAACACCTGCTAAACCTAAGCTAACCCCATATTAAAAAGCTGCACAAGGGATTATAGGAGGATACATAACTCCAAAAGAACAAATTATTTATGCGAAGGAAGGTTGTTGTTATCAGTGTCACATTAAGGGTCATATAAAGAAGGCATGTCCTAAGACAACACCATCTAAAGAACCCAAAGCACCAACATATTCCACAAGCACTCTAGTGAACCCCACTGATTCTCCACATGTCTCTAACACACACATTGATGAGTCTCTCTTTAAGTGTTATGATCATGTGGAGGGTCAACGTTTTGTCATATTGTTTGATTCAGGCAGTATGCATGATGTGATTGGTGACTCTCTTGTAAAAAGAGCCCGCTTGGAGGTTAGCCAGAGAACTCCTCTTGAGGTGTTGGGCTTGGCTCCCTTCCGTAGAAGATTTGTCGTGTCTCCTCTCTCAGGATGTGATATGATTTTGGGTATTTTATGGTTTCATAGACATAACCCTCTCATTGATTGGGCAGACAAAACGCTCACTCTAAATTCCAAAAGTGACTCTCCCATGATTCTTCATAGTGAGGAGGGTCTTCATTCTTTACCTCTCATTTCTCATGTGCAGGCGAAGTGTTAATTACGAAGAGGAGCACAAGCGGCATTCATTTATGCCTCTCCAAACATTCAGAGCCTCAAGGCTTCAAAAAGGTATTCAAGTTTTTTTACCAAGTATAAGCACCTCTTTTTGCAGGATAATCTTCCACCCCGTCTCCCTCCCGAGCGGCCGAAGGACCATCACATCGAACTCAGAGAGGGGGCACAGCCAGTCAATAAGGCTTCCTACCGTTTGAACAAGACTCAAGACGAAGAGTTAGAGCGGCAACTCACGGAGTTGGTGACCAAGGGATTCATACATCCTAGTGTAAATCTTTTTTTTGAGCTCCTATTTTATTCGCAAGAAGGATGGTTCATCCCGTTTGTGTGTTGATTACAAGGCTTTGAACAATATGACCGTCAAGAACAAGTTTCCAATGCCTCGCACTAAGTATATCTTCGATAGGCTCAATGGGACAAAGGTTTTTAGCAAGGTTGATCTCAAAAGTGGATACCATCATGTAAGGGTATTCAAAGGTGATATCTACAAGACTTCCTTTCGCACAGAGCGAGGGCAATGGGAGTATGTGGTTATGCCTTTTGGATTGACAAGTGCCGTAAGTACATTCAATTGTCTCATGGTAGGTCGTTTTGACGATATGATTGACATGTGTGTGTTTATCTTTCTTGATGATATTCTCATTCTCTTTGCATCATCTTGGGAGAAACATGAAAAGAATGTAGAAAAAGGTTTTAGCCCGTTTGGATGAGTGTCACCTGTACATTATTGCAGCTAAGACGTCTGAGTTTTTTCTCATTGAAGTTACTTATTTGGGTTATATCATTTCTGTAGAAGGTTTCAAGCTTGATTTCACAAATGTAGAATGGGTTTGTAAATGGGATTTTTCCAAAACTGCATATGTTGTGCGTTCTTTTCTTAGTTTACGTCAAGCATATAGTTTGCACATAGAGAACTTTGCATGCATTATCGCACCCATGATTGATGTTTTGAAATGGGTCAAAACTTACCGACAACGCGTTGTTTTGCCTGAGGTAACCATTGAGGCTTAATTAGCTCTCAAGGCTGTGGGACAGAAGCATCGTGTCTGATCCTTGCCTCTTGGGACAACCCCTTTGAGGTATGGACGGATGCGAGCAATGTCGCCATAAGTGTTGTGCTTCAGCAGCATGGCCGTCTAGTTGCATTTATTGGTCGAAAGTTAAATAGTGCCGAATATAATTTTTTAGTTTATGACAAAGAACTTCTGTTCGTTATTCACTCTCTCAAGCATTGGAAGCATTTCTTGTATGGTGGAGAGTTTACACTTTGCACAGATCATGAAGCCCTCAAGTGGCTCCAGTCTATGCCTAGTGCACATTAGAGTGATCGCCAAGCACAGTGGTCACAAATTTTTGAGCAATTTGGTGGTTTGATTGAGTATGTGTACAGTAATGCTAACCCTGTTGCAGATGCGTTAAGTCGCAATGGACAGATCTTGACTCTTGAGTCAAGATCCATAGTTTCTATTCAGGGTGTCTCTTTCGATAGCATGAAGAATCAATATGCAAATTTCGAGTTTGGTAAGCAATGGTTGCAGGATCTTGCTTCCCAAGGGACCAACAACTATCTCATTCGTGAAGGTTTGTTGTATTTTTGTCACCGTCTATGTGTGTTTCCCTCTCTCAAGACAGCCATATTGCACGATGCTCATGACTCTCTCACCGGTGGGCAGAGGGGAATGAACACCACTTTGGGAAAAATAGAAAGATTTTTTTATTGGCTTGAAATGTGAAAAGATGTATTTCATTATGTCACACAGTACACCATTTGTCAAAAAGTAAAAGCTCCTCGGGCTACGTAGCAAGGCCTCTTGCTACCGCTGCCTATTCCCAACGAACCATTTCAAGAAATTTCTATGAATTTTGTGACTAACCATCCACCTAGTTTGCATTCAAGGAACACTCAATGTTTCACAATTATTGAGCGTTTCAGTAAATTTTCGCATGTTGATTCCTTGACGTTGATTCCTTGTAAGGCCACAATCACTACACAAGATGTAGCACGGTTGGTCATTAAGCATTGGTACACCCTCTGTGGTTTGCCAAAGTCAATTGTTTCAAATAGTGATGTTTCAAATTTTTGGCGAGCTCTCTTTGAAATTTTTAGCACAAAGTTAAATTTTTCATTTGCTTTTAATCCAGAGTCAGATAGTCAAACAAAAATTTACAATCAGTTGGCTTTTGATGTTTTTAAAGTCTTATGTAGTCTCATTGGGACCTCTATCTCCCATTGGTCCAAGAAATTTTGAGTGAATCTTATTCCTCTACCATTGATAGAACTCCGTATGAGACAACATTTGGTTGTCCATTCCAGTCTCTTTTGACTCGTTTGGTCAGTCAATTTCCTGATTCCAATGCTGAAAGTTAGTCATTGGATGAGATTACTGAGAGTGTGAAGCTTAGGCTAAGCAAGGCTCAAGAGTCTTATTCACGGCAAACTAGCAAGCATCGTCAGGATGTTACTATCAAGGAAAGGGATTGGGTCTATTTGAGAATCATGAAGCAACATCTTAAGCAAGTCGGAAAGAAGTGTCCTAAGTTGTCTTTTAGAATGTATGGTCCATTTCCTGTCATTAAAAAGATCAATGAGGTTTCTATGAAATTGCAATTACCTAACTCATGATCAATGCAACATTTTCCATATTTCTTAGTTGAAAGTGTTTCAGGGTACACCAAAGGACATTTCCGAAGAAGAAGAACCAAAAATCATTGTTGGACGGATACGCCGCAACGGACATCAGCACAACGAGAACTCACCTAACATATAATGTCATCTAAGGACGAAGCTCGACCCGCAGGCGCGTGGAAGCAAGCATAAGGTGTCAACCTACACTTGACCGACTCCTAACTAATTCCTACAGAGGTCTCTACCAATTGTCTAAGTCACAGCCTTCAAGAGTGCATAAGAGGAAACTTCCTACATCGCTTTCTAGAGCCGAATACCCATCAAACAATCCCGAAACACCACAGAACTTGAAGGAGACCCTACTAACACCAATAGGTCGTTCTCCCTAAGGTCTATGAAACAAAATCCCAAGCCAAAACACCCGATGCAAAATCACGTAGGATGTTTGGCTGAAATTTGGAGGTCTTCGTTTCCAAAATCTAAAGTGCCTAATGTGTAGCTCTACTCAATGTGAACACGTGGATATGCTGCAATGCAAAATCGGACAACGTATGCTCACAAAATGACCAGATGAAGCTCGTAGAAGGACCTCGCAAAACGAGACCGTACGTGCGCAATGTAGGTATCAACGCGTAGCTCTCGTCGAGGGTAACACTTTGCACTTCTCCGCACTCGATTCCGATCGCCGGTGCACACGTAGCGTCAAGATGAAGCTCACACTCTCTCTCGTACACAATACGCTCACTCACAGACTTCAAAACTTCTTCTTAAAAATGACAAAAGGTTTTTTCATTAAGGTCAAAAAGTGGTATATATACCTTACAATTCTCAAACCCTAAAGTTCCAAATCAACCATCTACTCCATTTAACTATCAAAACTGGGATACAATCTGGAAACTTCTGTAAGTCCCAATATTTACAAGGTGAAAAATCAGGTTTTGTCAATAAATGAATAATTACAAAAAATGATAATCTTTCGAGTAGTCAGTTTTCGTGGGGTGTGTCTAGCTTCTAACACTCCCCCCCTCCTTGCTCATGTCGTCCCCGACATGGCTGCTGAGCTGCTTCTTTATTGTATGGTTTTGCGCATCTTGATCAATGATTCGTATCTTGCATGTAGATTCATCATTGTTGGGCCAAAAATATCAGTGTTTATTGTGAAGAAGCCGGTGTAGAATGCTTCTTCAAAGGCTTGGACGTGATAGGATGGTAGAAAAGTTATCCTTTGATACAACGCATGTATCACCTCCTTGGAAGGCTGACCAGACAGATCATAGGCACATCTGTAAGTATCTTGGAAGAAGAAGGTACTGTCTGTCACCTGGCCATGCTTGAATGTCTCAAATACTGCTAGAAGAGTTTTGCAGATTTTCTTCATCATGATGCACGTAAGGTCAGGTGAGCCAGTGAACAATTTGATGGCGCCCGTTAGGGTTTCACCATGTATTGGACATTTATTCTCTCACCTGCCTTCAAGCCCGGCAGCTTAGGATAATTCAGCCAAGTGGGTTGGCTCCTTTGTAATATCTCTTGGGCCTTCCACGTTCTGATCCTTGGTAAAGGACAAAAGCTGAGGTTGTCTCTGATGTTTTTCGGTGCCTCTCTCTCTACGCGGCATGCTCACCCCAATTACCCCCGATCAAAATGCCCTTCAAATTTTCCAAAATTCACAAATCACCCCTCGTTTCGAGATCTGCAAATTTCTTCAAAGATAAGAAAATTTGTAGCTTTTTCATAAGAAGACCGATTGTCTGTCTGTCAATACAAGATGCCAAAACCAAAATTCGAGTTGGTTATGCAGGCCTTGGATACGAATTGCTTCATTATTTTTAAACAGAATTGCCCTTTTTCGCGAAGCAGTTTGCCATGCTAAGCACTCAAAAACAAATCTCGATTGTAGAAAATGAATAAAAAGTAGAAAATCTTCATTAAAAAATAATGCTTTTGTTTGCTCTCCCCACGTGCCACTTTCCTCTTTTTTTCTCATAAACCCAAAAGGGAATCCAATGAGATTCCCCTTAATAAGCCCCAAACTCAAAATTGGCAAGGCCTACTTGAAAGCATTCAATACATATCAGTTAAGGGCCGGAGTCCATCAAGAGGATAGGAAAAAAAAAGAAACAGAACCTAAGGGGGGTCAACACACGCAAAGGGGGAGTCCCTTTGGGAGATCGGAACATCTAAATAATGGCTTTACCCCCAAGATATACTACCCATTTACCTTACTTGCGGGCTTCATACACCTTTTTGATCTCACATTTTTTAGACTTAAGCTGAGTCAGGGTGAGCTCCTCAGCAATCCAAACCTTCGTTCCCTTGAGGAGGTGGGACTGGCGTAGCAACCTCAACCGCTCCTCCTTATCATTGAAAGTGAAAAGAGAATGCTCAGGTGACACTTGCCTATGTGTGTCATTGATCCGAGAGATGGCTTCCGGCTTAATATTAAGTGATTGAAAGATGTCATTGAGCTTAGTAATTGCTTCTTCAAGAGTGTCCTCAGAGGGTGCACCATGGTGAGGGAAGTCCATCAATGTGCACTTTGAGGGCGTTCTCTTTTTGGAGTTTTTGTTCGTGAAGCTCCGATGTCACACAAGTCTTCACTTTGGCAATGGATGCAAAGTGAGCTTGAGTGACTTTTGCTTCAGCTTCTTTTGCTTTGTCATTGGCGAGGTTGACCATGGAGTCTAAGCGTGCCTTAAGCCTGATAATGCAAGCTTTGAGTTCACGGCTCTCCTTCATAAGCTGATCAAAAGCTCTTTCAAGCTAGCCGATTGGATCGCTTTTTCTTAGTTCTGCTACAACTGTGGCAAAAGTTGGTCAACTCCTTGTTGTGATCTTTGGAGTGTTCATTCTTGTGGATGAGCTCGAATAGGACCAAGTTATAGAAGACCCTAATCTTGGTGGATCTATTGCACAAAGTATAGATGGGCCCTTGTGCCTACACAAAGAACCCCTCAAGGGGGGGACTGCAAGGCACAAATTGAACGCTCCAAGGTAGATTGGGTGCTCACAAGACTGTAATGCTGCTGGCGAGCAAGAGGCAGATGAAAGCTGACTAGCATAGGCTGTCGCTGATGCTGACACGGGCAAGCGTGGCCAAGGCCAGCAGTGAGCTGGAGGTTGAGAGGTAGGGGTTGGGCTGGCGCCTCCCCACAAGGCCACCTCTCGCCCAGGGGGAGACTCACAAACAAGGGAGAACCCTAGATGTACTTTTGCGTCAGTGGAGTAGAGAGAGAGAGAGAGAGAGAGAGAGAGAGAGAGAGAGAGAGAGAGAACATTTAACATCACCAAAATATTCAATTGAGTGAAAATTACTATCTAATGAGTTTTGAGAGGGGGGAGAGAGAGAGAGAGAGAGAGAGAGAGAGAGAGAGAGAGAGAGAGAGAGAGAGAGAGAGAGAGAGAGAGAGAGAGAGAGAGGAGGAGGAGGAGATGTAGACAAGATACCTAAACAATGTGGCTAATGAGTTTTGATTTGTAAAAGCAAGTGCTTACATGTTAGTATACTTCTGCAAGGAGGCAGAGGAGGGTGGGAGTTTTAATATCAATGAAACAATCAGGATGACCACAGAGAGAGAGAGAGAGAGAGAGAGAGAGAGAGAGAGAGAGAGAGAGAGAGAGAGAGAGAGAGAGATCTTTCTTAAAGGTTAAATTGACCTAAGGGGCCAAATAAAACATGTAGCATGCTTGAAGGCTATGGATATAATGGTGACAGTTGACAAAATGAATCCATGAAGTTTCTCTGAGAGGAAGAAATGTAGGCCATGGACTGACGGGCTAAAATGTAAGAAAACCAAGTTTGATGTGATTAAAAGTTGAGCACTTAAGTAGGCTAGCGATGCTCATGGTCTTAAGTTTTTAAGGGGCGTCAATTTGTCTACAGAAAGAGACTTTCCTACACTACCTCAATGTCCGGTCTCATTTAAGGGAATGGGAGCTAATCCAAATGCTTGGTGTGGTGTAGATTGTGCATACTGGGAATAGGATAAACCATGTACATGGGTGAACATAGTCTGGTCTCTCAAAAAGGAACATGCTTTTGTACATTTGGGAGAGAGAGATCAATGGCATGCATGATTTTAGGTCACAAACTCAATTTTTCACTACTTCATACAGTTTAGCATAATGGCCAAAAATCTTACAAAACTAAACTATTAAGAAACTTTTTTCTTTCATTTCTATCACATTTTACGTTGAAAATGGCATAAAAGTGTACATGAACAAGTAATGTGCACTTTATCGTGGTAAGCTACTCATGCATTGTTATGATTAGGTTATGTTGTACATTGTTACTGTGCTTGTGCTCAAAACGTAGATAGAGATGCAAGCAAGTTAGGAATTTGGAGAGCATCATAGATGGAAGGGTCAATCGTAGTCTTGATATTAAAAGAAAACCAACTCATCTCTTTGAAACTTGAAGCTCTCTTAGTACATTGGAGACTATGAGCCCTAATCTTTTCACAACTCCACTCTTAAACACAAAAAGTTTAATGATAACAAAGTGGAGCATTTATGGAGCTTCATCTTTAAAAACTTGATGACTTACCCAATTTGTACTTATGGACTCGGTGGCAAATAGAAGAGTGCAACGGATACATTTGTGTTCCCATTGTTGAAACCAATTCTAAAACCCACTCCATTTTCAGAGAAAGTTGTATGATTACATTGACTTCTCTTAGCTTTCATCTATTCACGCCATGTTAACGTATATGATATGCATAACCAAGCTTGGTAGCATTGCTAGACCAAGAGCTTCAAATTTTGACCTTGAAACAGGGGAGTTTGGCATTGTGAAAGAGTTTGGCATTATTTTCACAGGTTATAGAAAAAGCATTTTTCTAGCCTTGCAAGTTGAAGTTAGAAGGTTGTTTCTTTTAGGCCTAAAGCCTTTGTGTTTTTTCTTTAGTGAGAATTTGGTGAGGTGGTGATTGGTAATAGGTTTTTTCCAGTGGCGCGACAGGTGGCCATTGTTTCGAAAAAAACTGTCTATTTGCGTCTCGTGTTGATGTTACCATCACTTTCCATACGTGAGAGTGCTACTGGCTACGTAGCTTCCCCCTCGATGCACCGCATTCCTACCCTCTTGCACACCATCCCCTTGTTGATGCATTCATTTGGAGCACACGCACACGTATGTATGCTTTATGCTAACGTGCTCAGATGTGAGCAAAGAGGGATGACACTCCAAGGCTCGAGTACTTGCAAATGGCTAGTACTTACTCGCCAAAGTGACGAGCCCACACGTATAAAACAAGTGAAAGGGTCACAATGGCTTTCAAAAACAATTAGAAAGTGATAAAATTATTAGGTTGAATCAAACTGGTATCAATGTTTGGGAAAGGATTGCCTCAGCTTAATCTTCAGCCGATTGAAAATCGAGACTAGCTAACTGCAAACCATGGTAAATGGAAGAAAAACCGATGAAATATGTGAGAAAGCCATCCAAAAATTTTGCAAATCTCAAAATTTTTTCTAGTATTAATGATTTTCTTGTTTGTGAGAAAGAAACTCGATCAGTAGCCGCTTAATAAAAGAGACTTTCTCGAACGTTAACACTGACTGGAATCAAGCTATAAAATGCAAGAAATGTAAAGCCATGTGAAGTTGTTAAATGAAAGGTGAAATAAAAAGAACTGATTAATATATATGTGTGTATATAATTTATTAATATATATGTGTGTATAGAATTTATTAGAATTATGCAAAGTGAAGCTTCACTTTAGCATTCTAAAACAATAGAATGCAAAAAAAAAAATTGTGTGTGTGTGTGTGCGTGTATGTGTAAAATTTACTAAATTTTATGCAAGGTGAAGCTTCACTTTAGCATTCTAAAACAATAGAATTCAAAAAAAGTAAAGACATGTCAGTATGTGAAATGAAAGTTAAGTCTCCATCATGTCACGATGTGAAATGAAAGGAGTCTCCCTAACCCAACACAACACTAAGGGTTTCTTTTAGAAAGCCAAAATTAAGCAGTCTTTGCCGCTTCCTCCTCTCGTGCAAGTTTGAGCCAGTTGATGTCTATCCCTTCTTGCTCGTGCGTTGAACCCAGCTCGTGAAAGACATGAAGAGAAAAAATCAACTAACCCTCCTACTAGCTCCATGAGCCCTGCAGCCCCATGCCCTGCAAGTTTGCAACAAGCTAGTCCACCTGCACGTTGCTCTCGGTCCCCTAACTCCGTGGGTCTGTCCCGTGTTGGCTTGGCGCGCGTAGAGAGCATGCATGGGCCGGAAGTTCTGTCTTGCAAAGGGCACATTGGCACAAAGAAGTGCTTCGAGATAGGCTTGTGAGGCTATGAGTCAACAGATTCGGACTATCTATGTGCCAAAGATTCCAAGGAGGAAGGAGTATTCATTGTGTGGTTTATGATACGATATAACAAAATTAACAGACGAGCCTAGGGAAGAAGCAATGACTGCTAAACAAGTCAAAAGAGGGGGGGTGCAAAGCTGCAGAGCGGATCCAGCTTGTAGCAAATAGCGGCAGGAGGAGACAGATGATGTGTCTCAGCCCTAAAAGAGAGGAAGAGTTTCCATTTGTAGTTATGGAGAGAGAGACAGAGAGAATGGATATGTCTAAGCGCAAACGCGCGTGCACACACACAGACACACACACACAGGTGCAGAGGGGGTGCATCTCAATGCAAGGGGAATGATGGGGAGATTGCATGGGCCTATGTAGGGCCTCTTGACTAATTGACACCCCCTCTGCCAGGTGGGATCTACGATCCCTATTGATTGGGGGCGGCGAGATCGGTTTTGCATCATTCGATGGCGGTTTAATCCCTAAGTGATCACCATGTGATCACAAATAAAGTGAACCCCAAGTAAATTTGATGTGAACATCAAGTGACCGCCAAGTGATCGCCGTGTGAATCCTAATCAACATGTGACCACCTTGTGACCCCACCCATTACCAGGTGATTACAATGTAACCCCGACTATCCCAAAGTGATTGCAGTGTGACCCCGTCCATCCCAATGATTTGATCTTCAAGTGAACATCATGTGATCCCCAACCCGTCATTTTTACTATATGATTCTATGTTCACACCTCCATTTCAAGTGGCACATGATAGCTTAATGGGAGAGTCATGGACTTCGGTTGTGTTGAGAAATGCATATAATTTTCAAAAAAAAGATAGTACATTTACATCATCATATAATCCAAAATGATGTGCGACAATACCGTTAGAACTCATTTTATATGTTTATGGTACACAAGTGGGCCCATTCAAGGTCAGATGGCCAAGAGTCATGGCCATTCAATCTCGAATAGGTGATTTTAAGAGAGAGAGAGAGAGAGAGAGAGAGAGAGAGAGAGAGAGAGAGAGAGAGAGTATATTTGACACATGACATATACCTACAACATGATCAAATAATAGATATACATCATGCGATAATCCAAAAAAATAAATATACATCCTGAGATAATCCAACAAAATGAGAGGCTCCAAACAAATGTAAACAATATTATCATGACATAGTTCAAAAAGATACATATACATCAGTATTCCTCATCATCAATCTCTACACGTGATTGAAGCTAGGTCTAGGTGTAAGTTGCCTACACCACCCTCTCTGATATGCATAATCCATTGTGTCCGAACTCCAATGTCCTATGGGCTACATCATCAATACCACCGATTCCAGCTCTCACTCCTTCAGTGGCATGACTAGAATCTCCAATTGCAATTGTGTTGGTGTGCAGATCGCTCTCACTCAAAGAAAACTCTTGGATAGGCAAGCTCTTGGTCAGCAAGGGTATGTTGAGCATGATGACCCATCTCCCAAATTCTAGTGTTTACATAGATTGGAGACTGGAAACGTCCACAAGTGGATGAATCTATATCCATAAGTGCCTAGTTGGTCCAAACTTTGATCTACAAAAACATCATCTCGCTACCTAAGGTGGGCTGCAATGGTAGGCCTCCAAAGAGCTCTCTCTCTCTCTCTCTAGACTCTTATATGAGATTCTCCCATCGTGCCTGGTGTGTGCTCTCTTTGTGCAATGAATGGCAGACAGTTGGATGTATCTATTAGACACCATCTACAATAAAATCCTTTGTATATCCCTCCTATAAGAGGTTCTTTGCCATCCCCTATCTCTATGACTCTAAGACACATCCAAGTGATGAGATCAATGGTCTCTTCTTGCCCAGGGAAAATATCACCGATGCCCCAGATGCGATTAAGTTACATGTCTATGTGAGTCACACACATTATATGTGTGAGAAACTTGGTAACTATGGTAAAGGATTCTCCACCCTACCATCCATAATATAGTCCCTTGGCCCTCCATACTTAGAATCCCCAGTCCACAACTAGCAGTCGATCCTTGGCTTGGGTCTGTGACCCCCTTGGGTTTTCCCTTGGCATTACATTACTCCCCCCTTAGAGAACCGTTTTGTCCTCAAAAAGAAAAGTGGTGATATCTGCATAAGAACACTAATGTTTTCCACAATGGCATCTTTCATAGATCCAACTATTGGTTGGACTACAACACAGTTTAGAAGGAGGTTCAATGAAACCAAGACTGGCATCTTGATTTTTCACATTGTTGTTTCTTTGCAATCGTCATGTGTAATCGGTCCATAAACTACATAGCATGTAGACTCCATTTAGAACCGACATGAGCATGATAAATGAGCTATCACAATTAAGATGTACCCAAAATAGTGCCTCTTTTCACTTTCATGAAAGTAACTGGATGACGTAACTTATGGGCAAAATAGAAGTCCTTGAATTGTTATCTTATCGCATCAGTGAACAACCGCATCATAAGTAGTGTTCAAGGCTGAGAACCTGATCTAAACATGAAGAGACTAAACCTAGTCGCAAACATGCTTTATCTTATGGTTAGCAAACTCCAACTAGAGCGATACATGATTTCTAACTCGATTGCTTGGTGCTAACATACGCTCTTCACATATCCTTTACCACAAGATTACACTTGTAATCTGTCTGTCCCCTTTGGATAAATGATAGTACTGACGTGTGTTTCCCCACGGTTTACAAACAGTCGTCCAAAATGACTGGTAAGCGGGGATCACAATGTCGTACAACATTGCTGTGGGATCAACAATGTCATGATAACCATCTTGGTTAACTTGAAAGATCCACAAACACCCAAACCGAGCCATGACCTCTATTGGTGATTGTTGTTAGATCTATGTCACAAATGTGCATGCCGCTCCAAATGAATCTTTGCTAAAACACTAAGGCCCATAACACCTAGTGTGCATGCATTTAGTAGAAACAGATTCAAACCTGCATATCCATGATCATACTTGCCAATATTTATGGCGAATGTGATGCTCATAGCACACATAAAAGATGGGTGTAAATAGTTATGAAAAGAAACTAAATACTTTCTACTGCAATCATTTGCAAGCCTTGCGAAAAAGTTTGAACCATAATAGACTGTGAAACATAAGTCACATCTAGGTACAAACAATAAAACATTTTCATTCATATTACATAGCTTTGTTATATGCATAAAAAACCATATGTTAATGTTGTTTAGCAACACTTGTAACCTTAACAAGTCATTCTAAGTATCTGACACTCTTTGGCCACGGATTGTTCCCGATACCACGTGCTCAAAATAGTCAATAAAATGGATATGACCAGCACCTAGGGACTTTGTTGTGACACACAATTGAAATAACAGGCGCCAACATTAGTCCCAGAGACTCATATTCTCCACATGTGGAATATGTATTAGATAAGGATGTCTAAAAAAAGAACATCCTTCAAGTACGAGATATACTTGTGTGTGGAAGTAAGTGCAAACATGTTACGACATGCGTGAGAGGGACCCTCATTAACCTTGCTCCACATTGACTAAACCAAACTCCTTGAGTTCCTAGACCATATTGTATCCCAGGTGACATGTGCTAAAGAAAACCTTACATGTATGTTGGACATTACGGTCCAAGATACTTTGCTTCTACATGACCTTGTCATGTCTCTTAAAGACCAAAATGGAGGAAAACATAGACGTTTATACATCCTACTTGGAAAACTTTTATTAAAAAAAACATATTGAAAAAAGAAACAAAACCAAATCATATGCGTACCTAGAGGTTGAACATAGTGTTCACTTACCTATAGTCGAAGATAAATGCCCAAATTTCTGCCTGCAAAGGCCTAGGAACACTAATTGAAAATTAGTGAAATTCAAGTAGTATTCCACATGTAACACTGAGTGTTGCCTTTGCAATATCCAAAGCCCTTTGCAAATGCCTAGGACGCTAATTGAAAATTAGTGAAAGTCAAGTAGTATTGCACATGTAACAATGGCTATTGCCTTTGCAATCCAAACCCCTTGCTTAAAATCTACATCGTCAAACCCCTTGGTTATACTTTGTAGGGAAACTGCTCACCTAGCAGTCAATAGTGATTCAAGCCAACTTTGGAAGTTGAAATTGTCTACTACACCTTAGCAGCTTCTGGAATTATTTCCTTGAAAGTGCAAGTCTGAAGGTTCCAAGAATGTATCATCAACACTTCATAAGTGATTTAGTAATCACGAGTTGGGTCTTACCCAAAATCTATACTCGTATAGACATTCTTAGTGCTATAGATAAAATAAGAGATCCACTAAAGTTGGAATCATATTCACAACTGGATCTTTTCTAGACCCCAAAATCCATAATCTTGTATTTTTGTGAATAGTCGTGTTGTCTAAAATGTTGGCTTTGTCTATACACCTTGGTAGGGATAAGCCCTTATGAGTTTAAAACATTAAAAAACTCAACTTGATCTTCACACTTACAGTATGGAGTGCTAAAATAACACCCAAAAAAGCAACAATGGTAAGACTCTTGCTTGTCCATTAGAATTGATGGGCACTCAATTGGATAGAATTGTTTGATGTTGAAAGAATTCACTGATGGATTACAAACGGATGGCTATTAATCCTTCCAAAATAGGTGGCTCTTAGCCCTTCAAAAACAGCCAACTCTTAGCCCTTCCTGCTATCATATTGACATAGAAAGATGGCTCTTAATCCTTCCAAAATAGGTGGCTCTTAGCCCTTCAAAAACAGCCGGCTCTTAGCCCTTCTTGCTATCATATTGACATAGAAATATTTTAGTAAAATCATTCCTAACTTCACTTTTTTCGTAGAGAATGAGGAAAGAGAGAGAGAGAGAGAATGTTGGGCTAAGAAAAATCCCTTATTCGACTATGTTGTATGTCCCCTATGTCTACCGTGGTGTAGACAATTGTTGTGGCATAGCTTATCCTATAAGCGTACAATAGTGTGCTTGTGCAACGCTCTCGTAGAGAGAGGTAACATAAGTCACATCTTGACCCACCCACCTTGTATGTGGTCGTGAATGTACCAGAGTGACTTAAGTAGGGAACTTTGCCTATGAATAAACATAAATAAAAAAAAATTGTAGACATCAATAATGTACCGTGTCCTTGACAAGGTAGTTGGCGTTATAGCGAAAGCGTAAACAGTACTGAGGTGAATTTTTGTCTACCTCACTAGCATCTCATGCATGGAGAGGTGTTTCTCTTGGTGACAATGACGGCCCCTACATATTGAGCCACTACCAAAAGTGCTTGCACAAACGGACATGGATACATCACAATTCGCCGTTGTCATACGTGAACTGCGAGCTTATATCCTTACTTTGCCAAAATCCTGAACTTGTGTGCCAATGCCCTTGATGCCAAGTCAATGGAAAATATCTTAGCACGAGTTAGAAGGCTCGATTCACATGAAATCGTCAAAGCACTTTGCTTTGCACGATAGGCAATCCTTGCCAACTTAAAGGTTAAAATGTTGCAAAAACAAGAAAAGCTTGGAATTGTCTAACCTGGTTGCTCTGTCAAAATAAAAACTCGCTTGAATTTGGCTCATAGCCATATCTGCTGTGTGAGATAATGTCACTGTATACACCCTCTTGTGATGTAAAAACCTGTAGACATCTTGGCAAGCTTCCCCAAGTTCGTATGCTAATAGCATATTCCAAACTTTGGAAACCCACATGCCAAATGCCAAAGCCTTGCTTCACATAAGCAATCATGGAGTTCTGTTGCTCATAGCAAACAGGTACTTTTGCCAATTTACATTATCATAGCAAAAGAAAGTCGACCTTGTCAAGAATTCACAAATAACCAACCTTGCTGAATTGTAAAATGTATTGAAAAACACAAAAATTATTGCTACCATATACATGTGGTAGTGATGTGTGTGAACACACTAGGACCGCAGAGGCATTTTTTCCCTCTTTAGGAGGTTTTTTCCCCCGTGCATTGTATATACGCCCATCACTCTAGGGCTATCTATCTTTCCATTGCACACTAGGTAACACACTCTCTATTGTGTGCCTTGAGCTTCCTTTGTCTTCTCCAAGCTGTGTGTGTTTCTCTGCAAACCTAATTCCAACAATTGGTATCAGAGCAGGTCACGTCCTCCCGGGCTTAGTCGCCAGCTGCTCCAGCACACGCCTGCTCACTTTCTCCGATTTCAGTGAGCTTTGGCGAGCGTTCGCAGGTCGACAAATATTTTGGGTAAGCTCAAAGAGCTTGGTTTGCTCAGAATTTTGATTTGGGCTCATTTCGGCCTCCGTTTCCACTACAGACAGTACTGCACAGGCTATTTCGTCATTTTGTGCAGAATTTTTGTCAGTACCGTTTTCTGCATAACAGGTGCCTTATAGTCTTCTATGGTTTGTGTTATATAGCACAGGTTGTTCCCACTACGTTTCTCCTATTTTCAGGCAGTTTTTACATCAGGTGCAGCATTTAACATGGCTGACAACAACAACACAGATGTGTTCAAGATGTTTGCTGCTGAGGACAGGTTGGATGGGGACAACTACCCTATGTGGGCTTATAAGATGCAACATGTTCTTGTGTCAAAGGGTGTGAAGAACATTGTGCAGGGCATTGATGTACGTCCTGGTTCTGAGGATGTAGGCGATGTTGAGGATGTTGCAGGTCTTCCTGCAAGGATTGCAACTGCTAGAGTTGTTTTGCCTATGATAGAACAAGCTCGTTGGGATGTTAAGGATGCGCAGGCTCATGCATTGATTGCGTTATCTGTGAAGCGCACCATTGTTCCTCACATCCGTTCAGCAAAATCTGCAAAACAGGCTTGGGATATTTTAGTAGGTCTGTATGCAACCCGCAATGAGGCTAAAATTGCTTTGCTGCGTAAAGAGCTGGAATGAAAGATTATGCATGAGGAAGATGATATGGACACTTTCCTAGCTAGTGTCAAGGATATTTCTGCAGGTGAAGTCATTTCAGACAGTTTCCTTATGCAGACTGTTCTTGATGCCTTACCAGATTCCTACCAGACTTTTGCTAGTACTCGGAGACTGATGACCCAAGGAAATCGTGAAGTTGTCAAGTTTGATACATTATGCACATTGCTGTTGCAAGAGTCACTTTATAGAAAAAACAGGACTAGGCAGCGTGCAGTTGAACAGGCTTTTATTGCTTCTCAAAGAAAGGGTGGTAACAGTAATGCAGCCACTTCTTATGGTTCTGCTGCGAGTGGCAAAAATTCTATTCCTAATGCTTCTGCTTGCAGTACTTCGTCTGGCAATTCTGGTGATAAGGGCTGTTGAGCCAGCAGAGGATCACACCCACATTTTTGCTCACACTCATCATTTTGTAACCATTGATTGTAATAAATGTCTTTCCGACATGAATTTTGATTTGAGCCATTCATTAAGTAACGGGACTCAATTGAGTTTCCAGCTTGTAATCCCGAAGTAATTTCACTTGCTGATGTAATTAGTTAGAGATGTTCTCACCTCCAAGGCTGAGGTATATAAGCCAAAGTTTTTGTAACCGGAGCCGCCATTGGAGAAGCGACACCGCCATTGTGTTAGCAACGGCGAGAGCTACGCACAGATACCAAGAATGCGCGCTATCGGCTTCTATGTGTGGTAAGTTCCTACGAGCTTCGGTGTGAGTTTTCTTCCAACTCGTGTGTCGGAATAGAGCATGCAGCATATCTATAGAACCACAACGAGTAGAGCTACACATTAGTACCATCGGGGTCAATTTTCGGTCACCTGTATTTTTCGGCCTGTCTTCATACGCGTTTACCGCACGGAGTGATTATAGGTTGATTTTGCAGTTCAAGTCTTTTTTAGGGTGTTGTTCTTACCTAGTGTATAGACTTCCCCTTGAGTTTGAGATCGATTCAATGATTCTAGATCCTGTTTCGTATAGCATTTGTTCGTAGTACGGATTTCAGTCACTTGCGTATTTTAGAACTTAGATTTGATTTCCTTAGTAGTGATTGTCATTAGAAGGTCGAGTAGGTGATTTGACACCCACCTAGTTGTTTCCATGCGCCTGCGGGTCAAGCTCCGTCCTCGTCTGACAAATTCTGTTGTTGGTTGAGTTCTCGCTATTTAGCTTCCGCTAGCGGCGTAACCGCCTTATCATTTGGCGCCGTTGCCGAGGACGAGAGCCCTAAGTAGGTGACCTTAGACTAATCCTACGAGGTGAGTCATATAAACTACTTTGTAAACTTTAGTTAGAAAAGATCTAGGAGTGGTGGACTCCGAAGATCTCGAGAGATTCTAGGAAGTGGGGTATTCCTGAGTCTTCCGTGTTGACAGTAATTTTAGTTTAGCTTAGATTTGTTTGTTGTTTTGTTGGTGTTGAGTAGTTGTTGATAGAAGAAGGATTTGCTAGTCCGTGAGTGGCAGTGGATCTCTTTAAAATCACAATTACCAAACCCATTTTATGATTAGGGATAGCTTAGGTAGGACTTCATTTGATCCTGATCTAGAGCTAGTAATCATTGGAGTATTTGCTTGATATGGTTGATTGCATGTTAGATCACTAAACCGTCGAGTTAGTAGTGAAACTTGCAATAAACAAAAGTCGGAGAAATTTTTTGTGTATCTGGGAGTTGCTGAGCACTTGAGAAAGCTTCCGGAAGGATTCTGTGCCAAAAAAAATAGAGATCTGCAACTTTAGACATCATACGCGTATGATGTCTAAATGACCAAACAGAGACCAAAACAAAAATTTTGACTTTACCAGAGTGTTCAAAAAGGGGGTTATACCCTAATTTCAACTTAAAACAAGAGCATTAACACTCAAAGAAACCCAAAAAGACAAGTCGGAGTCCAGGAAACGCAAAGAAGAGGAAATTTTGGATTCAGATCTTGTTTTTACATTCAAACCTGACAAAAACACTTGAAACTCAATTGTAAACATTGGAGAAGGCTTAAAACCAAGAATAGTCAAAATCTGGGACAAAAGACATCATACGCGTATAATGTCTTTTGGCACATCCACTGCTTATTTTTGATATCTGACCTGACAAGATTGTTACAAGTACTGTAGGAAGCATAAATATCAAGTTTTGACCCAAATTGATGAAAAAGACATCACACGCGTATGATGTCTTTGACCTAATTTTGGACATATTTTGATACTTTGCCAACACAGATCTATTGTAATAGCTGTCTAGAGGTTATATTTCAAGTTTCATCCCATTTGGATCACAATTGACCCAAAACAAGTCAAAAGCGGAAAATTGCCAAGAAAAGCCTAAATTAGCCATAACTTGCTCAAACAGAGATCAAACTAAATTTTGTGAGTGGACAGAGCATAAGGGGGCTACTGAGAGTGAGCATAACCAAAATAGTCTAAATCTGTGAAAAAAGACATCATACGCGTATAATGTCTTTTTCAGCATAACTGCAACAAAATTCTCACTTGATGAAACAGAATTTGTCCAACTGACAAGATTAAACAATTGACCAAGTATCAATCAGTTTGGATCAATTCTGACCACAAAAACTTGGGGAAAACAAATTGCCGAGACGGAAAAGTTAAAGTCCTTTAGGGGAATTGATGAATTTGAGATCGGGCAGGAACCTCCAGAATAACCAACCAAAACAAGGGGAACCAGCAAGTGTCATATCAACCGAGGGAAGTGTAAACCAAAGTTGGGTGCAACCATTAGAGCCGATCTTTGAAGGAAGTGTCTCTGATACTTCTTCGGAGAGATCTTACGAGATTTTCACCGAACACGTGGAACACCTGAACCTGAACAACAGAGAAAATATGGCAGCAGGATCATCAAACCCTTCCGCCACACTGAAGCTATTGTTCATAAAATATCAGTACGACAATGAGCAAGGTGCCAAGATCTACAAAGATGGAATGGACCGCTATTGTGTAAAGATAGAGGAGAGACCTAGTGAGTTCAAGGACTTAGTGCCTGTGAGCTATAGCGGAGATAGATATCTAGATGACGAGGGTACCATGTACTTGGTAGTCCTAAACCCTAACATTGTGGACAAGTGGCGATTGATGGGCACCAAAGCCAAAGTAGATGAAGAACTTGAGGAGAAGGCACCAATAATGAACTTCCCTGATGCGAGGTTAAGAAGAGAGAATGAAACTACAAGGATCAACACTGATAACATCTATGTGGGGCTATACAAATATAATAATGGGGAGCAAGATCTCTATTATAGATGTGAAGAACCCTACACCGGAGAGTTGACAGACCAAAAAAGACTTTATGTCTTTACCTACACAGAGGGATCGGAAGTGAAAATTGCCGCTTACGACAAGTATGGGAGGCAATACTCAACAATGGGCAAGAAAGAATTAGAAGGATATACATACTTTGGGGGACCACTACATCAGTATTATGTTACTTCTAGCTCACAAAGACCAGCACCAACAAATGGAGTGCAAAACCCAATGACGACAGGAGGACAAAGAACTCAGGCTGCTGACTCTTTCAGTCAACCTCAGTACTCGAAGCCCGGACCAATGGGATCATTACATTCCAGAGAGTCAATGGATACGAATCGAGGCAGTGCAGTTCCAATCCCCACATATACCACTCCAGGTCCAAGGTTCGAAGCTGAACCATCACATTTACCTCCTAGTAGTAGATTCAGGGCAGGGGAACCGACAAGGGTAACCCATGAAGTCCATGATGCTAGAGAAAGCTTTAGCCGGGACACAGGAGCAATGAGATTGGTAGCAGACCATAGACGTATGAGACCATCTCAAGTAGCGAAGTGTATGCCAAAGAAGTATGGTGGTTCGGGAGATCAGTATGCACATGTGTCACTCTTTAAGCAAGTCTTAAGAGCTGAGCAGATAACAGATTTCCATACACAATACGAGGGATTTGGTCTTACTCTAGAAGGTACGTCATTGACATGGTTTCAACCATTGAACATAGGGGGATTCCAGGACATTGACCATTTGCTAAGAGAGTTTGCTGAGGAATTCTCAAAACGAGGGATTAAGCACAATACGGTCTCACAAATATATGCTTTTAAACAGAGAGAACACGAAAAAGTGAAGGAAGCTTCACTTCGCTTCAAACAATACATTGAGAGATGTCCAGTACGTGAACGACCACAAGATGACAGACTATCTGTTCTCTTTATTGAGGGATTGAGAAACGACACTCTCAAGAAGGACTTGCACCCATAGTGGAATTTGAGGCAGGATCTCAAGTGGACTTGGATCTGCAATCTTACTGGGGAGATGGGGACTCTGTTAGAACAATGGAGAGCAAACCTCATTCACTGAATACTTTACCTTCATACTTAGGAGAGTATGAAGCAAAATCCGAGATTAAAGCACTTCCCTCACGAAGAATCTCATCAGAAAAAGTCATGGACTCGCAAGGATTGATAGAGATCTTGTCAACACCAGTGACATGCACTATCACTCTAGCTGAGCTTTTGAGGCTAAGACCACATATGTGGACCACTGTAGGAAAATGCTTGGAGAAATTTGGGATAAAAGACCCAACATCGAGACTGAAAGAGGGTATACAAGAGCTGAGTAAACCACAAAAGAACGCTAAGCCTGTACCCTTAAACAAGGTCAGAGAGTATTGCGAAGGTGAAGAGGGGAATACAACCTTACCAGTTGAATTCCAAGGAGTGAAGACGATGGCAATACTAGACAGCGGAGCTGGGGTAGCCATTGCTACAAAAGAAATCTGGAAAAAATGGGGGAAACCAGCAATAAGGAAGACTAGGTTGAAACTCCAATTAGCAGATGGACACATTGAGAAACCTATGGGGTTATTAGAGAAAGTCGTAGTGACTTCTTGCGGCATTGAATACGAACATACTTTTGCTATTGTCGATTTTGGCAAGGAAAATAACTATGATATCATACTGGGAAGACCATTCATGAGACAGTTGAAAATGGTCCAGGATTGGGGCTACGATCACATATACCTGAGAAATATGGAAACCACTACACGTGTGAACCTGAAAGACCATAGCTACAAAGATGTGAACCGAACACCGGTGGAGGAGTTTGATTCAGCTACTTTGGCGGGATCCGAATTTCCAGCTTAGTTAGGTAAACCCAAGGAGTTATGGATGTGTGGAGCTTCGAAATGTGGAAGTCTGAAACGAGAAGAATGTGTTTTAGAAAGAGCTATCGAAGACAAAACTTATATAGGAGAACCCTTTCCAGAGGACACACTTGAACCATTAGAATGGACACACATTCTAGATCCCTAGATGTTTGTGCAATTCCGGATGGTCCCACAACAAAATTTTGCGACAAGGACGGGTACGACGTGGTTCCGTACTTCATGTTGAGAATTGTACTCGAAAAAGAAACTGAAAATAACGATACACTGGAAAAGGAAGATGAAGAGGAGGTGTTTCACGACATTCCTGATCATCCAGAGTGGGGAAATGAAGCAGACAACGAGTCAACGGACAATTCAAGCGGAAACGAAGAAACTATAACGGATGTCCGATTTTATGATTTTCCGAACCAAACTAAACAATGCCAGAAACGCTATAGAGCAAAGAAAAAAACAAAGGGGGTTAGAACCAATCCGATGCCTAGAATAAGGGGGGAAAATCAATTCCTAATGCTAGTAAAGGCAGAAGATTGTGTTAAGGACAAGATTTCTGGAAGAATGAGAGGCAATGATCAAAAGAGCTTATGAAAAGACAAAAGAGGCTCAAGAAATCAAGTTCAAAGGAATGGAACGAAAACTGAAATAAAAAAATCAGAAAAGAACAAGCGCAACAGAGAACACACGGAGTCCAAGCTAGAACGTAGAAACAAGTACAGAGAGCTCAAGAAAACTCTGAAAGAAGTTTGGACGACAGAAATTGAGAGTGGAGAGGACGAAAACGCCAAAATCAAGGAAAACATGGATGTTCCCTCTCACTATAGGAAATTCACAATAGAGGATAGGAAGGTAGTATTAACCCAACCTATTCGAGAGAGAAAGGAGAACGAATCTTATGACGGACCGGAGGATGCAAAAAAAGTTGATTTAGCAGCTCCAGAGGAGACACCTAGACCGGTGTACATAGCCACGAATTTGTCTCCAGGCGAGGAAGAGAGACTTTTGAGTCTTCTCAGAGAGTATAGGGATGTGTTTGCATGGTCTTATAAGGACTTAAAGGGAGTTGACCCATCAATATGCCAACACACAATCCCACTGAAACAAGACGCAAAACCTAGCAGACAGAGACCATACACATATAATGATACGTTTGCTAAGCGAATCAAAGAAGAGATAGATAAGCTAATGGAAGCTGAATTCATCTACGAGATTGAACACACCGATTGGGTATCTCCGATTGTGGTAGTACCCAAGAAGAACGGAAAACTCCGAGTGTGTGTCAACTTACAGAAAGTGAATGCTGCAACAATCCGGGACAATTATCCCCTGCCGATAACTGATCATGTTCTAGAGCGTGTATCAGGGAAAAGAGCATACTCTTTTCTTGATGGTTTTTCAGGATATAACCAGCTATCCATAGCACTGGAAGATCAACATAAAACAGCTTTTGCAACGGAGTGGGGAATTTATGCTTATCGGGTTATGCCTTTTGGTCTAACCAATGCTCCCGCAACCTTCCAGAGGCTGATGACGCATGCTTTCAAAGAATACTTAAGGTTGTTTCTAGAAATATACATGGATGACTTATGTGTACATTCTCTATTGAGGGATGAGCATCTAGAACACCTAAGAAAAGTATTTGAGAAATGTAGGACATATCGCATTTGTCTCAATCCTGAGAAATGTGTGTTTATGGTCCGACAGGGCAGAATTCTGGGACATATTGTCTCACAAAACGGAATATCCACGGATTTAGAGAAGATAAAATTTATAGTGGATATGCCTAGACCAACCAATGCGAAACAAGTACAGAGCTTTATGGGACATTGCGGATATTATAGACGATTCATTTACATGTACGCTATAATCGGCCAACCACTTTACAGGCTAATAGTGAACTTTGAATGGACAGGGGAGTGTGAGGAATCGTTCAAGAAATTGAAAGAGGCACTCATTACTGGTCCAGTCTTGAAATCACCAGATTGGGAGAAGATATTCCATGTGCACATAGATGCTTCGGCATATGCAATAGGATGCATTCTGGCTCAGCCAGAAGAAGGAAACATGGATTTTCCTATCTGTTACGCCAGTCGACAGCTCAACAATGCAGAGAAGAATTACACCACAACAGAGCGAGAGGGATTAGGAATGATATATGCTGTGAAGAAATTTCGGCATTATCTTCTAGCCAACAAGTTTGTGTTTTTTACGGATCACCAAGCCTTGCTCTACCTAGTGAATAAACCATGCAATACTGGGAGAATAGTGAGATGGTTCATTATCTTGCTGGAATTCGACTTCACGGTAGTAGTAAAGAAAGGAAAAACACATCTTAGAGCTGATCATCTTTCGCGATTGACGAATGGAGAAGACCCTATAGGAGTAGATGACGACATGCCAGACGCGTACTTGTTCAACATAGAAATGATACCGAAGTGGTCTCAAAATGTCGTTAACCTATTAACCTATGGAGGAGAGTTTGATAGAAGAGAATACAACCAGAAACATATTGCTATTCAGCAATCCAAGAATCTTCAATTGGTTGCAGGAAGGTTGTATCAATTGGGAAATGATCATGTTTTACGACTATGCATCAATCCTGAGGAATATAATATATATCTGCGCGAAGCACATGTTCAGGAATGTGCATTTCATTGTTCAAGAAGGAACACATATAGGAATTTGTTACAATTGGGAGTCTATTGGCCAGGAATGAAAGAAAGCGTACATGAATATGTCACTGTATCTATTGTATGTTCATCAAAACCGCCAGCAGAGTATTCGACATTATATCAGATAATGATCGCTCCGGAATGGAGTCAGTATATTGTTGAATATCTCACAAATAGAACTTTCCCAGAAGGAACGTCAAAAGTACGTCAGAAATCTGTAGAGACAGAAGCTAGAGATTACGCTTTAATAGGAGATCAACTCTATAAGAGAGGTAAAGACAACCAGCTTAGGATTTGCGCATCATAGTCTGAGTATGTGATAATCCTGGAGCAAGCTCATGGAGGAGTAGGTGGAGGCCATTTCTCAGGTGATAAGACAACAAAACTTGTCTTAGCCGCAGGAATATGGTGGCCAACATTACATATGGACGCTGAGGAATACGTTAAACGGTGTGATGACTGTCAGCGGACCAAAGTACCACTTAAAAGAGATGATATGCCGCTTAGACCAATGATGGGGGCAAGAGATTTTGCAAAATGGGGGATTGATTATGTCGGACCCATTTCACCTCCTGCATATAAGACTCATGCACAATACATCGTTGTGGCTACAGACTATCTAACAAAGTGGGTCGAAGCAAAGGCAACTCAAAAAGCAGATGCCAGGACCACGGCACAATTTCTATATGAATACGTCTTTGTACGATATGGATTGCCAATAGAAATTGTGAGTGATCGAGGCACACATTTTATAAATGAAGTGATAGAGATCCTTCTAGATGAATTCATGGTAATCCATAGGAAATCAGCCCCGTATCATCCACAAACAAACGGACAAGCTGAAGCAACAAACAAAACCATATGCACGGTCCTTACGAAGATTGTATCTGAGTCGAGAACTGACTGGGACCAGAAGTTGCATTCAACATTATGGGCATATAGGGTAGCATATAAAACATCAATAGGAACGACCCCATATAACATGGTTTTTGGGCTAAATGCTATCTTACCAATAGAATTCTTGATTTCAACCTTAAGGGTGGCTAAGGATCTAGAGTGGACAGGACACGAGCTTTCTGATAGAATAGATGACCTGGAAAAGCTAGACGAGCTTCGCCTAAAAGCAGTAGCTTCTATCTACGCTCATAAAAGGCGACAAAAGGAATTTTTTGATAAGCATGTGCGGACTAAAGAGTTTAAGGTTGGGGACTATGTCCTAGTTTACACTCTGAAACAGCATGCTAAGAAGCTTAAAAAGCGAGGGATGGGACCTCTGGTGATTAAAGATCTATCACCAAGTGGAGCCGTCAAGCTTGCTACATTAGACGGAGAAGAAATGCCCAATTGGATTAGTGGATGCAGAGTGAAGAAGTATCTTTTGCCGCTAACCCAAGACATGCTTCTCAAAATACATCAAGAAAAGCTGTGTGTCCATAAAAAGAAAAAGATTGTGGAGGAAGCGCAAGCCGAGGCGAAGGAAAGAATGGAGAAAAGAAGACTACTGCGTCAGAAACAGCACAATGAAGAAGCAATACGAATAAACGCAGTCAGTATAACAGAAATGGATAATGACAAAGAGGAACCCATCATTGAATGCAAAGTAGGAACCAACCAAATCAAAGCCAGAACACTATTGGATTCAGGAGCTCAATCTAACCTACTTTCACTCAGTTTGTATAGACAATTGACAAATGACACTAAACTACAAACTGCCAAGCAAGAGTTAAAGAGTTACTCTGAGAATTCAATCAAAACTGTCGGATGCACAGTTTTACATATACAGATTAACCGTCATGTGTATCCTCATATGTTTTACATGGTTGAAGACCAAGCTACACAACAACCATTATTGCTAGGAAAACCATGGCAGAAGCAATACAATGCAATGATTGACTGGAGTTCTAAATCAGTGCTTATCAAATACGAAGGTGAAAGTCAATCAGTTAAGTTCACCAAAGGAGCAGAGCCAACTCCAAAGGAAGAATCCAAGCACAAAGGTAAACAACAACCAGAGAAAAAGAAGAAGCAATGGCAACCAAAAGTTTCTATACAACCGGATTACTCTTCGACGAGGAATTCTCAACAGTGGATAAGGAAGACAAGCAATAATATAACAGCTCAACCTTGGGAAAAAACGGAGTCAAAGTTGATATGGAGACCAAAAAAGGTGGTGCCAGAGAAAACAAAGGTGGAAAACAGAGTCTTCAATACCAGACAACAGAGTGATTCCAGACAATCAAGGACAGTGAAACAGATCTGGATTCCAAAGAAGTTCATCACGGCACAAAGCTATAGCAAGAAAATTTGGATCCCAAGGATTTGTAAACAGGAACTCCCTTCAGTACAATCAACGGAAACTCCTAGGTATTTCAAGGCGAGGAAATCAACACAAAGGACAAAGCAGGTTTGGGTCGCAAAGAGTTTGTGGCAAGCACAAGCGAAGCGGAAGCAGATTTGGATTGTGCAAAAGAACAACAAGGTAAAGATGAATCCATCTACTGATTCTACTACCGAAGTATCACCAACCCAAAACCCGACCACCAATCCTTCAATCAAACAAAGAGCAGCTTTACTGGAAAGACTGTTGTATCATCGCTCTGCAATTGCATTGGGAACTTATGACCAAAACAACTACAATGCTTCGCCCACAGACACTTCATAGTCGTCCGGGAGGACTCAGACTAGGAGGGGGGAAGGTATACAGGTATACAGGAGTTACAAAGCAGCTACAAGCGCCAAAAACAAAGAAAAACAAAAAAAATTATATTACAAGGGCAGTGTCTTACATGATTTTGCAATTTTTATGTTTGATTGCGGATATTGATAATATTTATGCCCTTATATACCTTGTTTTGCAACAAGAAGAGATCAAATGATGAATTTGGGTCTCTAGACGTGTAAATATCACTAAATAAGAGTGTTTTGGAGCTAAAAAGTGGAAAAAAGTGGTAATCCAAGTCCAGAAATCACAAATAAGTGTATATTCATATACACAGGGTTACCAGCTATTTATCGTGTATGTTTGGAATTTTTTGGCTTCAATTTGCTATTTTCCTTTATTTTTTATGATTTTCTTGATAAAAGTAAAAGGAAAATAAAAAAGCAGGTGAAACGAGATCAGAAAAAAGAAAAGAATAGATGGTGATGATCCTAATGACAAGGGAAACCCATGGTAAAAATTGGGTACAATTCTGAAAAAGTTGCAGAAAGCCCGAAATGACAGAATTTTGGCAAAGTGGACAGATTTCTCAGAAACAGGTCAAACGGAGTCCAAATTGAGAAATTTCAAATCCTAAAGTGCATTTCACAATGAGATAGGAGCACATGTCAAATTTGGTAACAAGTGATTCGGGAAGTCCGAAGTTAAGTATTTTTCACTTCACTTTCAAGCTCATTTCCACTATTACCTTCTTGGAGAGAGCAAAGAGCACACACGAGCATCCGACCTTCTACCGCCTTCTACGACTGCTACGAGAGCTCAGAGGACACCATACATGAGAGGTAGACTCGTTGCCATAAGCTTTTGATGCTTATCATTAACTTTTGTCGCGAAAACTGACCAAAACCAAGAAACAAGAGCAGACGGGGAATGGGAAAGAACGCTAGGTAGGGGCACAACCGCCTAACCAAACCTTGCAAGAACTTAGAGGTGGGTTACCCTGGCATAGAAGATGGTTTTCTAACACTCAAAGCTCGAGAAAGAACGACTTGAAAAACCCTAGGTCAACAGAGCCTGCAAGAGGCAAACAGGAAAAAGTTGTCGAAACGACACAAAACTTCTCAGGAAGCTTAACAACATCGAGGGCAATACAACCATGGAGTATCTGCGGGCTTGGATCACCAAAAGTAGGTTAGAACAACCGATTCGGCTTCGGACACACAAAGCGTCATTTTGGCATAACGGCTAAAATTGACGACCAAATGACATGAAACTTCACAAGCAGCTTCAAATATACATGGATGACTTATGTTTGCAAGCAAAACCCAAAAGAAAGCTGATTCACTTATCGATGGTGAAAAAGACGCTTTCGGGCAACCAAAAGGAGAAAGATGGAGAACGGGAAGCCAAAGTCAAGTTCAACCAAATAGGTGGCTTCACAACATATCCAATGAGCTGGAAATGCAACTCTCGAGAAGAAAAGTTGAAGAAATTCAACTCCAAGGCAAAAAGACGACTTCGGAGACTGAAATGCCTATAAGGGGGCTTTTTAGCTAAACTGATGACTTTTTAAGTTGAAAACTAGTTAGCAGGGCTTAGGGCACTAGCACAAAGCATTCTTTGCACAAAAAGACCAACATTTCAAGAAAAGACATCATACGCGTATGATGTCTCACAGCATGATTTTCACATCCATTTCAACATTTGAGTGCATAGCCTCATTCCACATGTTAATCACATCCTATGAACCAAGTATCATGAGAATTGGAGTTAGAAAACCCAAGGAAAACCAAAAAGACGCAAATTAGGCCATAAAATTGATTTTTGGTCCTAATTTTGTCAAAATAACTCCAAACTCATTGAAACTTTGTAGGATTGTTGATTAACACATCTACAAGCTATCTGGAACCAAAAAGCACCATTTTGACACAAAAGACATCATACGCGTATGATGTCTATTTGCACTTACAGAGCCAAAACTGCTCATTTGACATCATACATCCATTATATATATCTAATACATGCTACATATGAAGTTTAGAACCATTTGGTCAAGTGGATCACCCCATTAGCCCAATTGAGGGAAAATCCTTCATCCAAAGCCTATTTTAACCCAAATCCAACATACTCAAGTCCAAACCAAGATTTGAGTAGATATTGTCCTTCACTAGTACATGGGGAGTCCATAGAACCAATCTCATGAAAAATTGATGAAAAAGACATCATACGCGTATGATGTCTCCAGAGCCATTTTTAGCCCAAAATCTATCCAAACTTCATAAATCCACCGAATAAGCCTATCTAAAGCCAAATCCAAGCTTATAGAGAAATTTGGTCCAAAAATACACTAAAAGACATCATACGCGTATAATGTCTCACTATGTGATTTTGGTATTTGAAGGTGATCTACATGCCATTTGAAGGTGAACCACCAAGTTTTATCCAATTTGGATCATAAAATCCAATTCCCTTTCAAAAAATTTTGCCAAGAGCCTGAACTGGACTAAACTGGCATAAACTTGACCAAATGGTATCCAAACTCAAATCCAAGCATATGATACTCATGTATACACTATCAGCTACAAGCACAACCAATATGAAGTCATTTTGACACAAAAGACATCATACGCGTATGATGTCTCCAGCATGATTTTGAGCCCAGTTTGCATATTTTTTCACCTACCCTGCATCCTTAGGCCCTGAATAGCTCATGTTTCAATTTTCAAGTCATTTGAATAGTTCAAAGCTTCATTTCGGCTTTCAGTACTAAAAAGACGTTAACTTCTGAAATTGGAGTTACAGGATCCATGGATTCCGCCAAGTTATCAGCAATGAAGAGAAAAAGACCGACAATCAAAGATGCTCTTGCAGAAGCAGAACCCTTTGACATTCCAGCAGAAACCCTCAAGCCAACCAAAACTTGGGTGGAGGAAGCAGTACTGGAACAAGAGGGAATAAAGATCTACCAGGGGACTTTCCGAGATCCTCAAGGGCAAGCGGTGGATATACCGATGATCCCACAAGAATTGGTGGATTATAGCAGGTCAGAGAACATCAGCAGGTACCTGGAAAGGGCAGACTTGCACAGATTCTTCACCTCGAGACCATCAGGTGTAGATACAAGAAGAGTGTATGAGTTGGCAACCTCCATTCAGAAGGATGGGAAAGCCACATTAACAGCAATAGATGGGGAGAAAGTAGAGGTACAGATCACTCCACAGCTCATTGCAGATGCATTGAAGCTACATAACAAAGGGAGCTCTGTCAGGGAAAGAAGGGAGGCTATAGAGGTTTATGGGTCCAAGAAACAGAATGCAACTTATGGAGATATGGCAGACCAAAGAGCGGCAACCCTTTGCCGACTGTACAACCAATTTCTCCATATTTGCAGTAAAAGACCGCAAAAGTATACGACACCACCCCATGCCATTGCAACTACCATCACATGGGCATTGAAGAGCAATATGCCAAAGGAGGTGAATTACGCTCAACACATCCACGAGCAAGTAATTGCCATGCACAACGAGAAGCCAAAGTATATAGGAGGAGCTGAAGTTCTGACAAGAATAGCTTATGAAGCTATTGGAGCCAGAGATCAATGGCCAAAGGTTCCCTCCCAGAATGAGTGGCTTAGAGAAGCCGATGAGGAGGAAGAACAGCCCGAAGTATCCAAGAGGGCATCCACAAGAGCACGCAGGAAACTAGAAATAGTTTCAGAACCTGAAGAAAATGTGGATGAGCCGCTTATGAAGAAAGCAAAGAAGAAGGTTGCTCCCAAGCAAACCAAAAGTCAGAAAGCGGCAAGAATGGAAAGATTGGTGGAGCAGTTTAGAGCGGAAAGAGCTCTAAAGGGGGACTTTGAAGAAAAGTGGGTGCCAGACCCCACTAAAGTCGGAACTAGCTCAGCCAGGCCACATGTTGATCAATATGATCAATATATTACAGCTTATGAGGAGTTAGAGGCTATACTGGAGCAGCAACCTGTCGAGCCATACACTGAAGAGGAAGTACAACTTTTAAAAGCCAAACTGAAAAAGGACAACAAGGGGAAGAAGAAAGTAGATGAGTCTACTGAACCTCAAGAGAAAGACGGACAGCCAAACAAAGGGAAAGCCAAGATGACTGAGGACAATCAGCCCTCCTTTACTGATGTACGAAGCCCGAAGAAGACGGAAATCATTGTGGAAGAGACCACAGTAGAGATGGACACGGCTGGTATAGAAAAGACGGAGGCCGGGACCAAGGAAAAGGAGATAGATCCAATTCAGCAAAAGAAAAACGATTATGAGGATCTGGTAGCGATAGGGTAGACTGAAGAAGAGGCCCTTGAGGCAGTTTATGGGATCACCCTACAAAAACAAGATGATCGGAGAGGGATGAAGGAAAAAACAAAGAGTACAAAAGAGAGTGAAGAGAAACTGGACGAGCAGAACGTACTAGAAGAGCCGAAGCCAGTGGAGGTGGTGGCCGAAAAAGCTTTAGAATTGACAGATGAAGATGAAAAAGACATGCACATGGTGCATGAACTGATCAACAAGATCAAAGAAAGATCCAAGGCAAAGGAAGTGGAGATTGAGACAGCCAAACAAAGGGAAGCCGAGTTGCAGAGGAAATTAGAGGATGCTATGACTGAATCTGAAAGTCATAAAGCATCACTCTACGATGCGGAAAACAAGAGAGATGGCTTGATACTCCAGCTAGCCGAGGCTTCAAGAGAAGTAACAAGTGCACAGGAAGCAAGGAAGCGGATGGAAGACGACTTGGAGGCGGCTAAAGATGAGCTCATTGAGCTAAGGGAAAGAGTCGCGCTCCAAGAAAGAACAATCACTAGACTCAGGACTACCCCTAGAGCTAGCAGAGCAGGAACCGAACAAGAGGGAGCTCTTGTACCAGCTCTGGAAGACCAGGTCCAAAGCTTACAAAGAGAGCTAAGATTAGAGAAAGTGCAAAGGTTGCACATTGCGGAGGGATCATTGGCAGCAGAGGAGAGGCTCACTTTAGAAAATCAAACACTAAGAACAGAGAATGAGACCCTCCGCAAACAGCTCCAAGATCTACAAGAGCAACAAAGAAGAGAGACAGAGACACCACAAGAAGAATCAGGTGGAGCAGCCATAGAGCTACCAGAAACTGGAGAGGCAAACACAATTGAAGATCCAGCCCCAGTTCAAGAGGTGGCCTCAACTTCAGGAATCTCTGAAGAAGAAGAACAAAGGCTCCATGACCAAATAGAAAAGTCAACAGAGGAGAGTGCCAAGGCGGAAATGGAATGGGAGAGGAGACTCCTAATCTCCATTAGACTTCAGGGACTAGACACAAAAGTGCTCCATGAAGAGTGGATGCAACCCAGCCTGCCTTTCCCTTTGATGAAGTTTGAAGTGATAAAAACGAAAAAGAGAATAGAGGAGGAGTAGTATGTCGCTCTTTACGAAGGCGACATTACAAAAGAGGAACAACCAAAGAAGATTGTAGATTCGCAGCCTAGATGGAGGAAAGGTTGGCTGAACAAATACCCAGCCTACCTCATCTACTTGGTAGAGGCACCAAAGGAGATTCGGGAGGATGCAACCTTCTGCCCGGTGCCAAGAGTCAGAAGCTGGAAAGAGCATGACAGGATTGCAGAAAAGAAGCCAAATTGGCTTAATTACCCCAGGATGCCAGGACCAAAGGCAGGAGAGAGAATAGGTAAAGCCTACATGGTGAAAACCCTAACGGGCACCATCAAGCTCTTTACTGGCTCTCCTGACCTTTCGTGTCAGATGCTCAAGAAAATTTGCAGGACTCTCTTAGCTTGCATTGAAGTGTTCGCGCTAGATAAAGCCATGACCTCGAGTCTACTATCGACGGCCGACACAGTGACTGATATGATATATGATCTTTCATTGCAGCCTTCTCCAAAAGTGTTGCACCTCCTATACCAGAGGATTATGTTTTTGCCCAGCTTCCACATGCAAACATTCGAAGAAGCTTTCTACACCGGCTTTTTCACCCACGAAAGTAAAATATTCGGCCCAACCTTGACCATCGGCAACCTACGATACGAATCACATTTGCAGATGCTCAAGACGACAGGACTTTATTGACCAAGCATAAAAGTCATGTCAGGGACGACATGAACGGGGAGGGGGGGAGTGTTGAGCCAGCAGAGGATCACGCCCACATTTTTGCTCACACTCATCATTTTGTAACCATTGATTGTAATAAATGTCTTTCCGACATTAATTTTGATTTGAGCCATTCATTAAGTAACGGGACTCAATTGAGTTTCCAGCTTGTAATCCCGAAGTAGTTTCACTTGCTGATGTAATTAGTTAGAGATGTTCTCACCTCCAAGGCTGAGGTATATAAGCCAAAGTTTTTGTAACCTAAGGGGGATTCAGATTATTAATCAAAGTGAGTTTTTGAGCGCCGTGACTGTGTCTGAGAGAGAGAGAGAGAGAGAGAGAGAGAGAGAGTTTTATCTACTTGCTACGCGAGCTATGGAGCCGCCATTGGAGAAGCGACACCGCCATTGTGTTAGCAACGGCGAGAGCTACGCACAGATACCAAGAGTGCGCGCTATCGGCTTCTATGTGTGGTAAGTTCCTACGAGCTTCGGTGTGAGTTTTCTTCCAACTCGTGTGTCAGAATAGAGCATGCAGCATATCTATAGAACCACAACGAGTAGAGCTACACATTAGTACCATCGGGGTCAAGTTTCGGTCACCTGTATTTTTTGGCCTGTCTTCATACGCGTTTACCGCACGGAGTGGTTATAGGTTGATTTTGCAGTTCAAGTCTTTAGGGTGTTGTTCTTACCTAGTGTATAGACTTCCCCTTGAGTTTGAGATCGATTCAATGATTCTAGATCCTGTTTCGTATAGCATTTGTTCGTAGTACGCATTTCAGTCACTTGCGTATTTTAGAACTTAGATTTGATTTCCTTAGTAGTGATTGTCATTAGAAAGTCGAGTAGGTGATTTGACACCCACCTAGTTGTTTCCATGCGCCTGCGGGTCAAGCTCCGTCCTCGTCTGACAAATTCTGTTGTTGGTTGAGTTCTCGCTATTTAGCTTCCGCTAGCGGCGTAACCGCCTTAACAAGGGCAAAAAGAAGATGCGTTGCCATTATTGTAAATCCAATGATCACTTGATCAAGTCGTGTCCTAAGTTGAAGACCAAAGAGGCTAAGAAGAAAGAGGGTGGTTCCACTGCAAATGTTGGTTCCATTACAAATGCAGCCATTGTTGAGTCTTCTGTGAAAGGAGACTCTGTTGCTGATGTTGATGCAGAATGGGCGTTTAGTGCAGAGTGCACTTACAATCCTGTTGTCCATAATGCATGCTTGTCAGTTGCTGTAGATTCACATGTGTGGTATTTCGACAGTGGTGCTACAAAGCACATTACCTCACATCGTGAATTGTTTACCTCTCTCGAGTCTGTCCCGCATGGAATTTAGTCACTTGTGCCAACAATGCCTCTTATCCAGTTCACGGAGTTGGAAAGATTGTGCTTACTGCTGCTAATGGCAGTTTTTTCACACTTGTTGATGCACTTTATGTACCTGGGATCAAGAAGAATCTCTTGTCTGTATCCGCACTTGCTAGACTTGGACTTGTAGTCAAATTTGTGGATGACACATGTACAGTTCATGATCTCAGTTTTGGTGATGAAATTGTTGCATCTGGCCTTTTGTGTCGTGGGCTATATAAGCTCACTTTGTATGACAAGTGTGGACAAAATTTTGCAAATGCTGTTGCAGATTCAAGGGCTATTTTAGATGCAAAACTTTGGCATGCGCGTTTTGGTCATCTGAATTTTGCCAGTTCGCTGCATTTGCAGAAATCTGATATGGTTGATTCTTTGCCACCTCTTGAAGCACCAGTCAAACATGTTTGTGAAGGCTGTATTTTGGGTAAGATCCAACGTTCTAAGTTTCCAAAGGATGGTTCAGTTCGGGCCACATGCAGGTTGCAGCTTGTGCATAGTGATGTTTGTGAGCCCATGCAAACTCCGTCCTTGGGCAATTACCTGTACTTCGTGACTTTCATTGATGATTACTCCAAGCATGCATGGGTATTTCCGCTTAAAGCGAAGTCCGAAGTTTTTATGTGCTTCAAACAATTTCTGGCTATGGCTGAAAATGTCTCGAAATGTACTATGGGCACCCTCCGTTCCGATCGAGGGGGGGAGTATATGTCTCATGAATTTAATGCATTTCTAGCTAGTCGTGGGATAAAACACCAATGTGCAGTGCCTTATACACCTCAGCAAAATGGTGTTGCTGAGAGGAAAAACAGGTCACTGACGGAAATGGCACGATGTGTTGTCAAAAGTCAAGCTTTACCGTTTTCTTTTTGGCTTGAGGCCATCATGTGTGCCACTTATGTACTTAATAGGTGTCCTACGAAAGCTTTGCAGTCTATTACTCCATATGAAGCATGGCATGATAGAAAACCTTCTATTGAGCACATGCGTGTTTTTGGTTGTTTGGCATATGCTTTGGTGCCACAAGTGCAGCGCAGAAAATTGGATGATAAGGCTGTCAAATGTATTTTTGTTGGTTATAGTGCTGAAAGCAAAGATTACAGGTTGTATCATCCGCAAACAAAACATATTCTGGTTTCTCGGGATGTAGTGTTTGTGGACGATTCTGTTCAACCCTTGCTGTCATGTACTAGAGACAGTAATGTAAGCTCACAGGACATTTATGACACTTTGTTGCCTCTTTTCACTAGTGGAAATACGAATGTAAGTTCCAATGAGGCAAATGTACAGCCTATGGGGGTTTCTAAAAATGTTCTAGATCAGCCTGTTACTGATGTAGATGTACATGATGTACTTGATGAGGAAAGGGCTGAAAATGAGCAGGCTAGAGGTATGCCAAAATGGCTGGTGCACACTTTGCGTGACAGTAAATTGGATGCACCTTTGTCTAGTCGTACTCGTTCAGGCTCTCGCCATGCATCTTATGCATCGGATTGGTATGCTTTGGCTGTGTCTAGTTTACATGATGTTGAGGAGCCTCTGTCTTTTGATGAAGCACAGAATTCAGAAAATTGGATGGCTGCCATGCAATCAGAATATGATGCACTTATAGAAAATGACACATGGACTTTATGTGATTTGCCTCCTAGCAAAAAGGCCATTGGTACAAAGTAGGTTTACAAGTTGAAACGCAAACCGGATGGTGAGATCGATCGCCATAAGGGTCGACTTGTTGCAAAGGGTTATGCACAACAAAAGGGCATAGATTATGAAGAGACTTTTGCTCCCACTTGTTGTATGACTACTGTGCGTTTTCTATGTGCATTGGCAGCTCATTTTGGTTGGGATGTACATCAATCAGACATTGTTACTGCTTTCTTGAATGGTGACATATTTGAGGAAGTTTATGTAATGCAGCCTCGCGGTTTTGTCATAAAAGGACAAGAGGACAAAGTGTGCAAATGTAACAAGGCTTTGTATGGGTTGAAGCAATCTCCTCGTGCTTGGTATGAGAAAGCTGACACTCATTTGGTCAAACAAGGCTTTCGTAACAGTCCAACAGAAAGAACATTGTATGTAAAGCGTGAGGGTGATGTATTTCTCATCGTGGTTCTTTATGTTGATGATTTGCTGATCACTGGACCAAATGAGAGACATATTTCTGAATTTAAGGCTGATTTCAATGCTACTTTCAAGATGAAAGATTTGGGGCTGTTGCATCATTATTTGGGTATACAGTTTAAGCAGTGTGATGGTGGTATTGCCTTGTGTCAGAAAAGTTACATAGAGACATTGCTATGTAAGTTTGGACTTGAGGATTGCAAACCTATTGCCACTCCCATGGAAACAGGTTTGAAGTTGAGTCTACATGATGCTGGTGATCCTGCTGATGTCACTCTTTACCAAACTGTTGTTGGCTGCCTGATTTATGTATGCAACACGAGGCCGGATATTTAGTTTGCAGTCTCACAGGTCAGCACATTTATGCATAGCCCAGGGTCTAAGCATTGGCAGGCTGTCAAGAGGATTTTCCACTACCTTAGAGGCACTTTACATCTTGTCTTGTTTTATCCCAAGGGGGGATCATTGCCGCCAGACTTACATGCTTTTTCGGACTCAGATTGGGCAGGTTGTTTTGACACACGAGTGTCCACAAGTGGGTTTTATTTCATGCTTGGTAGTTCATGTATATCATGGTTGAGCAAGAAGCAACCTACTGTGGCCACTTCGAGTTGTGAGGCTGAGTACAGGGCAGTCTTCATAGCTACGGCTAAGTGTGTATGGCTCAGACGTCTTATGGCTGATTTGGGTGTTGGACATGACACTGCCAACACTATCTACACTGACACTCAGAGCGCATTGGCAGTTACGAGGAACCCAGTTTTTCATGCTCGCACAAAGCACATTGAGATGCATTACCACTATGTCAGGAGAGGCTCTCAACAGGAGAGATCATCTTGGCTTATGTGCCAACACAGGACAACCTTGCAGATCTTTTCACAAAGGCATTGTCTCGTGAGAAGCTTGAAGCTTTCCGCAAAGCTTTGGGCTTACTCCCCTCTGTGGACTGATCCTGTCCTCAGTGCATGGCACTTCCCTTTACTCATGTGCCAGCTCTCGTTCACCGCATCACTCTAGGGGGGATTTGTTACCATATACATGTGGTAGTGATGTGTGTGAACACACTAGGACCACCGGGGCATTTTTTCCCTCTTTAGGAGGTTTTTTCCCCCATGCATTGTATATATGCCCATCACTCTAGGGCTATCTATCTTTCCATTGCACACTAAGTAACACACTCTCTATTGTGTGTCCTGAGCTTCCTTCGTCTTCTCCAAGCTGTGTGTGTTTCTCTGCAAACCTAATTCCAACAATAATTGCAAGGTGTGTACCTCATACCTGCTTAGCTTGATGACTGTTGTCCTTGACCTATAGATTTATCCTAATCGACGGATGTGTAAAAATAGTTTGCCTAGGAGCCATGCCCTAGCAAAATTGCAAATCCAGCGTATGACATAGAAAAACCCCTGTCAGCTTCTCAAGTTGTAACAAGTGGTCGGCCATGCCGAGCACCTTTGCCAAAAACTTGTCTTAGATATAATAGCAATACCCAGTGAATGATCATGCCATACATTGGTAAAGCATCCCCAAATCAATATGCTCATAGCATATTCCAGATTGTGGGTAGGTATTATATCATAAGCATGAAAAAGGAAGCCTTTCTTTGTACATTGCCCTTACATGTCGCAGTCTTTGCTTGTACGTGAAGGTCGTACCGAGTCAAGGTACTGTGGACGAAGTGTCGCATGGGGAGAAGCCATGCTTCTATTACAAAACTGGTGCAAAATCGAGCCTTGCTTGACCGTTGTCATCACACATCTTTGTTCTTTGCTAATACTTAGATTTCACAATCATGTAAGACATTGCTATGGCAGTGTATACACCTATTGCATACTATAGCGAACAAGCACATGCTTAATAAGAAAGCAACTGCATACCTCATTAAGTGCTCTTGTCGACTAGCCTTTCCGTTGTCCTTATTGAATGAAGAAGAAATCCAAGCAATTCTGAGTTAGATGTCGTTGCCTTTTGCTTGCATTCCCTACATGGTTTATGGTGTATATCTTGCTTGTGAAGTCTATACCCGCTATGCGCATGCCTTGCATGATCGGTTCATGCGGCCTTGATAATCTTTAACACACCCTTGCGTGGCCTTCCTATAACCATGCTTGAGGTCTTTGTTTAAATTCATGAATTTCAATCATCAACAATGATCCACACTCTACTGAAGACTTTTGATTTTTTGTGTTGCCTCAGCCTGCAACAAGGTGGCCCTTGCACGCAAGCAAGGTGGCATGTGCATGGTCTATATATCCTAACCCGCTATAACCCATTGTGGGAAAGGCCCCAAGGGTGGCCTTAGAGCACCCTTAGGGAACCCAAAATGTGAAAGTAAACACCATTTGCGCATGGCAATGCCCTGCCTGAGCGAAAGAGAGAGAGAGAGAGAGAGCGAGAGAGAGAGAGAGAGAGAGAGAGAGATAATGTTTATGGCTTGCATGTTGCTCACCAGGCCATGCTGTAGGGTCAAGTTTTCCTCCCCTGGACGGCGCAAATTCAGCAAGCTCACTTTTGTAGGGTTTCAAACAAGTCAAATATCGTCTCTCTCCCTGCCTAGGCAGCTCTGCACACGGGCCGTCTTTGGCTTCGACTTCCCTCACGACTTCCCCGTCTGTCAAGGATGGTTCTCCACGGCCTTCGTATCCCCTCCATCTCTTGCTTAGGGCATCTATCCATGGCCTTCATAGCCTCCTCTCTCTCTCTCTCTCTCTCTCTCTCTCTCTCTCTCTCTCTCTCTCTCTCTCTCTCTCTATATATATATATATATATATATATATATATATATATATATATATATATATATATATATATGTATGTATGTATATATATGCAATCACCATGCATTAGGAAATTTCGGAGGTCATTTGGAGGGCCTTCTAAGAAAATGTATTTTTTGCACTCTCTCTCTAGAAAAAATGACAAATAAAAGAGCTGGGTCTTTCATAGTAAAACTTCAAAAAGTGTACTTTAAGTAGATTCCTTACCCCTCTGAACATTCGTTCGTAGTGATTGAGGGATAATCCTCTTTTTAGTTGTATTGAATGAACAACGTCAATACGGAGGGAATGAGGCTAACATGGAGGGACGAATCCGCAGCCGCTATTCACTTTCCATTAAACCTGCACATTTGGCTAATGGCGCACTCCTCAAATGGCACAAATGTTACCCACAAACGAGCCAAATATCACCTTCACATTGATTTGGACAATGAGTACCAACCATTGATTAAGCGCAGTAAAACAAACACACATATACCTCCCACCTCCATAGACACGCTCAGAGCTCAAGGAGCTAAACACATAGATATCTGGATGAGAGGCTCTCTCTACCCTAAGAATCCAATAACTAATGCGTCTCCACCGTTTGTCAATCCTACAAGCTTATTGACCTTTGCTGGTGATGGAGAAAACGGCCTTCTGGGTTATTGTAAATCACTTACAAGAGAAGCTGGAACTTACAAGAGCATTCTCCAAGCTCAACAATGTGAGATTGTTCGCCTTTCACATTTACATTCTACAGATCAGGTTACCATTTTGCAACATAAAACAGAGGTACAAGAACTGAAAGGAAAGGTGCGAAGTTGTCAAATGAAGGACACCATCTTGGGTGGTCGTATCCGAAAGAAGAAATTGCGCAATCTTGAAACATTGCAGGTTGCATCAGGAGGTCTCAAGAAAAGAATCCGAGCATTAAGGTGATGCTTCTTGGTTGGCTACATTGTCTTAGTTAAGTAATCTCTTTGTTTTTTCTTGTTATGCATTGTTTTCATGTGCCTAAATAGTGTTAGTGAAGCAAATTTTCTGTTATTTACTTATGCATTGTCTTCATGTAGAGACTCAATCTATCCTGACAAGGAAAACATTGACCCCAAAGCCAATATAGGAAAGAGATTGAAGCCACTTATAAGTAGAAGCCTGGCAGCAGATATAGTACATGACAAGAAGTTTAAGGTTCTACAAAGAAATGTAGTGGACCGCTTTATTTCAGAGAACTCAGTGCCTGCAAAAGAGATACAAGGCACACTTGATTCACTTGGTGTAAGCAAAAGAGGATATTCGGCTATCCAAAAGTCTGTCTCATCCATCTTTGTTAGGAAGGGTATAAAATCCAAACTTCTACCATCAGCCTCAAGTGTTTGGAAAGAGAGGCTTCAGCTTAACGAGGCACAGGGAGACTATCTTGGACAGCCCTTTCATATTAAAGCAACTTACAGTGGCCATGGAGCCAACATGGCATATGATGAGTTCAACAATATTTTTATGGACCTGCGGATACTACAGAAGAGAATGGTGGAGTTTTACAACATCACATTTGAAGAGTCACGTGGACTATTACATTTTGTGTTAAAACTGGATGAGTGTGAGCTTGTTAAAGAGAAAAAGCTAGAGTGTGTTACTATTACTTTAATGAATAGAGCCCTCTCAAAGTGTCCCAGTGATGATCCTTTATATTTTAGTGTTCAATCAGAATCTAACATATGGTGGCTTGGTGCGTTTGAGGTAAGCGATATTCTCAAGTAAGCTCAAATATTCAGATCTACTTAAGTCTCATTTATTTTGTGTTGCAGGTAAAGAAAGAAGATCATGAGATTCTATATTGGGTGTTCCATCGAACTAATATTCCGGAGCTGATTGATCGACAGACTAACCAGGGAGAGGTACTACGTCTAGATGGAAGGGGAGACTTTCAAGTTCAGTGGCATCTTGCAGGTGACCTTAAAACATTAAAGTGCATGTATAATTGTGGAATGGGTGCAATGGCAAAGTCACCGTGTTTGTTCTGCATGGAGCCTGCAAAGGTCATGGACCCAAAGTGGTGGAGAAAAGCTCCAACACGTCACATTGAGGATCCTGCTTTTCGACCAGTTTTGAAAATACCACTTGTGAATGTTCACATTTGTACAATGCATGCCCTTTGTAGAATTGTAGAGAAATTGGTCTACTTATACATCGGGTTTGCTTGGAAGATTAAGAACTCTGCAGAACGACAAGTAGCCTTGCAGTGCTTAGAAATGGTACTGTCGGATATGGGGCTTCATGGTGGCAATGTGAAAATCCAGCGGGATGAAAAGAGATCAACTGCTGAGAAGGATGTCCCATGCAAACCATCCATCGGTGGGGTGAAGGCACGGAGGTTTTTATCTAAGCCCCAAGGTACAAGAGATCCAAAGCTAACAAAACATGGAAAAATATATAACACATCTTATGTTAGCAAGGTAGAGTATCAGAGCTGGAAAAAGCTACATATTGCAGTCAAAGACCACGAACCAACTACTCGTAACGCGAAGGCTGAGGTTTGACGATCAATAGACATCCTATTTTTGATGTGCGACAAAGATGACTGGTCACAAGGTGATATGAACAAGTTCAAGGAAAATCTCAACCTTCTGAAAAAATCATTCAAGACAGCATGGACAGACACCCAGATTACTCACTACATGGTATTATCATGTATTTCTTTCTCTCTTATGTGCAAATATGTGAGTGTAAAACATTCTAACTAATCTGTTTTCATATCCAGCACATCATCTTCAATCATTTGCCATATTTTATACAGAAGTATGGGAACCCGGCAATATGGAATACCCAAGGGATGGAAAAGTCTCATTACATGGCGAGAAATGCTTATTTCAGGCACACACGACATGGTGGCTCTCGAATCAAGGCTAACAGTTTGAGAGAACTATTTGAATGGTTCTATCGTAGAATCATTCATCGAATGCAGGCAAAAGAAGTCTTGGCAAATTCAGCAACAGCACAAGCCATCAGACATTTACAACAACAAAAAGCTAAAAGATCAATGGCATACAACAACTCCGGAGCTCGTGAAAGTCAACGAAGGTGGAGAGAGACAATGGTGTATGTGAATCACAAGTGGAGAAAGATACTCTGAGTGGATGGCATTGTAAAAAATTTATGTAATACATGATCTTATACAATTGGTACTTGAAGTGTATCAAGATTTTGCAGGTTCAATTTTGGTTTTTGGCACGTCACCCTTGTAACGAATCATGAGATGTTTGCCATACTCTAAAAGTTCATCTGGGTTTTGTCTACCAAGAGCTAGTGCCATTGCTGTGTAGGTGTAGTAATACGCTGCCCGACCACCTGTATAGCCTGGGCAGTAACCAAAACAATCTCTAGCAAACACTTTGTCAACAAGAATGACTTTATCTGCACTTTTGGGCAGCACCGGTCCACCCAAGAAGCGTGATAGTGTCTTGAATGTGTAAGTTGCTATTGAACCCTCTTGTGACATGGAATTGTGAAAAACTACTATCGGCGACTCGCAGAGCTTTGAAAGGTACTGTGCTAGGGCCGCATCCCTTCCTCGATACTCTCTTGTCCGGCGCCGAAGGAAGTCATCCTTGTCAGCAATCCAAGACTGCACATACAATGTCAGAAATGACACAAA